>NC_085140.1:454897528-455266733 GCF_024139115.2 Armigeres subalbatus
ACTACATAGTTTGTTTTTGCGTATCTTCAGCAACTGAGACGTCATTTTTATTGAGATCTTCGTAAAAATCATGGTCGTCTACCTCGAATAAAAACCAGAAACATCTACCTAGTGATAATAACGCCTTTCTCTTTTATTATCAAATTTTTGAATTGAGAGAACCACATCAGAATAGTCGATTAAGGGGATTAAATCCTATTATGGTAAATAAATGATTGAAAAAAAAAAACAATAGTTTTTCAATAATGTACTATTCCGATCGGGTCAAATTTCAATGGGACTATGGGACCCAATTCCCCGACGAATGCAATTTACGTTATGTTCCAAACAGTGTGTCTACAAAATATGTACACATTCACACTAATACAGTATACGCACACATATAAACATACACACATACAGACATCCCTTCTGTTCATCGCGACCATGGTACAAAACGTGCGTGGCCTTATTTTTTCGGAAATCGTGTCATACGCCTTGAACGTCTCGTGAAACTCCGGGGTATTTTTAGCGTAGTATAATAGCTGCGTCGCTTGATGGTTTCGGTTTTCTTTCTGGTGGTGTTTACTCAAGATAATCGAGTTTTGTCTATTTCGCCGCAACCGTTTGTCCATCATCGATTTATGTTACAGCAATCTCGCCCTTGCTGTGCTGTCAATCGCATATCGCTTGAAATATTTTCCGTCCATCTTTAAGAGGACCGATGTCCTGCCTACTTTTGCGTTGTTATTCAGCCGTTTGCTGCTTCGCGTTGTATTTAGCCTGTCTAGTATGCGCCGTTAAGAGTTATGAACGCAAGCATACTGCAACTAGGTAGTGGTCAATTTATATTTTCACATTGTGGTAACTGATGAGAATCGTGATAGCTGATAAGTATTTACTGTCGATTAAATCGTCGTCGATATTGTTCCCCTTTCTTGATTAAGCGATCTTTATGATCCGTTTAACAGTGAACAGCTTCGTTTGCCGTCGTCAATCAATATGTTGTGTAGACTTTCGTTCTGATCATCATATCAGTCTGTACTTTTCCTCGCTTTCTAGCATGTCGTTTTCACGGCCTGTCCTTCAAAAATTTGCAGCCAAAACGCTACAGATGTGATACATTAGAATAAACTTATTGCAGCGTCTCTGAGGTAAAAAGGCAGCCCTCACTTAGGCACACACGAGACTCCTCCTTTCAACACATGAGGGTCGACATACGCGATTGACTCTTTGTGACCTAGTAAACACTTCAGCACACAAATACCTTTTTCCTCCCACTTTAGCTACAGGCTACCTCCTCTTACCACCACAACAATTGAGCTGCTATGCCATAGACGAGCTGCTCGTGGACGGTTTGGTTTGACGGCGTGTTATAACCGCACTCGTGACCGAAACTATAGCTCGTCATTGGATGTTCTCCGTTATCTCAGAAACATCCAAGGAGGGGTCCTGGATGACTTCATAGCATCTACTGTCTCATGAGGCCTCACATCACTTGTAGCTTCGAATTGGTGCTTAATTAAACTGGCAATATTTTAAGGCGTCTGTCATGTTTGGACATTCGGTTTTGCTCCGGACAAAACGGAGTGTACGGCCATCTCAGTATAGTTTTGAAAATGATGTCAAGCAATGGCGCATATCCTTCCAGAAGCCGTGACCAAGCTAATTTTGCCTCCAAGTTTTTCGCTTATCATGGCGCTTTCTACGTGTGTGTTCCATCTAACCCGCACTGTCCGGCAGTGGTATTATGACAGAAAGCTGTTCTACTGTAGCTCCAGAGACCCATTTCAGACTGCCTGGTAACTTATGCCCAGTCCGAGGTTACTTTCACTTGGAATAAGCCCCGTCTGTTAATGCTACCAATATCAATAGGATAATGGATCCATAAACAAACTTCCGGATTTTTAAATCCAGCACGCATTTAGTTTTGAAATAATAATAAAAACATATTGAAACAATCTCACCAAATTGGTCCAATTGCGAATGAATGAACTGAGGACTCCTAGTGTCCACGAAATAAATCACTTCACTTTATTATAACTCAACCCCAAATATTTTCACCAAATACATATCCATACACAAACGATTTCGCGCACTCATTTAAGAAATACAGTTTAGTTAAATTCATCAAACGCATAGAATTAAAACTTAAACTTGAATCACTTAAACGTTTTTCTTCTAGTATTGTAAGTGTACACATTAGCCGAATCTATTTCTTAATTTTTCGGGAACGGACAAAACATGACAGCAGATTCAAAAGCAACCATTCGCGCGCATGGCTTGCTGCGATCTCGCTTATCATGGCGCCTTCTATGCCACCCAAAATGGCCGCCCAGTTTTCCGTGATCCTGCAACTAGCGGATCTAGGTGTGGTGTTGCTGAATCCGTCCTCCCATCACCCTGGGAGGTTGTGATGTTCCCCACATATTCCAATGTATTTGGTTTTTGTTTGATACATTCATTCTACGGAACACAAAACGCGAAAATCTCACACATCTCAAAATAACAGACCCATCACTTGTAACATCTCCTACGTTGCACACTTATAGTTCTGCTACCGACACCAACTTTTTGCCATCGCCAAGCGAATATGGAGAGAACTCGTCACGAATCAATTTTCTTTTGTGTGCTGAAAAGTATCGACTTATTTCCAATAATGCTCCTGTCCAAATGCTAAAACCAACCACCACAGTGAGTCAAATTCAACAGCTGATATCGAGAAAGGCTTTAGCCACTGGGAAATTTGGCAGTTATAAGACTTTACAATTCTTCCATTTACTTCCACCTCCTCACCTTTGTTTGTATCAACAGGTGCGTATTTCATTTTCTACTTGTACTTGAAAACTTCTTCAGACAAAACACTTTGTCTATGGCAAAAGATTCAGTTTTCAAGTAGAAAACGAAATACGTATCTGCTGATACAAAAAAAAAGTTGATAAACCGATTTACTCGCAATAAGTTGTATTCGATGAGGAAATTCTGTTCCACGATTCCCAATCTAATCGAATCTAATCGAACACAAACGCAGCCACTACAAACTGACTGAAAATCGTTGAATTAGATGACGCTCAAACATTTTTATTGTAAATATTTGAGGCTTACAGCATTCCAATGGCATGGCATAAATGTCAAAGCGGCCAGGCTCACTGCGTTGTATTTGCCGCAGAGATGATTCTTCGAGTTGCATCGTGTTCAAGTAGTCACTTTCATGAATCAACACAGTTTGAAGGATGCTTGGACATACCGTTCCATACACACCCCGTTCTTTTCAGGTTTTTATTTTGGTAGTTGAATATAATAAATATGTAATTCAATCAAAGTTAATTGCCTATTTCTGGGAATTAAACAACCCGACTTGGACATTAATTTACAATGTTGTGAAAACTCATATGTGAATATGTACATTATGTGGAAAATATTGATTTGGAAAATGTATTGGAGGTAACCACTTTCCCTTCGATGGGACTCGAACCCATGACCCTACAGTACGCTAGACTGGTGCTTTAACCAACCAAGCTACGAAGGACCGGGTGACAGTGGCAAGATATGGAATGTCCGTAAAAACAGTTGGTGTCGGTTCGTTGGCAACGTCGGTTGAATAAGCCCAATACTCATGTGCGGTGAGCAACATCGATCCGTATCCTTCCGTGTCGGTGCTCGCGACTGTCCGTCCGATGATTAGGCCCACTCAGGCGTTAGGAAGAAGCCTGCCTATCTCCATCGGTAGTGACCAAACGTCCGGAAAGTGTATGCTGTACAAGTTCCGGAGGCAGACTCGACAATGTAACACTGTGATACGCCCCCTTCATAGTTCGACGACGAAGACCAATTCTGCAGTCGATCGCCATTGTTGGGCCAACAAAAAACCATGTGGGGTTGAACGACCATCGACAGCACACTGGAGCGTGTGCTTCTTAGCAAGAAAGCCGCATAGAGTGCATTTACCATCATGGATACGGCCAACTCAACAATTCACCGGTTAACTCACCGGTCAGCCCCTTGCTTTGCCAGTTTTCGTCCACCCCGTATTCTGAATAAAGGTAATTAAAATTATGAATTCACTCTCACTAAAAGAACCTCTCGCCAAAAAGCTTTTTTTCGATCAACGCCCTGGGACCCGGAAGCAAAAGAGGCCTTTGGTGTCAGATGCTGGGTCATTAGGCCGAAGGCCGTTAGGCCGAAGGTCATTAGGCCGAAGGCCATTAGGCCGAATGGTCACTAGGCCGAACGGTCATTAGGCCGAATGGCCATTAGGCCGAATGCAAACTGGGGAGTGACAAGTGAGTAGTGCGAAGTGAGGAAGAAAGATGAAGGAAGAAGGAAGAAGGAAGAAGGAAGAAGGAAGAAGGAAGAAGGAAGAAGGAAGAAGGACGAAGGAAGAAAGAAGAAAGAAGAAGGAAGAAGGAAGAAAGAATAAGGAAAAAGGATTAAGAAAGAAGGAAGAAGGAAGAAGGAAGAAGGAAGAAGGAAGAAGGAAGAAGGAAGAAGGAAGAAGGAAGAAGGAAGAAGGAAGAAGGAAGAAGGAACCCGGGCAGAAGCCATGAACAGAATAACAAAACGTGAAATGGACTTGATTGATATAAGAGATAAAAGAGCAGGCAACAATATCAAAAATCTGCAACGAAATATCATTTGAATATCAAGATATGCCATGGATAAGAACAAACTAATGACAGATGATATTGATCACTTCTTACAAACAGCATAACTTGATGTTCTCATGATGGTTTAAGTGCAAAATATTGATATTGTCGTCTGATTTTTTATCTCTTATATCAATCATGTCCATATCTCATTTTACTATCTAATCAACATTTGATATTATTGAGCTATTATCGTCTACTCGGGAAGAAGGAAGAAGGAAGAAGGAAGAAGGAAGAAGGAAGAAGGAAGAAGGAAGAAGGAAGAAGGAAGAAGGAAGAAGGAAGAAGGAAGAAGGAAGAAGGAAGAAGGAAGAAGGAAGAAGGAAGAAGGAAGAAGGAAAGAAGGAAGAAGGAAGAAGGAAGAAGAAAGAAGAAAGAAGAAAGAAGGAAGAAGGAAGAAGGAAAAAGGAAGAAGGAAAAAGGAAGAAGACAGATAGAAGAAGGAAAGTGCAAGAAGGGAGAAGGAAGGAGGCCTAAGGTGAAGAAAGAACTTCTCATTTTTCACTTTTTCTTCTTTTTGCTAATTCGGCCTAATGGCCATTCGGCCTAATGTCCATTCGGCCTAATGACCTTCGGCCAAATGGCCTTCGGCCTAACGGCCTTCGGCCTAATGGCCTGACACCCTAGACCAACAGTTCGGGGTCTAGGCTAGCCCCCTTCTGAGGCAGCAGTATCTCCCGGGGTCAAAACTAAGTTTCAAGTCAGCTCTGAGAATCTTTTGTTGAATAATTTCATTGGCTTAATGGAATAGGTCCACAAGGAATTCTCGTAATAGTTAGTGTAGGGCTGGTTTTGCGTTCTCGAACATTAAGTGTACGTTGATTAAATAGGTTCGCCCCAAAGCTGAACTTTTTATAGGAAAAATGGGGCCTACAGAGTTATAAACTAATCAACTTAGTTGATCGAGGTGATGTCTGTGTGTGGGTGTTTGTATGTATGTGTGTGCGCAAAACACGTACAAAATTATATCCTATTTTTAAGCACTTGTTCTTAACCAATTTGTTCGCGCATAAAATTGCATTCAACGGCAAAACTTGCTATAAATATAAATCTCGGGCACTTATTCAAAAGGACGTATGTGATTTTGTAAACAAAAATTCAAACGTCGATTTGTCCAATCTGATGGCACTCTTACGCAAACCAACACAACCAGCAGCGAGCCGAAGGCTTCCCCTTCCTGTCTGTGGTGATGGTTTGCGTGGGAATACTATCAGATTGGACAAATCGACGTTTGAATCTTTGTTTACAAAATCACATACGTCCTTTCGAATAAGTACCCGAGAAATGAACATGAATTATGGAATATATTCACCTACCGGTGCTACCGGTTTTTCTCTTACATTTTTTTCATATGTAAAATATGTGAAAGGCATCAATACCGATAGGTGGTTTAATCAGGCGTTTTCTTATGTACATTAGTCCAATCACCACTGAAATCACAATGATAACAAAGAAGGAACATATTAAGATTCACAGCTATCAAAATCAACCTTGGAGGGAGGAAAAACTTTGCCTGATCAGAACATTTTCCACTTCCCCCGCAGTGTTTTGTTGTGCTTTCATGGTACAAACCACTACTAATGTAATGTGATTAGTTTAATTGTATTGTAGTTGGCACCTGTGAATCAAATTCACTGGAAAAAGGGACAATGTGTGCAAATAAGAATTGATTTCCTGAACATGAACATTTTAACTTCCCGCGAAACCTAAAATGACAGTTCAAGCGTTATCCGTGTTAGTGTATGTAATATACAAATTTTAATATAGTATTAGTGTGGGCATCAAAGTATATTCTTGCACAATCGTATGGTGTTGTAAAAACTGTAAAGTATGTACAAATCCAATTTTTCGAGTCGATTTTTACACTTTTTCCCCTTTTTCCACTTCCCCCAGTGTACCTTAACTAAAAGGTTTGTATGTTTGCGTGTATGTTCCAGCATAACTTTTGTTCCCCTTGGCCGATTTCAACCAAATTTGGAACACACATTCTTTTTCTTAAGAAGGCGAAGAAAGGGGTTAGGGATGATATTTAGAAAATGGGAAGGTTGTAGAGGGACTGACGTTGTTCAGCTCTCAATCACCCCAGTGTAACTTCTGATCTCCCCTTAAACGATTTCAGCCAAATTTGAAACACACATTCTTCATATTAAGGAGTCGACGATAGTAGGCTAAGGATGGAAAAGGGGAGAGTGTGGGGAAGTGGTATTGTTTAGTTATCGATCAACTCAATCCTTCATCGAAATCATGGTTTGCCCAATGAAAACCAATGATTAATGTGTTTCCTTCTGGATGGTGAATGTGATTCTATCTTTAAAAATTGAATAGGGCGATTTTGGGTTTGATCCCTTTTTCAAAATCAGTCAATGTTTTCAAATGAAATCTGCTTTCTTTTAATCAAATGATGAAGTATCGATAAGAAAACACAATTATCCTGTCGACCAATTGGTTTATTCATTTTCCGATAGTGAAATAACTGCGAATCAAACTGGCAACTCCGAGCAAGGCCAGGTACATACAGCTAATAATATAAATGAATGGAAGCATAAGAATATGAAAATTTCATAGTATGAAAAAAATAAAATTAAAATCGCTATATATAAAAAATTTAAAAACATGAAAAAAACAATATGAAGATGCAAAAATATGTATACATAAAAGTAGCATAAAAATATGAAAATATTAAAAACTTGAAAATTTAAAGAGTGATATGAAAGTGTAAAATTATGAATTTATGTCAATATGTAGATGTAAAAAAATGAAAATATAAAAATATGTAAATATGCAAAATATAAAAAAGTGAGTATATGAAAATATAAAGGTATTAAAATAGTAAAAGATAAAAAATTGAAAAAATATCAAAAAATAAACATTTGAAATTATTTTATGAAAATAAGATAACATGAAAAACACAAATTTATGAAAATATAAAAACATTAAAAAAAGAAATTTTGGAATTTGAACATATAAAAACATAAACCTATAAATATTAACCTATAATTATGAAAATATAAAAGCATAATATTGTGAGCATAAGAAGGGATAAAAATAGAAAAATATGAAAATATAAGAATATGGAAAATATGATAATATGAAAACGTTATAACATGAAAGCGAAATCATATAAAATTATAAAAACATGAAAATACGAAAATATAAAAACATAATAGTTTGGAAATATTGAAACACAAAATATTCAATATGAAAATATAATGTGAAATTTAAAGAAATAGATAAAGAAATATGATAAAATAAAAATACAAAAAACATTTTTTATTAAAATAATATGAAAATTTAAAGATATAAAAATAATGAAATATGAAAATGTCAAACACTTAATTATGAAATAAAAGAAAAGTAAAAATATGAAGTTATCAAAATATGTAAATGTGAACATGTTATGAAAATATAAAAAAAGGATAAAATAAAATATGAAAAAATATAAAAATATAAAAACCAGGGTTTGCAGAATCGCTCTCAATAGATAACGAAGAACGATAAAAGAGATGCAAAAACTGTTCTGTATCATAACAAGCCATGATAACAAATTTATCAAACTTGTATACAAGTACGAAAAAACAGAGTCGGATAGGCAGCCCCCACAGAAAAATGGCGATTCTTGCTTTGTTTTCGCTCATTTCGTGTTGGTTACTGCACAGCTGTATAGAACAAGTTGAAATGCATCATCAGAGCCAGTGCTCCCCACATTTGGAGCTTTCTAAAAGACATTTATCATGGGGTATAGCCTCCCGAATCAGTTCTCTATCATGACAGCTTGCGAAAAAAGTCTCTCGCGGTATGCTACATATCGTATATGTATACAGAGATGATAAGTGAGAGACTTTTTCATTCTCTTTAGGATTCAATCCCTGATAAACACATAAAAGCATGGCATTGCAGCGGTATACTTCAATGACTGGAAACTAGTGATACTTTTGTTCCCTTTCTCTGTCCAGATTGCTATCAGACATGAAGATGGGTGTTGTCTTTGATTTCAATCTAAGACAAAAGCGCATGTACCGTAATTTACCTCCGAAACTTCTTCAAGGTTGCCCGCTCTTCTCGAGCATTACTACTTATTGTTCCAAGAGCCCTTTCTAATAATTTGAGAGATTCTTTTCGTGCCCGTGCTGTCAAAGTTTGGAACGAATTACCTCGTAATCATAGAAGCGAAACGACATTTGTCTCTTTCAAACGAAATATGAGCATTCACTTCAATTCCCAATAGTACTTTGGTATGAAATTACTTATTTTATTGTGTTAGAAAATAGTACATAGTTGCGTAAGCTTTGAAAACTGTTATGTGGTTATTTATGCGATTATAAAGATTATGTAGATAAATAAAATAAATAAATAAATAAATAAACATATCGTATTGCGATTTGCTGCGGTCGATACAAGCGCGATCTTCAATAGTTTGCGGTAGCCATCGAGCAAGTAAGTGCAGTGAGTGTTTTAGTCGTTGCGAAAATGATAAAATATATATTTGGTGTTCGGTAAATAAATTGCTCAGACTTAGATTAAATGATAAAAAAAATCCAATCATTTAGTTTAAGTTACTGCAAATAGTGCTATAACTCCGTTATTAGTTGAATTCAAACAACGAACCATTAGGCAGAGTTGTAGAAAAACCTTCGCACTAGAAGTCCACCATGCAACACATTTTGAAATTCAGCTTTTGGAATGATTTATTGGCAAACAACAAAATGATCGAACGCAAATTACTAGATGATCGATAACATCCTTGCGCAGAGGTAAACACGGTCTTCAAATAACAAGAACAACTTCCCTCTTCCTAACTAACTACAAGGACGTGGCTGGCTCCGTTGTGATCATTTGAACATATGAGTTACTGAAACTTGCACACTGAGAATGCTTTAACAATCTCAGCCAATCATTCAGATTCTTTGTGCAATTTCACTGATTCTGCTGCATCACGGAATAGCAACCATAGATATGTGTTGTCAGTCAAAGCTAAGCTAAGATTACTTCACTGCTAAATTTTCAGAGTAAGTTAATTAATCAGAGCGCGATCGATCGAGTTTCGAATCAGACGCAGAACTTTCGCGAGATCCGGGTGTTTAGATCTGTTTTGTGTGATCGGTAAGTAAATTATTTATTGCGGATTGACCAATTGACCATGTTTCGTATAGGTCGCAGAATTTTTGTGATATTTGGTTCTGTGTTGAGTGCGTGTTTTATCATGTTTCGACTAGAACGCATATCGGTTGCGCGATCGTAGATATTATGTTTTGCTTTGTGATGCTTTGTGATCACTGAGTAGCAGCTACAAATTGTGCGGTCATAATGCTCTTGCTCATGCTTACATTACTTTTAACTTTTCGATTTCTACTTTTCAATATTTCGATTTTTACTTTTTCACTTTAGACTTTAGACTTGTGACTCGTGACTTGTGACATGATAATTGTGACTTATTTTGAATTTTGTCTTTTGACATTGGACGTTCCATTTTGCGTTGCTCATTTATCATCTAACACTTTGAGTAAAATGGCATTCGGCCAAACGGGTATCGGTCCGACGACGTTCGGCCAAATGTTCCTGTCTAGAAGTTGACTATAGATATGTGGAAATATTACATTCGAGTTCCGTTTTTAGTCTGATCGCTTCTCAACTCCCAGGAGAGAAATGTTTTGCTGAACAAGACACAAATTCTTGAAAATAAATAACAACGGAAATGTTAAATTGCAGGGTAATTTAAAGTAGTAGTGAAGAAGACAAAAGAATATTAAGAAAGATAGTTATGGTAAATCATCCTCAAATATTAAATCCTCCGAGCGAGTAAACTCGTTTGAAATTAAAACATTCGAGCACGTTGTATTAGTATAACACTATCGAAAAACATTGCTGACGGTACTCAGCACTAGCGAGTCTGCACGAGCGTTCAAGAAATGTTCACGTGCTAAACGGTTAAAGGAATAAAGCATCACGCATGCATTTTTCAAACAAAACCGTATCATTTGCAAGATGCAAGGACATTCATTGCATTCTATGCAAAAAGTGAAAATCCTTTGTTCTTCAGGATGGAAAAAATCCTTTGTTCTTCAGGATGGATGTCGGTTCGAGTCGTCAATGAGTTATGAGATTATGAGTTTTCTCAACACTGAAGAAGGATACATAGATTGTGAAGATGCCTTTAACAAGCTGACTGGGGTTAAGGTTTTCTTTCCTTTTTAGTCTACAAATTAGGATTTGAATAAAATGGAATAATGTTTCAAGTTCGATCTGGCTTTTTGACATTGAAATGCCTTTCATTGTATGGAACATAGTCAAGAGTTTGCCCATGTGACTTGAATAGCTTTGAAGTGCTTAATTTTTTTTTTCGTCTTCTACCAGATACCATGGAAAATTTTCGTCATGCCCAATTATGGTCGAGAATGAAGTAATTGAAATTTTAGTGTTTTATGATTTTCACAATTTTATTTATGGGTAACAACAGTCGAACATTATAACAAACAATATTGCTCGAGAAATGATGACAAACCATCTAACTGTTTTCAGGTTATGCCGATACGGCACACAGCAATTCATTATAGATCAACAATAATAATTCAAAGTAAACATGTTCGTACTGTTGACTCAATATAACAAATCAACCGATTGAATAAATAAATTCGTATAGACGTAAATTTAGTCGTTCACAGATTGGATTACACCACCATGCGCCTCCATTATTTACTGCGGTAATTTTTATTGCTTCCATAGACTGGATAACGCTCTGGGCAAATATGATCACATCATTGAAAGAAACCTGCTCTACTACCGACCGGGAGAATCATTCATTCAATTGATCATTACTTTGCCATTAATCGGCCGCCCTCTTCCAGGATCACCAGACCGACTTCGTACGGGATGCTGCTTGCTAATCGTTCCAAGCTCATCTAGACCACCTGCCGATGTTGCCGTGTTTACCCCTGCTGTTCTACACGTGAAAATATCGCTGCTTGATCCGAGCGGTCATTGGATTGCCAGCGGCACCGATTTGCGGCTTGCTGCGTCTATCTAAGCAGACAGCAGTTCTGGATACGGTACAAATTTATTATTCCGCTGACACGACGCTACAAATCAGTCCGACAGCCATGAATAACCGGCGTAACAGTATGAAAAAGGACGACAGGCATTCTAAGGAAAAGCTTGACCGTAAGATAATCCGTCATCCGACGGCCCCCTTCTCGACGAAATCGATTATCATGAACCTGATAATAGCATTTTTCCTGTATCTCTTGCGACGGGTCATAGGTTTGTATTTGGCGGTTCGTGTGCTTCGATTGTGCAACTGATTTCGTGTTTTTTTTTTCAAATTGTAGAAGCTGGCGGGAAAAGTGCGATCACAAAGTACAGCCGATTTATCAAATGATGCGCTACTTGGGAGGGTTTCAGTGGTAGGTTTTGGATCAATTCATATTTTCATCTGTGCTAATGTCTTCCCCGCTATTATTGACAAATATTATAATAATATTATAAGATATAAATGTTGAAAGAGTTGTTTTGTTATCAATCCGAAATCATAGCAATGTCTTTTCATAACAAAATTTGTAGTTTTTATTGTTTTTAATTTTTTATTATATTTTTTTAAAATTAATTTTAAGATAAGTTCATCACTAGTTTTGGAATTGAGAAAAGCGGATCTTGAGTCTTGCTGAGTGAGTTTTTCACGCTTTCCTTTAGATAACCATTAGTTGACATACCAACTGAATAGGGTATCCAGTCTACGAACTCCCCTTAGCTCTCCTTAGCCGTACGGTAAGACGCGCGGCTACAAAGCAAGGCCATGCTGAGGGTGGCTGGGTTTGATTCCCGGTGCCGGTCTAGACAATTTTCGGATTGGAAATTATTATTATTAAAATCTTTATTAAAGAGGTTTTTAGCCCAAGGCTAGTTCACCTCCGACCGGATTGGAAATTGTCTCGACTTCCCTGGGCATAAAAGTATCATCGTGTTAGCCTCATGATATACAAATGCAAAAATGGTGACCTGGCTTAGAAACCTCGCAGTTAATAACTGTGGAAGTGCTTAATGAACACTAAGCTGCGAGGCGGCTCTGTCCCAGTGTGGGGATGTAATGCCAATAAGAAGAAGAAGAAGAAGAAGTTTACGAACTACGTAACTTGGTGGGGAGCAACTTTCTAATTAACACTTCAAACGCTTTGTTTTCACTGTAGTATATGAATTCCAAAGTACACTATTTAACGCCCGATGAATCAACCAAAAACTGATAAAAGTTCTTTCAATCATCATATATTCAATATTCTGTGGAATTGATCTTTAACATTTAATTATTTATTTTATTTTCTTTATTTTATTTTCTTTATTTTTTTTTTATTTTTTTTTTAATTTTATTTTTACATTTTGATCATTTAATTGAATTTGTTGCAATAGTTAACTCAATCATGCATATCGAACCAACTTCTAAATCGATAGAGTGATGGAGGTATACTTTCTTATTGTATTTGTTTCGTTGAAAATACTTTACTTTATGGAAAATTTTGCATTAATCAAGGAGATTTATATTTTTGTTTTGCTTGCACCCTGATTTTTTCATTGGAAATTTCCTATTTTTTTATGGAAAATTTCTAATTTTGTATGGGGAGTTTTTATTTTAGTCTTTTCTAATGCTTTGTTCAGGACTTCACTATGTGCAGCAAAATAGATTCCTTTTTTTCAGCGATGAACTTATAGTCATAGTAAAAAACCACGTAAATTAGGGTTAAAAAAATCTTGTTTAGTAAACTAGCTGTGAATGTTGTATAAGCTAGCTGTGTATGTTGTCGACCTGCAGTTGGAGATGCAGTTGGTTTAAGGTGATCGACCTTTATGAAGTGGCTGACATCCCGGATATTTTGGCTTTGGGTATTGGTACTATATAGCTGTTCTTTCAGTTGTGAGGGAACGGAGTATGGATTGGAGATGTTCTTTAACATTGTGTGAAAAATTTCGTCTGGAACCTCGTCTTCCTCTGCCACGATGGAGTACCAGATCAAATTCTTACCTTGGAAACAGACATCATGCACGCGTACAAAAAAGGATGAGATTGAGCAACGACTGCTACGCGCACATAAAATTTAGCGCACGCGAGTCTCACGAAGCTTGTGTACCTCACATTAACATTGGTGAGTCGCTTTGAGACATCTCAATGCGATCAGCTCATGCGCTGTTTGCCATGGCAAACCTTTGCAAACAACAGCGGAGGTGCGTAAAACAGCTTGGGCGGAAAATTTTCATTCAATAATATCGTCGCCTAAGTAACGCCAACTATACATTCCTAGCGCATGAGATGAGTCTCATGAGACGTACATTGAGACACGCTCACTCAGTTATTTTATGCGCGCGCCAGCTTCTCTCGTCGCACAGAATCGGTGCTACGTGAGCTTTTGCAGCTCATGGCACACTGTCTCATCCATGTATACACGAGAATTAAGAGACTCTGCTTGGAAATAGCGCATTGATGGGTAGATTGTTGCTCGGTGGAACAACGAGTTGATCGATGGAGTTCGCTGTGACGTTGAAGAAGGGAAAAAAATGAAGAAAAAAGAAAAAATAATGAAGGGAAAAGGAAGAAGGAAAGAAAGATAAAAGAAAAAGCGAAGAAAGAAAGATAAAGAGAGAAGTAAAAAGAGAGAAGAGAAAAGGAAGATGAAAAATAAAAGGAAAAAGAAGAAGGAAGAAGGAGGAAAGACAAAGGATAAAGAAAAAATAAGATAAAAGAAGGAAAAAGGATAGAGGATAAAAGAAGGAAGAAAATAAAGGTGAAGAAAGAATAAAGAAGAAGGAGGAAAGAAGAAAAGAATAAAGGCTATGGGAAAAAGGTAGAAGAAACAGGTAAAAAGAGCAAGTAAGGAAATGAAAGAAGAATGAAGGAAGAGTGAAGAAGGAAAACGGGAAAGGGAAAATGGATAAATGAAAAAAGAAAGAAGAAAAATGAACGAGGAAAAAGAAGTAAAAATAAGGAAGTATGAAGTATTATTTTGGCATGAATCAATAACCAAATGCAAGATCTAATAACAATAAAAAAATCTTGATAATTCATAAAAACTAATTCCAAAAAATTCCATATCACAGTTGATAAACAACAAAGAGTCGCAAAAAGAGTTATTTTATTTTCGTTCGCGTTCCCTTCCATCTTGTGGCAGCCAAGTTACGCGTTCTCCAACTGTATCTTGATATCGGTAATTCGAATTTGATTGTGTCTCGCGTCCCACGTTGTCCTGAAGGGGGAGCTTTGTTTCCCTCGCTTCGACCCTGTTACGGTTGTCAAAAGGTGTAGAGGGTTATCCGTCAGTTCCGGTGATACCGTGACTTCCACACCGATGGGTTCTCTACTGACCAATGACTCTCCGGATAACTGATGATATTCGTGCTTCGGTGTTGGTCTCGAGCGTTTGTTTAATCTAATATCATTAGTTGCTGTCACCATGAGCTGCCGGGTTTTGGAGTAAGAGTTCTTCTGTATTGTTGTCGGAATTCATCATATGGAAGTGCATTGGTTTTTATTTCTAATTAGGCTTAGCTTTTCTCAGTGCAGTGCGAAGGTTATTTCGGAATTGATTTCACCAAGTTGATGACACCATTACTGGAGTTTGATCGTCGCTTTCCGATTTGGAGTTATTTGGTGTGTCGTGTTACCAACCGTTTTGGTAACAATGTTGTTATGTGTTGGAAAGGTCAGCTGATGGTTCGGAGAATATTTATTGTTATTTTTTTAATTCAAATTGTATGTTTAATTTTATAATCGACTGTTTCCACATTTTTGTGTTTGATTACGTTAAAACGCATTAAACATTGATATAAACAGTGAGTACGGATTTTTGTTTGGCATCACCACAACAGTTGGTAATTAGGCACCGCTTTAAAAAGTAAATGCCAACTGAGTCAGGCCATCATAGATAGTCAACGTACGAAGAATCCGAGCGTGTGTGGTGAACAGACAATTAACTGCAGTGAATAGTGGTCGGAAGTGGCAAAGGTGTTTTAGTGACGTTCCGCAAAGACTGTACCTTGCCAAAAAGTATGGTGTCAGCTCGCTCGGACCCCGACCAGGAGAAAGTGCGCGCTTGGGTACCACCCTCCGGACCCGCAAAATAAAGCCACTTGCCACTTAGGCTCCACCATTTGCCACTTAGGCTCCACCATTTATGCTGTGGAAGCTTGATAGTGAATAAGAAGCCAGTGAAGCGATCCCGAGAAGAAACGTCAGAAGCCTCAAAACATCCATCGATCATCAGTAGCAGCAACGGCAGCAACGAACCGGTGGGCTCACCCAATTACCCCCTTCTCACTTCATTAGTCTTTAATAAAAAAACAAAAAGTGAAGAAAATATGTTTTATACTCAAATTTGTATGGCCCTCCGAACCATAACTGTCCATTTAGTAGTAAGTCCCAAGAATCTTGTTTTCCGATGTTTTCGTTCGCCTTGTTATTGTCCGCCTTTCCACCACATTAAGACTATTGGACTTTCGATTGAAAATAAAAGGCTGAGTTTAATAAACGAAACATAAAAATAACTTTTATTAATCACGACTGTTCGTAACGAGTTCACTTTGGAGAATGAGAGAAAAGGCGCGTGATGCGCAAACGGTGATATGTCTAGAACAAGGTGGGTATAGCTCATATGGTATACCACAACAAGATGATTGGTGGCAAGGTAGTTGTTCACACCAACAAAGACTACATAGAACCACTAAGGGAATTATCTTCACAGACCAAGAAAAAGTAATTAAACGACCCTATGGGGACCAGGGATAATAAAAGAGGCCTTGAGTTCCCACCCCGGAAGCTGCCGTGGCTCTAGACCAGCAGCTTTGGGATTTGCTGATCCTCGTCTAGGACCTAAATTCCACTCCCTGAGTCTCTGATGGTTTCAGTCGTTTTTGGTGTTTGTTCTCTGGGCTGCTCGGAAAAAAAATCGGATTTGTTAAATATCTTGGCTGTGCATATGCACAGCATATGTTTCGAAATGGACTAATTGATATGAAATTTGCGAAAAAGAATCCACGTGTCTTGGAGGGACTCGAACCCTCAACCTCATACTCTCTAGATAGGCGTGATAACCCCTACACAACAAGACCACTTAAAGGTCACGTTTGCGGAAAAGCCATCAGAATCCGAGTACCAACCTCCACCGCGATCAGCTCTCTTTTTTGCAAATTGAATATCTTTCGGATGCTTTATTTGTCCAATCTCCACATGTGCTTTACTGTTGTATATCCACAGTCAAGCGAGTGCACATTGTTTATTAAACGAGAGGATCGCACTTCATGCCGTCCAGCAACGGGCTGGTATAGAATGCGAATCTCTGCTGTGCCATAGGCTTGCTTGGCTAAAGCATTTGATGAGTTTGATTGCCTTACGTAATTTGATTGTAATCGATTCAGTAGCTGTAGCAGGTTTTGTTCCAGGATACTTTCTTTTTGAAGCAGATTCTCGATACCGTCGTCGGGGATGACAATGGGTCAAATGGGGGTGAGAATTGGTCACTCTTTCAAGTACTTGTAATGCTTGTAGAATAGATTGAATGTATCTGAGGGCAAGAAGACTAAAATATAAGAGACCTTTTTGAACGATTTTGCTATCCGACCAGGCTGCTGGTTAGAACGATGATCCATTCTCACCCCCCAGATCCATTGTCACCCCCGATGGCGGTAGTCATGTTTTCTTTCACAATGAAAAGGCGTTCTACCTTTAACCTATGCGAAGGGTCGCTTCGAGTTACTTGATTCTATAGTCTAGCTGTTTGATTTCCAAGCAGTGATGGGAAATATCAAACAAAAATTGCATGGGATTACTATCACTAATTTGCTAAAAACTTTTCTCAAAAGTTATTTACAATTCAGATTTTGATTAACATGTAATGCTTAAAGGATTCTAGAACTTCTAATATTATCACTATTTTTCGAACTACAAAATGTCAGCCATGAGCGCGAAATTCAAAAAATGTCATGGAATGTTATGACATTGATTCGGCTCTCACGCCGCCAATATCATATTTAGAGAAATGAACTTTTAGAAAAAGTTTTCGGGACCTATAAGGGCAACAGGTTCATATGGAAAACAAAAAACTTCTGAAAAAAGTTATAAACAAATTAGTCCCATCCCCATGACATAAAAATTACATTTCTTGTCAATGTTTCCAAGACTTTTTAGTTTATCTGCTGAACCGGGATCTCGATCTTGTCATCTTTTTTGAACAACTTTTGCTAGCAAATCATACAATTTCTTCTCTCAGTCTTCTTCGACTCCTTACTCAAACCCCACGTTTCTTTTTTTTGTCTCATGGGCCGATACAAATGTTTAAGAACTATTTTGTCTCCCCCCCCCACTCGGATTTTTTTTGCCAAAAAATAATATTTTGAGGGGGCAACAAAATAAAGTTCGGATTATTTTTAAGGATTTTCAAAACATTCTTTAACAAATCCGAGCAGTTTTTTGATTTTTTTTTATTTCAATATTTAGTTTTTATTATCCCCCCCCTAACCTTTCGGAGACCAGTAGGACAAAAAGTTAATTGAATAGGGTTACTGCTCCTGGACTTCATCTCATAGCTCCGATATTGGTCTCACGAAAAACAAAGCTATGAAAAGGTATTTGGTTTGTTTTTTGTGATTTTTTTCTGCAGTGAGCACGCATGTTAGCAAAAAGAAGCGACGAAATTGGTGCCGTCTTTCTTTGTTTCGCGATGAGATGAATATATGTTCAGTGAGATGGAAAATGGAACAGTTCCCCTATTTGTAACGGCCAAGGTAAAAAATCTCTAGCGAGAACGAAGTGTTTTATCGGTGGGGGCTACCTATCCGATTCTGTTTTTTCGCACCTGTATACAAGTTTAATAAACTTGGTTTGATGGTTTGTATTAATTCGAAGATGTTTTTGTCTCTCTTTTGTCGTTTTTCGTTGGTTATTGAGAGCGGTTAATGCAAATCCTTTTCCCCGAGCCCCAAATCCCATAAAATCAAAGAAAATTCAGGTGGTATTTAAAGAGCTGTGATAATTCAGGTTTACCAAGTAATTCATAAATTCCATCCGCGTACAAAAAAACTGGGTGTAACTAAATACACATTACTAATTGATGGATGAATAAATATGTATGGAATCGCTGCAAGCATAAGGTATTCAAAATAGATAATATAATTGAATTGACATAAGGGCAGAATAATGGGTGGACCGGAGGCGTATGACATTAGATATCATATGGTGTCAATGAAAGAGCAAAATCTATATACATAAAAATGAATTTCTGTCTGTCTGAACCTTATAGACTCCGAAGCTACTGAACCGATCGGCGTAAAAATTTATATGCAGAGGTTTTTGGGGTCGGGGAAGGTTCTTAAGATGGTTGGAGACCCCTCCCTCCTTTGGAAAGGGGGGCTCCCATACAAATGAAACCAAAATTTCTGCATAACTCGAGAACTAATCAATTTTAGGCGAAACGTAGTTCGTCGGGTCTGCTAGTAAACAAATAAAAAGTTTAATCGCAGCAAGCGTAGGATATTTGAAAATGATGCGGTGAAAGTTTTGAATCATAGTAGGCTTGGAAGAATTACCTCAGTTTGTTGGATGATTTGAAGTGGAATAAACGTGTTTTCAAACAAGTGCGAAAAAAGTGCAATTTCAGCAAAATTTCGATAAAACCCGAAATATCGAGTTACGACAGACACTTCAATGTAATTCGACGCCACAGTTCCACTTAAGGTCAGGATTATCGTTGGAGTATCGATTCTTTTGTCTCTTGCCTCCTTCCTGAACAATAATGCGACGAAACTTGACGACCCTTTGATTCTGGAACTCGATTTTATTCATCGTCGATATATTCGATTGTTTCCTGGCAGTTAATTATAATATTTTCATTTCATTATTATGTCGTATTATTCAATGTTGGATGTTCGGCAATTTCATCTTGGTTCCCTCTGTTAGCTGGTGCATCTTCTTTGGACGTTGCACCAGACGATCGTTGCTTAGTTTCAGAATCGGGCTAAATTAATAAGCTGTGAGTGAGAACGGTGTTCCCG
Organism: Armigeres subalbatus; assembly: GCF_024139115.2. NCBI lineage: Eukaryota > Metazoa > Arthropoda > Insecta > Diptera > Culicidae > Armigeres > Armigeres subalbatus. The sequence goes on from NC_085140.1 coordinate 454,917,172, forward strand.
AAAACAATTCTTGGACTGAAGTTTCAAATCAACATAGAGTATTTATGTGAGAACATTATATCAAAATTGTAGTCTGAATTCTCTATAATTATGATAAAGTCTACATCTAATGTCCTCATCCTTATCATTAGGTTTGTCATCATGTTTAAGTTAAAAACAATGTGAACTCTACCATCATAACTCAAAACATAGCGTTAAGCTGTCTATATTTATTGCTCAGGTTAGTTGTCATCACAGAGTTATCTTTAACAATTTTGATAAGTACGTATCAATATAAAAAAACGAATCATTTCCTAAAATCATGTACGGTCAGATTTATATGTTAGCATTACGTAATTGTACAATTTGAGTATGTTAATTTGGTGCCACATTCACCAATGTGTGAGCTACTCGAAAACGTAGTTATGCATACATAAATAAATATTCTACATCAACTATTTTATGTCTAATATTGTCATTAAGGCTTTGCTTTCATTGTTTAAAACTGATTGTAAAATCTGAATAGAGTAAGTCTTCTAGTTCATTGGAACTGACGCAACCCGGTACCTTGTACCATTAATCTTTGTCTCTACTAAGTAGTTTGCACTAGCATTACATTTTCTTGGTTGATTGTTACATCTTTGTTGAAATTTGCTAGGAAGTGAAATGTTGGTGTTGTTGGACGTTATCCTAGTTCGAAACCTAAAATATCGTCCAATCCGTAGTCAAATAAACGAAAATCGTCTTCGTAGAGTTTGTATAAATTTTTAATAATTGGTAGTGGAATGTCACTGAAATACTTTCGTAACCGTTCGCTTGTACCGGATGTTTTGTAGACGATTGGAAAGTTAATCCCACTCATTCCAGTTAAATGTAGAGCAAGGGTCGAATCGTCTACCAGCGTTTCGTACTTTCCGATGATATTGTACTGCAGCAGACAAGGATGACACAGTTTCGCTGCGGGTTCCCAGTGCTCGTTGAAGGACAGGTTCGAGTTGCGGCTCAACTCCGGCGTCAGCAGATACTGAATAAACTCCAAAAAGGTTACATCGTGACCAAACTCAAGCGATGCGTTTGAAGCGTTCGGACGGAATGATCTGATGATGGTTTTGCCCACCCGTGACTAAAATAACACGCAACTATTAGCCTCAGGATCGAATATGCAGAAGGAATTAGCTTACCTGGAAATACTTTGCACTTTTGGAGTTCCCCTCAAGTTTGTTGCGGAAGGCAGATAGCAATCTCTCGAATGGATGTCGAACCAAAATGAACCGATTGTATTCCGTTAGGACATTTCGTTGTTCTTCAGGTCCCAAGGAATCCATCGTCTGGAACATCCCGTTCGAGTGTGCACTGTCGGCAGGTATCTGCAATGGATCTGTACCGTTCCATTTACCGGTCATGATCATGAGGATACGTTTCCAGTTGGTACAGGCAACCTGCAAAATGAGAGGATCTATTTAGTCTATCTTTGTTAGAGGCAGTACACTTACTACATAAGAGTTTGTGCAATACCGAAGCCTGTAGACCTACTGCGTTGAAGCACCAGTCAATCATTGAGTAGGAATTTGTGTAGAACTTATTTAGTGGACGATATAAAAAATTTCATTTGAATCACTACCTAACAGATATAGCTTTCTATCAGTTTTTCTATAAGCGTCTAGATTTTTAATGGAGTCAAATGGAATAGAACTAACTCGTTTTTGACATGCGAGATCTAATGGATCCAAACAAATTGTGTATCCTTCTTATATAAAATTATGAAATGACGAAAACATATGAAATAACGTTCATGATTTCGTTGTCATTGTGAACATTTGTTTGAAGAGAGCACATATCGTGGTAGTTATAAATGTTGCGATGTACAGCAGTGAAGACATTAGTGCTCGTCACTATTGGGACATTTCCTGCTGTAACGACGGCTTTCGTCAGCATTGCACAAAACATTGTACACTATACTGATATTGCTGTGTTCTTCAATTATGTAGTAATGGCAATGCGTGTACGCTTATTTATAGATTTATATAAATAGGAATTATTCTGAATCGAGTTTCTGCACATGACAATATGTATTTGAATAATGTGCAGCTAATGGGAATGCTTGTCTCTAAACTTGAGTTTCATTTGAGTATAATATTCTAGAAGTAGAATTTTGGGTAAGCTTGCTCACTTAGTTAGCTGATTCATCATACCCTCGTGCATCGCAACACATTACGTTGCGACAAATTTTGCGCGTACTGCTGAAAGAGAACCAAAACTTACCTTCGGAACATAGCAGTACAGAAACTTATGCTTTTCGTCCACCAGCAGATGACTCAGCTGGAACGTGTTCAGCTCATCCAGCGATTTGTACTCCTGCAGGTCCCTCATTTGGGCGCACGCTTTCACCAACGCATCCTGCCGTTGAAAGTTTTGCGACTGCGTCAGCTCGTGCCCGTGCGCACTGAAGTCATCGAGCGTATTCTCATTCACCAGCACCGGAACAGCAAGCAGACCCGGCTCCAAGTCGCTGTTGGCCACCACCGTTACCACAAGGCAGATGTTTATTGCTACCAATAACCTAAACAGTGTTGGATGCGGTGATATCATTCTGCTCGTCCGATCCCCTCCCCTTCCTGTGTGTCATGGGGTGATGTTCTACCGTGCGCGCTCTTTGCATGGGTAGTAAACTGCGAGTATAACATGTCTAAAAGTGCAAAAGCAAGCAAAATATATAAAATGTTTATTCCAAACAATCGCCGAGCGAAAGCGGTATTCAAACGAAGCAGGTTTTAATCATAAATTACGTAACAATACAATGCGCACAATCAACAAATCTGATCATTTCGCTGTACATATGTAAATTATATGGTTCTCTTTTGGCTGGATTCGCTGAAATAAGCGCAATTAATTCATTATTCCAATTACACTAGTTCCCAAAATAGAACACATTTCTAAAACTTTAATACTATAAAGTAGAGAATTCGTATTTTGAAAATGTCTACTCTGGAAATGTTTCTAATTACTTTTACATTCGATTGTTCTACTCGTATAAAAATTGCTGTATATACCTATTAACTACTTCGAAACGGAAAGCAAATAATGCCTGAGTTCAAAAACCTCATAAACTAGTGTTACTCATTAGAGTACTGTTTACGAAATCGATCAAAATACAAACTTCGACAAATCTTCTGGTTTCACTCCACGATCGTGTTTCAGTTGATCTAAGCATATACATGCGAATATTCCTTTCACTAGCGACACTGACGAAACCCGTCTGAAAGAGAAACTCTGCCCTTGGACGGGCTGTGTTTAAATTCCGTGGCTTTTTTTGTAGTGATCTTTTCATCCAACCGCTAAGTACTTTTTCATTATCTTGCGGGCTTCACTGCATGGGAAACTGTTATAGAGGCATGACGATAATTGATCATAACAAAAATACACCACCCTTGACGCACGTCGAGTGCCGTGTTGAAAGCGATAAACCAGTCACAGCATATTGTTTCCTATCTCGCTTCCCGTAAGATGGTTAATCACTCCTAATCGATAAAGGGCAGTGTTTTTCGAGTGATTTCCAGAATGCTGAATTTTGTGATATTGGGGGTAATCACTTACGTTTGTTCTTTTCTTTTCGGCGTAGAGCATACTTTAACTGTATAAAATTTCTCTAGAATCCATCGTTCGAGTGGATAACGTAGTCAGCGGGTTAGACGATACTCTCAGACTTGCAGGTTTGCCGAAGATTCGCACACGACTGCCTGTACGATGTCTAGTCCGTTGAGTTGCCTGTCATCATCAGCATGTGAGGTGGGCCGTGTTCACTACACAGCCAACGTGTTGCGGCTTTGTGCATTGCTGTATAGGTTTTATGTTCTGTTGATACCTGGAGCACATGAGAACAGCGTTCACTGAGTAGTTTGGAATTATTTCATTTGATTTGAAAGATTGTATGTTTTAATTTTTTTTGCTCGGTGTAGAATGGTGTAATCAATGAAATCGATCATTTATATGTCAGATCATAGAAAGAAAAGGTGGGTGTAAATTATTAAATGCTCGATTGGAGTTGGAGATTCAATAAAAAAAAATCATTCTAACTGCTGCTTCTTTAAATAATGTAGCTTGATCTGTAGTTACTCATACATATGTAGAAGCACGTTTTGTATACGATGGTAATCAACTGTGACAATTCGGATGCATAGTTTTCTCTTTCACAAGTAGATGTCCAAGGTAAGATTAAATGGTTTCATTATTTGTAACAATTAAAAGCTTTGTTATTTTAATTAAAGATTTTTGATTGAACAAACCTTAGACATAACAAATTCTACGAGACAATTAGGCTCAGGTGCTTTTTTTCGCCTTTTCGGTGTTATAGAATACTAGACCTGAAATTATATATTGAAATAGTGAAAAACTAAGATTTTACACATTTGGCTTGTCAAATTTTGTTTCTTCTTCTTATTGGAATTACAGTGAGTCCAAAAAGTATTCTTCTAGCTGTGTGTTTTCTAGAAAATGTCAAAGATAGAATCTAGTAAGCTCAAAAAATAAAACTATCGATTACATTGTGTAGTAAATTAATCAATTCATCTTTATTGTTTAAAATCAAACAGAAAAACATAACAATAACAAAAACAAAGGTAACAAAACATAACAATTCATTAAATACGGGCTCAAAAAGTATTCGTCTAGTCAGGTTTAGCGCGCTTTTGAAACGAAAACAGGAGTTGTAGAATGGAATTCAATATTTCGTTAGATTCCCCTGTATATCTATGACGGGCTATAGTTCTTGTGGCATGGAACTGACCAAATTAGCCGTAATGGGGGCCGGAATATTCTTCCATTTTTCTTTCAACACTAATTTCAATTCGTTGTTGTTCGAAATATGACTTTCACGAATTTCACGAAAAGTTTGTCGTCCAGAACCTTCCAATGGAGTTAAATTGGATATATATCTGGGATCTGAGGAGGCGTTTTGAGTTGATTGGGGTATTATAGAGTAGCTACAGCTTAGTACTTTGGGCTGTGTGCTTGAGGTAATTATCACCCCGTAAGATGTATGTTCCCTGTAAGCCCAATTTCTCAGCACTGGCGTTCAAATTTTCTTTCAAAATGCGGATGAACATTTTGTGATACATAATTCCTTCAATAATGTGAAATTTTCCCACACCGGTTGCGCTCAAGCACCTCAGAGACCATGACGGAGCCCCCACCATGCTTTACTGCTCAAAAGAGATTCTGCGGCTGTATCTCAATTTTCCTTTTCCGCCATACCATACATCGGCCATTTGATCCAAATATGCTGTACTTGCTTTCGTCAGATAACATGACTTGTTTCCGAAAGTCATCCTTCTTCCAGCGATGTTTTTGGTGGAAATCGAGCTGTTTTTTATAATTTGATGGCTCACTTGAATTTTCTTCCGTGATACTCGCCCATTATACCCATACTTTTCACATGTATTTCTGTTCGTATTGGTTCATATCTGAGCACTTCTTCTCTCCAACTCACTTGCCTATATGGGTGAACTCGTATTTAAGGATTTTTTTTATTTTCCGCCCAATAAATCGTTTATCGTTATCAGTTTACCATCGCTGACGATCACTCTGTTATTTGTTTTGATAGATTATTGTGGCGCTGATGCAATCAATCACCAATTAAATGGTTGAATTCTTGCTACCCTTAGTCTACCCACATTTCTTGCAAAGTCATAAGTCAACTTGCACTAATTATGCAGGCGTAGAATAAGTTTTTTTTCATTTGAACTCATCTTTTTACTTTTCCCACCCATGGTGCTTCTATTTCCCGCGCCAAGTTCAAACAAAACAAAAACATTATTTGATCTGTCATTAAATATTGACAAGAATGTTGCTAGACATCATTAGAATGTGCTAGTGTAACTACATGCGAATAAAACTATTATATTCGTGTTTCACTCGATTATTTTTTGAATAGACGAATACTTTTTGAGCGAGCGGAATTGACGAAATTTAGATATTCTCTACATACCAGAAAAAGTAATTGAAATTTCTATTTGTTTTTGAATAATAATCATGTGTTGACAAGTTTTCTACCAAATTTAGAAGAAAGTTTTTTGATCTCACTTCTATCACGCCTAAGTTTTACATTTTACTAAAGAATATGCAGCTAGACGAATACTTTTTGGACCCACTGTACATAACCCACTGGGACATTGCGCTTCGCAGGTGCTAATTTTCGCCTTTTAGATAGATAGATAGATAGATAGATAGATAGATAGATCAGGACACTAGATCAGGTTAAAAAGCTGTTAAAGAGCTGAAAAACAATAAGTCGGCGGGGAAGGACCAGCTCCCGACTGAACTTCTCAAACATGGCAGTGAGCAGCTTTATGAAGTTATGCACCATATTATGTCGAAAATATGAAAAGACGAGGAAATGCCTGTTAGCTGGTTGGACGGCCTCATTTGCCCTCTCCCTTATTCGGCGTACAAAATTATGTCCCGTATTCTGTTCAACAGATTGAGACCGCTTGAAGAGCCCTTCGTCGGCGAATACCAAGCAGGTTTTCGTGAGGGCCGATCAACGACGGATCAAATGTTTACCCTGAGACAAATCCTTGATAAATTCCGGGAGTACAACTTGCAGACACATCATCTGTTTATTGATTTCAAGGCGGCGTACGATTCAGTGAAACGGAATGAATTATGGCAAATTATGCTTGAACATGGTTTTACGGCGAAACTGATACGGCTGATTCGTATAACGTTGGATGGATCGAAATCAAGTGTAAGGGTTGTGGATGAAATATCGACGTCATACCTTAGATGGATTAAAGCAGGGTGATGCACTCTCGAATCTACTGTTCAATATAGCGCTCGAGGGAGCGATTAGGAGAGTTGGTGTGCAAAGCGGTACCATTATCACAAAATCGCATATGCTCCTGGGATTTGCGGACGATATCGATATTATCGGAATTGATCGCCGTGCCGTGGAAGAGGCTTTTGTGCTTTTGAAGAGAGAGAGAGAGCGACGATTGGACTCACGATCAATACCAGCAAAACGAAGTACATTGTCGCTGGCAATCAACGTGGGTTCATTAGTGGTGGTGGTAGCGAAATGGTGCTAGATGGTGAAAAATTTGAAGTGGTAGAAGAATTTTTGTATTTTGGAACATAAATGACGTAAAATTTGAAGTGGTAGAAGAATTTGTGTATCTTGGAACATTAGTGACGTGCGATAATGATGTTACCCGCGAGGTGAAAAGGCGTATTGCAGCTGCAAATAGGGCTTATTACGGACTTCATAACCAGCTTAAGTCCCGTAGTCTGTATACGAAAACAAAACTTGCGCTGTATACTACTCTGATTCTTCCAGTGGCTTTATACGGTCATGAAACATGGACGTTAAAGGAGTCTGATCGGAGAGCTTTCGGAGTGTTTGAGCGTAAGGTGCGGACAATACTCGGTGGAAAACAGGAGAACACCATCTGGCGGCGTCGCATGAATCAAGAGTTGTACCAGGTGTATAAAAGGCTGGATATTATTAAGCTTATACAACACGGCAGACTACGGTGGGCTGGTCACGTTGTTCGTATGCCGGAAGAACGTCAAGCAAAGATAATATTTAGTAGAGAACCCGGAAGAGGCCGCAGGCTTCGTGGAAGGCCGCGTACACGATGGCATTCTGCAGTTGACGAGGACTTGAGGGCGCTCAACGTTCAGGGCGACTGGAAGCGATTGGCCCAGGATCGAGTCCAGTGTAGAAGGATACTCCATTCGGCGTAAGTTCATCGAAGAAGTACATGGTACCAGCTCGTTCCGAATCGTTCCCGAAAAAACTTTAGTCAAATTTTCTTTTCATACAAATTTGTTCGGGAGATGCTTTACAGCATTAACTTCAACAAGCCACCAAACATTAAATTTACAAGCCACATTCATAAAATTGTGAAATCAGTTCATTTAATATATGTGTGAAATTAAAAAAAAATACGAGCTTCGCGAAACGAACGATTTATTTTTAGGTTTTGTCCGGGTTTCCGCCATTGTGCGTCTGCTATGGCTGCCACCAACTCCATCCATCCATCAAGCTTGGTCGTGATCCCATTTCAAACCGGAAAATTGTCCGTGTTCTCGGAGTGGATAACGATCGTTGGCTCACCTCCCTACCACATTTCCGGGCTGTTAAGGTGTCCTGCGAGTCCCGGATTAGCTTGATGAAGATCTTGGCCAAAAATCATCGCACAAACATCAGGCACACTAGATTAAGAGTGGGCCAAGCGACAATAGACAGTTGCCTGCTCTATAGCCTGGAGCTAAGGGGCCTTTCACAAATTACGTAGCGCTGGGGGAGGGGGAGGTAGGGAGTCAAGCCGATCGTTACGATCCATACAAAAAAAATAAACCTTCCATACAAAAATCGTTACGTGGGGGAGGGGGGGTCCAAAATCATCAAATTTTGCGTTACGTAATTTTTGAAAGAACCTGAACCTGCTCCACACAGACAAACTTAATTTACGTTTCATCCCCCACCTTTAACAATTACGTTCGACTGGCCTCTAGACTCCACTAGAGCAGAAGCAGCGTGCAAGCGTGTTACAAGGCCGCTTCTTTTGCCGCTTTAAGCTCAGTAGAGGTCAGGATCCCTCTCCTGACCGGATCCCAAAGAACGTGGCCGGCACCGGTCTCCCCCCAATGCCGCGGGCTCACTGGCAAGGAGCAAGAAGCTGGTTAATGCCTCCCGCCAGTATCGACCACACCATCGCCTGCCGATTCAAAAGAGGAGACAGCACGGAATTCCTCTTAAGAGCTAAGGAGATCAGTCCAAGAACTAATAGTAACACGTTACTACAACCATGAGGTTCGATATATGGATGGTTCCGTCTCCAGGTGTCGGGTTTAGAGTTTCCGGACCCAATCTAACAAAATCTGAAAGCTTAGCCCGCCAGTACAATGTCTTTTCAACTGAAGCTGCTGCCGTTTATGTTGTCTCCACATCATCGTCTTTACCGACTCTGCAAGTGTTGTCGCCGCCCTCCAGAGTGAGCATCCCAAGCATCCGTGGATAAAAGAAATTCTTGATGGTATGATTCCCGGTACAACGTTCGCTTGGATCCCCGGCCATTGTGACGTCAGAGGGAAAACCACTGCTGATTGCTTACTGGTACTGGACACCTAGGGCTACGTTAAACTAACTCCGTCTCGCTGGCCGACGTGGACAAAGAATGTCGTCGGTCAGGACTGGATTGGAGCTTCAGGAACTCAAACTTCCTAAGAAAAATCAAGGGCTCTACAGGTCCTTGAAGTGACTTAAAAAAAAGGATTCCCAAAAGGAGCAAATCGTTATTTCTAGGCTCCGGACCGGTCACACCAGGGCCTCCCACAATTTCGGCGGAGGCCCATTTCGGTCCCATTACGATTTCTGTGACGGGATGCTTCAACCTTCAATCTCATCCTTATAATTATCCTTATAATTACTGGCATGTTCGAACTAAATCCTGGCCTTCAGACGCAGATAGGAGTATGGAGCAGTAGGAGTAAGGTTACGGGAGCAATGTCTTCTGAACCACCAGAGGGGCTTTCGGAGCTACAACACACCAATCTTAACCTAAAACCCCATTAGCATTCCACGATTAACGTCTTTTGTGTTTTGTGTTATTATTTTAAGTTTATTTTAGTAGTTACGTTGCTTCTGGCGTGACCTAAGGTTGGCCCGCAACGGGAATTCTTCTGATTTAATTCTTTATAGTGTTGAACTTAATTTTAAGATTAAAAAAAAACCTTAATAAAGACAAAAAAATAGAACTATACTATAGCAGAACGTTTCTCCTAAGCTTACGATTTTGTACGGATGAGTTTGGCAAAAATTTGTTTCTTTTACTGGTTTTCGAGACTATATGATAAAAAGATGAAAATGCCTGCCTTTCCCCCCTTCTAAAAACTCGGTAAATAGAAATGCTGTTAAATTTTCAAAAAGTGCCGATCAAGTAAGTACTTATTATTTTTGCTGAGGTTTTCAGTGAAAAACATTTTCAGAATTACAACAACTAGGGGAACTGTTCCATTTTCCATCTCACTGTACATATATTCATCTCATCGCAAAACAAAGAAATACAGCACCAATCTTGTCGCTTCTTTTTGCTAACACGCGTGCTCACTGCTGAAAAAAAAAATCACAAAAATAAGAAACAAACCAAATTCCTTTTCATTGCTCTGTTTTTGATGGGATGGAAATAGGAGCAATGGGATGAAGTGCCGAACCGTTCCCCTATATACAACATTTTTAAATATGGCAAATTGAGTTTATATTTGGACGGTTGCGAATTTTATCCTATTCCACTCTATGAATAACTATTTTTTATTGCAAACTTTTGCACTGGGTACTGATCATTTTTGCCGCTGAATCCAGGACTGATTCGGTGCTTTAGAAGAATTAATATGGACTTGGCACCAATTCGGAGACCTGGAATAATAAACAGCTCCTCCCAACAAATTCGTGGAAGTGATTTCTCAGGCTTTGCTGTTGGAGTATAAGGAACAAATCAATTAGTCTATCTTGATTTTTTTAATTACCCAGCAGCGTTTATTAGAATATGGAACATGATGCCATTACGAGAAACTTAAAAACGTTTGAAAGTTTTCTAGAATCTGTAGAAGATAGAAATCAGGTGTTTCCAAAAAACGGGGTAGCATTGTGTTCCAACGACTAACTGACAAACGACAAAACAATCGAACTGACAACCGTATCTATGTTTGAAGAAAATCATGGATAACACAAATACCACACAAATTGGTTGCCTTTTGTATTAAATTCACTATTTTCATGGGAAAATAGGAGCACTCGTTCCCAAGTTTGTAAGTGTTTGGTTTTGTTAATTGTGTGTATTGAAGAGATTTTGTATTTTAATAATCGTGAATATGTATGACAGGTAGTTTTTGTATGAGAAGCGAAGGTTTGTCCCCCAGTAGGCCCACTTAGCATACAAGTAGATAGCCATTAGGAGCAACCACCTTAACTGCTACCAACCACCCACCAAGCTTCTTCAACCCACCACCAGGAGCCGCAGGATATGGAGTTGGGAGCGGCCATGATGGGTTGCACAAATGGGTGGTACGAAACAGGGATGAAGACTAGAAAAGTCGATGGGGGTCATGAACCTTGGGCCTGAAAATCGTGTAACAGCTCGTTCACTTACCCGGCAATCGTGAAAGAGTTAAGAAGTATAGAGAGACTTGTCAAGGAAATCGTTTATTTTTCAGAAACCAATATATAAAGCCATAAGACAAGGATATCAGGTAATTTCCCAGCCACCATCTCCAGATATCTTCCGGGTTTCCTAAATTGTGACCGTGATTGTGATGTGTGCTTTCGTTTCAAATGTCATAGGACCCCGTTGTTCTACCGTGGATTCCATCGTTGCTGTCCCGTGCTTTTCAACGTCGTGTTTGTGCCCAGTTTCCCGTGAAGCCCTGCGCCGTCCTAGAGCCCCCTCGCCGGGTAGATTCCGGCACCGTTGTTGGCCGAAGACCGATCAGACAACACATCGGTAGCCTAGGATGCGCAACTGGATCTTAAGCTATCCGCCGACGATCCCTCGGCTCAACCTAAGGCGCGGAACGTAGCCAGACGTGGCTGAAGCTTGCGGTCAAGACGAGGACGGACACAGCGAAGAGGAGAGAGGTGGTTGGGAAGAAGAAGGGGCCCCATCAGTTAAGGTTAGCTAAATAGTTAGTAAGAAAGTGGGAGGAAAGTGAAAAGAGAAAGGAGTGAAGCTAATAAAATAGTTAAAAACGTTGAAAGTGCTGGTAGGTTTTCCTTAATTCCGAGTGCGAAGATTCCCTGTACCGCGGTAAACTAACGAGAGTGTGCCGACCCTGAGGCAGTTGATTTGGGGAGTCTCGGAAGTGCTCCCGGTTGGCTAGACCGGAAATTACAAGTTACAGCTTACGATTTTCATTAGCAGCACAGCTTTTCAAGCAAAGCATTCGCCACCAGAGCTAAGATTAGGAAAAGCTCGCCCAGCTCTATGGCGAACCCAGCATCCAGTAGGTAGCTAAATACCGTCTGTGGGCAAGTTGTATTTGCCCAAAGACGCTCCGAAATTTCCTGTCAAAGTTATACAACATGTCGGAGCGTATATACCAAGATACTATTCATGGTGTATTCATCTTGGTATATACTAATGTGACCATACGTCCCGCGTTTCGCGGGACAGTCCCGCATTTTCACAATTTGTCCCGCGCTGAAAAGCGTCCCGCGAAACGTCCCGCTTTCAACTTATTTCTAGTTTATGTCCCGCGAAATACAGAAAAATAGAATACATTATTAATTAGTATTTTAAAAGAAATTATTAGATTTCAAAAAATTTATAATTTTGACTAAGACTAACGTTTTGTAAGGCAATCATATGGATCATAGAAATCAAGATTAAGATGTTCTCCTGTGACAAAAACTAAATTATCTCTATAGTTTGTTTTATCCAAGCCTTATACCCTGGGAATCTTGTAAGCAGATTTTGCTTCCATGAATTTCCTGCTGCGTAATTGCTTGCATTCCGACACGGAACGTCCAATCTTCCACTCCATTTAAAAGCCATGCGGACCAAAATCTTGCGGAAAATCTACCCCAGTTAGAAGACGATCTTTACTGTGTTGATATTGGATATCGATAGCAGTGTTGGGAAAAACTCAAATTCCTAAATCTTTTCCAAAATTTAGATCAAGTACGAGTCAGCACCTCATGGCACAGAGAATCGTTCATGATTCGACTCGCGGTTTGCATCATTGCTTGATTTCTACGTGTTATTCTCCATTGAATTAATCGAATTTTCTTGTCTTAAAACAATGGAAAATAGATCCATAGGTAACATAAAATACGCTTTTATTGGGTTTTGGGGCTTTTGAAGCGAAATCTTTTTTTTGCGGCGAATCAGCGGAACGATGCGATTCTGCATGCAAAAGTCAAGCACGATGCTCTCCCTGCAGAATCGAAAGCGATCTTACATCTTACATGAACCATATTCCTGAAGGTGTAAGAAACCAGAATAGACCTTTAGAAAAATATGATCTAATTAATTCATAATCACAGTATTTACTTTTGTCAGGTATTTTAGAAAGAGTTATTTAGGTTATTCGGAAAACAATTTTCGAGGTTCGATATCATTGCTTCTATCGCTACAAAAAAAATTCTAACAAAATTCTATACACTAAACGATCAACAGCTGAAAGTCATTTAACTGCAACGCTTTTCAACTGCAATTCGATAGTTGCAACAGTTTTGCAGATATTGGACTCCCTGTCCGCTAAACTTCAAAATTATACGAAACTCCATGGCAGCTACATTGAGCTGCACATTCAACATTTGAAGAAAGCTTTGACTTCTAAACTGCCGCTAAGCGCAAGTCGAGCACATCTGAACTTTTGACAATTTTGAGTAATTATCATATTTCACTTTATTTTCATATGTACTATGAGTTAGGCTATTTTATGCGAGAAGTTTGTTCTAGAAAAGTGGAAAAAAATACCAAGTCAAATTGTCCCATATGGAAAAGTAATCGCAAGTCAGTCACATCGAGTCACTTCGTAGAATGGCATACAAATTGATCATATTTGATCAATACATGTGCTCAGAACACCTCTCAAATACAAAAACAAAACATTTCGAAAGAAAAATGCGGAAGAAAATTGTGTAAACATTTGGAATTTTAGTTTATGTTGCGGTTGGAAGTTAGGTTGAATTTGAAGATTGATGCATAGAGGAATATACGTTGCATCAGTTAATTCCATTATAACGTGTTGAAAGTTGCACGCTACATATAGCAAAAGTTCTTTCGAATATGTTTTGGTTTATGATAATAAAGATTTTTTTAAATTGATGTCTACTTCCCATTTTACTTAATGAACAACGAACTTACTATTGTTTAATCATTCTAATTTCTCACCCAGATGAATTGGATGAGAGATGAGTAGGATTTTAAACTGATTTACTTCAGGGCTTTGATACATTTACGCGTTGTTTGTTACCATTTAATCAATAAAATTAAATGGAGTGCGTGTTTTCTCGTGTTTCGGACAGCAAAACGATCGCGTGACCTGCCGAAATATTGTGTTCTGCATTGCGCGGCATAACGCTCCTGAAGACCATAATTTACTCTTCAAGAGTGTTATAAAACCAGCATAAAACCAAAATGTTACTAGGAATGGATGGGCCTTGGGACAAAATGACAAGTAACAGAAATGACGTAGCAGGATTCTTAAGAAGCATGAGATACATCATGCAAGCTATTATCATAAACCAGAGAACTTCAAAGCCACTAATTTCAAGATATGACCAATAACTTTCAGAAACCCTCAGAAATTTATATGGATCGCTATGAATTACTTAGAAATTTTATGACCGTTCAAGAATGCTCTAAAGTTCCGGGTCTTATTTCGGACAAGATATGTGAAATTAGAGATGATTATGGTTTTTCAATGGACTTCTAACAATTTAGCTAAACTTGGTAGAATTTGAAACTAAGACTTTTTATAAACTTGTAATTATTCATATAAGCAAAAAAAATTTTGTCTGTAGAATTTTTCTTAGCGACGATCTGCGATTTAGAATATGTTTGGATGACTGAAAATTGTTCTTCACTAGTCATTTTCATAGGATATTGGGCTTTTTATTAACTGTTTTGTTTTTCGAACTGTTTTAAATATCTTTTTGCCTTAAAATCAAAGGTGTGTAGCATATTTGTTTTCCTTCATTTTTAACCGGGAAATGAAATACTTTCATAATGTTGCGAAAAGAAATACTTGTTGAGCTATGATATCGATACTACTACATATGATATCATAATTATATTATATTATGATATGACATAATATTATGCCCATAACGGACTACCATCACGATATCACGAAAATCTGCGATGTGGGCTTTCAAAGCATCCAAGAGTTTCAAAATGTTCAAATTGCATGCTTCACCATGTTTGTTATTAGGGCATTATATATATTTTTTATACAAATTTGAGTTTTGCTTGACGGATTGTGACTGACTTGCGGTTACTTTTCTCATTGAGATGAAAAGTAATCGCAAGTCAGTCACATTGCGATTTCTAACATGGCAAGTGAGTTTTTCACTTTGTAGCCACTATGATCCATTAAATATTCAAACAATCTTTGGTGTGTGACGTTTAGAGCTGATCAAAATAACTTATACACAATTTTTGACGAGAAAAATTACAAAAACTCAATTGTACGTTTTTCCAGATGTGCTCGACTTGCGGTTAGCGGCAGTAAAATGAGTTGCCGTTTATCGATCAGTTAACAAACTAAGCTTTGGTAACAAATAAAAAAATTTAAGATTTGATTTGTAGGTATTACTAAAACATATCAAACTATGAACTTTTTTTGTCCCGCGCTCACACAAAATTTATCTGGTCATATTATATATACTGTAACTGTAACTGATCAAATAAGCGTTGCCAAACGGGCTTCTGCTAATACGCAGCGTTTGGGAAAGAATCAGCATTTCTGGTCTCCGGATATGGATTAATAAGGAGAAATTGTTGCAGAATAATTGCGGAAGATTGCTTTTGGATCCATTATCCAATTGATAATGGTAGCATAAAAGTCGGGGCTTATTGTAAAAAGAGCCTCGGACTGGTAATGTAATATCAGGCAGTCTGAGATGGGTCACTGGAGCTGCAGTAGAGCTATCACTGTCCAACTACCGGACTGACTGTAAAATTATATAAAACGGACAGCTTTCTTCCATAACATCACTGCCAGCCAGTCAGTTAGAGAGTACACACACATACTCTAATCGACATAGCCTGAAAACGAAAACTTATTAGCAGTGCTCTTCTTATTTTTTTTATGGGCAACCTACTTGGATATCACATGTAATCAATAAACCACAACCGTTTCCACGAGGCATTTTTTATTATTATAATACTTTATTTTTGGTTTTGATTTACAATACCTTAAATATACATATTCTTATTATTTCACAATATTCTTTTACTTGTTTGATGATTAAAGTTCATTTTTTCTTTGTATATGTCTAATTATTGTTATATTTGGTTTTACTTATACTTCAACTAACTTTAACTTGTTCTTTTGTTTCATTTCAATATTTATAAATTACAATTAAGTTTCTGTTTTCTGCTTTCGGTCGGTCTTCATTTTTTTTTCGCGTTTAAGCATGTTGATTTAGTTTTACTTGCGATTCTAGAGTTCAACTTTGTAAAATGTGAGTCTGACAAGTCTGTGTTGCGTTGCATGTATGGTGTGCTGTGTTTGTCTGTTGCTGTCACTTTGTATTTTGTCCGTCGAATATTTCAAATAAATTATCCCCTGTTTACTCTCATCCGGCCTAAATAATTCTTCAACAGTTATATTCTTTTTGTGTTTTTGTTTAGTTTTTTAAAACCACTTCGCGTCAGTCCACACAGCAAAAGATAGATTGTTGTGTTTCGTGTACGTGTTCTAAACTTTTTTTTTTTGTATGTTGTACGGAAGAAAAAATCTTCAGCCTACAAATAGGAGAGGCTGCGACTTCGCTACAAGCAATTAATGAATAAAATCAGCTGAACGGATCTCATTTGATTTCTATCTTTGAAGGAATGTTCAGATTTAGATTCTCAATTTTTGCGTTCATGTCTTTTCTCGAATAGTTGGCTTTATTATACCGTTATATCTTTCACTAGTGGTGCATTTTCAATCCTAACTCTTCTACTAGGTGCACTGTGGGCTGTAACAAGAAGTTAACATAATTATTGCCTAATTTTTCCATTCTTTTTTCATTTGTCGTTTGCTTGGAAGGTTTAAAATAAATTGCATTCGTTTGGTTTCATATTATTTACATGCCACTGCTGTTATAGTTTGCCAGAAGTGAACTACAAACTGCAGCAGGAATAAAACATTGGGGAAGCGTTCAGCTGTTCTACTAACAAGATTAGAAGGACCAATTCGAGATAGAACTGTCGATACTTTTTTTGTGGAATTGGTTCAAAATAGTTGATCTTCGATTTTGTTTTCTGTTGTCAAGCTGTGTGAATGGGCCGAAGCGAGTAACAGAAACTAAAAGTTTGGTTATCTTGTTTCATCGAACGGGCTTACATTGAAATGTTTAGTCTTAAGAGTGAAATCACTAGAAATACATGTTCTAGCAGTTATGATATTAAGTAGATCACTAGTAAATCACGTTTATACTTGTGTTTTGTTAAGGAAAGGAAGGGTTAGGACATGCAGATCCAGATATTTGCACTTGCAATTTAGGCAAGGCGAAAAAGCTTCGCCAAGTCAAAATTAACAAAGGTCTACATCTGAATGACTCCCGACAAATAGTTTCATCTGAACGTGACTATAGATACAAAGTTTTTTTTTTGTCGTTGAAAGATTTTATACAGAGTTTATCGCTGCTAATGCCATTAGAATTTTTGAACTGATATAGCTGAGTGTACAAATACTGTATTTTATGGGAATATTCGTATTCAAATTTGATCAACTTTGTAATATGTATATATAATTCAATAGATAGATCATCTTATTTAACGGTAAATAGCATTTTTATAACTTTTCTTTTTTTTCGTTTTAACAAGAAGTACAGTTTTCGTAATAATAGTTCATCAAACTGATTTACAGTAATCTATGGAATTTGTGAACCCATACTTGCTTTTGACGGAAAATTATCCTTAATAATAATGTCTTTATCTATTTTGTTTGTGTTTTGTGAGGGAATTGAATGGAATGCTACTATCGTGATGAGCAAACAAATGCCTGATTGTGTTCTTTCGCCATTGACTTATGCTTTTCGTTTGCTAGGTGAAGTGATGAAAAAGTCAAGAGCTCCTTTGGTAAATTTCTTTTCTTTTGTTTGATTTGTGTGCATACTCGGTGATGGTTGCCTAATGAATTAGTTTTTTCTTTCTATTTCAATCCATCGAGTAGGCCCCGCAGTCAGCTTCTCTTATGGGTTTGAATTTGCAAAGGCTTCTCTTGCTATCAAGAATCTAACATTTTAGAACGAAATAGGCTTCATCTCATGAAACTACAAGATAAAATGAATCGTTTGAAAAATTGCTTCTCCTGATTTCCAATATATTGTCCGGAATCGAAAAATCACACAACGGTAATGCGGCATGCAAACACAGTCAAGACTTTCGTATTTCTAGCTCAGTTTTATGTTTTTACAATACAATCGGGTTCATTCTGTCGACTAGTGTATTAACTATTTTTTTTGGATCGAATCAAAATACGAAAGCCATCCTTGTCTAATTAAAAGGTTTTAAAACACATTTTACTTCTTTACCTTACGTTGAATTAGATTTCACTTTGTTTTACCTACTTACAATCGGTCGGTGTTACTGTCATCAGCTTATCATGATTTAGGCTATTATTGTGCTTCTTTTCTACACATCAAATTGGGACCACGTATATTGTTTCCTCTATAGATCTAGATTTTAATCTCCTCGTGTTTCAAAACTATCTATTGATTCGTTTGAAGTGTGTGGCTGTGATTTTGCTTGTACGCGTGCTTTAGTTTCTAGTAACAAACTTAAAAACATACATTCTTCAACCAATCGACGAGGCATTGATGCTAATGTTTATATTTTTATGTAGCCTTTATTTGTCACGCAGTGACACCTGTTCTTCGATTAAGAGATATGCAGTAGCTAGAAAAGATGCACAATAGGCGCTCTTTCTGGGTTCGACCGAATGTTCCGCTCTACACCTCGTTCCATAGATCAATTTATTACATTCATAATCCTATCAATATGCTACGCATAGAAAACTGAGCTAGTTCCAAATTTTCTACCACGACTTCTTTTTTTTTGTATCAGGAACGTTATTTCCAGAGTCTAAATTCTGACAAATCCAATTATGTGATAACGAGTTTGTAAACTAAACCCAACAACGGAACACTCAATTTCATGGATTTCATTTGATGAGTTTCATAACAATCAACTGACTCTTTCAAATAACGTCCCACTATTTTGAACATACCTTAAGAACGAAATAAACATTAACATTTTTGTTTCCTCTTTTTACATAAACCTGATAGAGCTTCGTTATTAGTGAATCGAATCAGCTTTCGGATGATCGAATCTAGAAGATCCAACCTCGAAAGGGTCTATATTATATCCGCTCGCCATATTCACTCTTTGCTTCGTTTAGTGTGTTTTAGGTATGTGTTTTACTTTATTCCTATTCCATGAATGCGTCCACTATGATGCTTCTCCTGACCCAATCAGTTGTCTCTTGTCTCTCGTATGTCAGCGGGTGGCGATGATTATTCAGCGCCATCCGGCGGCGTTGGTCCTCCTTAGTCCTTCTTGTCGTCCTCCGGGTCTTTCAGGGTGTGCCATTGTGCGATCGGACGTCTCGGCGAGGCCAACATGTCGGACCAGTGACGCAGCTCGGTGCCGCTTGCGTTGTATCCCAGGACGACCTTACCAATGGGTTCCGACGTACCGATGCGATCGTAATCCACTACAGTTACCACCAGATTCACTTTCTGCGAATTGGAGGGATTTTCGATGATTTGAAGAGAGGGATGAAAATTGCAGTAAAATTGTAGAAAATTAGTATTGGTTAGAAGGTGATTCTTGTAAGGCCACAGATTCCACGGTTGAACACATTCAGCATTGGTAGGGTTATTTTGCTTTCTCGCGCATAATTCCAACAACAATAGATTTACACCATTCATCGCAAAGAAACTACACTACAAACTGTTGCGACTTACATAAACTCACAATTACAGGGTAATGGCGGAAGATTATCTCATAATATTAGTGCATATTTGCGAAACAGAAAATATACAAATCGTGCAATAGGCTCAATATCTTTAACGGTTAGTTTTGACTTGTAACGGAGAATTATACGATTGACATTATTGGTATTATTTTGACTTCAAATACGGTAGTGGCATCATCAGTATCTTTATAGCAAAGCGTGGAATAAAGGTATGAGATACACATAATATTTTTTCATGTTGAAGAGAAACGAAATATGAAATTCTCATGTTTGCTCGCAACAAGAAATATAATATTTTTTTCGAAACTTCGGTACAAACTGAGATTAAGGTCCCATCTGATTCAAAATTTTAACGAACAAAACAGAATATTAATTTCTTCGGAGAGTTTTGCATTTACAAATTTAAATATAATAACAAATAACACTTTGGCTTAAAAACCTCGCGTTCCTTAACTGGAAAAGTGAATCATGCCAATCAAAAAATTAAAACTATTTAACCCCTTTAAAAATATTTAAATTTTGCTGTTTGATTCAACATCAAAGTATTGATTGCAACCGAACACTTATTCTTCGTAGTTATTGGAAGAATTCAATCAACTTAGCTTCTAAATTTGCAACATAGTTGATTACAATTGTCCTAGAGGTCATTCGTCGAATGACGTCTGGTCGTATGACATTTAGTCGACAAGACATTTGGTCGAATGGACATTTAGTCGAATGATAAAAGCAAAAAGATCGTTTCAAGGTTACAAATTTGCTACAAATTCACTCTTTTTGTTTCTTTCGTTTCTTTTCTGAAGTATTCTGAAAGCCACAACCAAAATCGACGACATCTTGGCTACAATAAATACCTTTTTTGGATCTTAAGACCTGCAGTGGGAAAAACTTGGGGGAGATGGTAGTATTGGTGCACCAGCAATGCTTGGGTCAAAATCTGGATTTCAAAGAAGAGTATGAGTAAACTGCATGAAAAAAAATATCAAAATGCCCTTGCTTGTAGGACCTTACCGGATCATTGCAAAAAGACCTGGATACTGTTAATACTGATAATCGTAAACTATATGAAATCTAGAGCTCTCAAGAACTCTTCAAAGAAATAAAGCAGATCACGATATTGAAAAGTCAGTCTAAAAGGAATTGCTTGCCAATTTTAGTGAAGAAGGACGGTAGAAACGTCTCGCTTACCTATCAGACATTTTTGATTTTGGAAGAATCAATTAAATTAGATACAGATCACAAATTGGAAATTATGGCCCATCTTGATTCATTGGAGCAATACCTTGATCTATATTATCTCGAGCTGGCTCAATGATATCCTGAATGAGTTTTGGACATGCGGAATAGATCATCATCGCGTGAGTTGTTTGGTGAAAAATATTGAGCTAGTTTTTGCGTGCAATATACGAAGCATTTCCCAAAGACGTGTTCCAAGCTTTGAGGTTTCTAATACCGTTTGCTTCTATATACCTATGCGAGAGTGGAGATAAACCTCCAGATAAAGCCAAAGCGAGATACATATTGAACAATGAAGACGATTTGATATGGGCTCTATCAAACACACAACCTCGTAAACTGGTCACAAATACCAGTACAATAATCACGCTAAACGAATTACTACTGAACAATTTATTATTAGAGTGTTCAACAGTATTGCAATAAATTGACTTAAGGGCAGGAGGCCGTAGGCAACTTGCCTAATCGTCAAGGGGGTCGCGACCCCGAAAAGGTTGGGAACCACTGATCTATTCTATTTCTCAGCCCAAGCTCAAAAATCAATTATAACAATGTTATTTTGCCAATACTTCATCGTAGTCGGCTTTGGAACATTAGGTCGAATGATATTTAGCATTTGGTCGAAAGGAAATGGTTTTCTTAATATTTTCATTGATACAATTTCTTTCATTCAATATTTATACAACAATAAGATCAGAATAAAATTCACTTCCAAACATAATTCGGTAATTATTGGCCGAAAATTTAATTTCGACCAAATGGTCATAAACAATGTCTATATGACGTAATGTCTTTCGGACTAAATGTCATTTGACGAAACATCATTGAACAAAATATTTTCAGATAGATTCATCGTAGTATGCTAGAGGGGTTCGCAAAAGTCAATATACTGTCGGAAATATTCACCGATTTTCTATTATTATTTTTTTATGAATCTAAAATTCTTTGGATAATATTGGAGCAATAATTATGTTTTTCTAATAGCGCAATAAATCATTTTATTTTTTTAAATAATTTTTGACTAAAGTTTATTTCTTTCAAATATCCATTCGACGAAATTATTCGATAAATGCATCAAGGTTATTTATTCGAAAATCTGCTTTCGACCAAATGTCCATTCGACAAAAGTACAATAATCCTTTCGACCAAAAGTACGAAGATTCAGGGATGGGAAAATGAAACTTTCAAATATTCGAGGATGATCACCACTCTCACACGATAATATCTAGACCAACATTTGAAAAGAGCGTAACAGTCAAAATTTATTCCCTCTGATTTTTCGTCTACATATATCAGAATCAGAAGGTATAAATTTTAGCCGTTACCCCCTTTTCAAATTTGGTCTAGCTAGATACATCCAAATAATCAATTGATAAAAACTCGTTAGCTAGTAAGCGACCTCATACACGTTCCGACATGTTGTACAACTTTGACTCCTCCCCTAGGAAAATTGGCTCGGCCTGAGTACAGTTGGATTGTCTGTTGGCAAGTTGTACGACTGTTGGATAGTTCAACTCACGGTTAAACGACTATTTTCTTCCTTTTACTTCCACTAATAAACATTTCCCCTAAGACGCTCGCAAATAATTAATCATTAGTACAACTCGCCCACAGGCGGTCCGACTTTCTTCCGACCGAACCAAGTAGAGTTTCCATCCCGGGACATCCCAGGACAAAAAATCCCGGGATTTAGGAAAATTCGGGATTTCCCGATTCCCGGGATATTATTTTTGAAATCCCGAAAATCCCGGGACACCCGGGACAAAAAATATTGTTTCATTTCCTTTTCACAAACAGTGTAATTTTTCTTCTTACAAAAGTTATTTGTTCCCAACTTAGGTGATAAACTCATATCATATTTTTATACCTCCCATCAGATCTGATTTTTTTTTGACGTAGGACTTACGTCTTTCTTTACTATACTGGGTGTCATTTAGATTTTTGGAAATCGAGAGCGTTACGCTGGAAGGGAAGATTTCAAACGATACTAGCGTCTTTATCTTTCGATGGATTTTTAATATTTATATATCAATCGAGTCGGACACTCTCCAGCAATTTGCCTATTTCATTGAAACTTATGATTCTTAACGATAGACTATTGAAAATTTCAATTCTTGTTAAAGCCAGCAAAAATTTCATATGTAATTAATCTCGTGCATTCCCAACACGGACATCAGAATGCGGTATGTTACGGGCCTTCGGGTCTAGCGGAAGATTTTCTTCATGTATAAAAGTAGCAGTGCCTGGCGTGTGCGAGCCATTACAATTTGTGACAACAACGCATGCCGACGTGGTTTTTGCTCGCGCATTGTTCGTTTCGTTCGTTCGTTCGCTGTGTTTGTTTATCTACACAGCATGCAGTCGCCAGCAGTAGAACTGCCGGTGGGTCTGCGAATATGCATGAAAGAAGTGGGCGCATTTTTTTTTTGTCATTCTGTGCTTGATGATGGTCGGATGCAGTGGTATCGGTTGCGATGGATGCAATCGCCCATCGCATCGCTCGGAGTTCATGGCTAGTGCCCGACGATAGCTGAGGCAGCGACTCAGCGAGGGCAGCGGTGGTGGATGAAGAAGAACAAAATTAAAGGGATGTGGTCTGCTCATCAACGAAAAGTGATTGGTTTCATAATCCACATGATCCCGGGATGGGTACGAGTCATGACATATGACGGACCATATGTTAAGTTGTGCTTGGTACTAAACGACACGTACATTAAAATATGGTTATACTATAACATTCTGATTTCCCAGCAAAAAAAAAGTCAAGTACAATGATGAGAATAAAAATTGGATTAAAATAATTACTTTCATTTATTCGCAGAAGGCAATAGCAATTAAAGATGCACAATCAGCAATAGTGTTAATATCCATTTTAGATTAGAAAATTTCGCTGTATTACATGTAAATGTTTTGAAAAAGTCGGCAAAAAGAAGAGAGAGAGAGAGAATATTTAAATAAACATAATCTTATTCTTTGTTTTTCATTTTCTGAGAAATTATATTACTAAACTTGACGTAGACTAGAAGCACAGACAAACAGACGTAACACTAGAGAAATTTCCATCGACCATGACTTCAACGACCCATTCAAATTTGATCGATTGCGCATTTCACAACTAGAGGTAATCCTTCGAGTTTGACATTTCACTCCAGCGCCTTCTGGTGACAATGTCATACGAAACATTGTTTTGTGCAACATGCTCGCAAGATGGTGGTAGAGGAGTTGGGCGATGGATTTTTCTGAAAAATGTTCAAACTGTTACGTCTGTTTGTCTGTGCTAGAAGTTTGGAATCAAAACATTAAATAATTTTTCGTTGACGTATTAGCAGTACCTCCTCTATTTTAGTAGAGTTACTGCTCCTTGCCTTGTTTCTTATTGTTGTGATTTTTCCAGCAGTAAGCACGCATGTTAGCAAAAAGAAGCAACGAAATTTGTGCTGTATTTTTTTGTTTTGGTAAACGGGTTCCTCTTAAATAGCACATTTTACCAAAGTCTGAAAATTTTATTAATAGAATTTCAAAACTTCAAACACTATCATCATTAAGAAATCTATAAATGCCCTACATTTGCTTAAGTAAATAAGGGCTTAATAGTTAGAAACAAAGCAATTCTAATTATGTATTTATTTATTAGTATTATTTTCAGAAGCTTTGAATAAAAATATTGCTAATAATTCTAAACAGCATGGAAGTTGTCATTTCCAATACCAATACCTATAATAAAACTCCATAGATCCAAAAGTTAGAAGTCAAATATAAATACGTTACGTTTATGTAGGTCCTACGTCTATTCGCGGTTATGTTAAAAACATTACCCATTGCTAGTTTTTCCAAATTCGTTAATTTGGTAGGCTCAGCCATGTATACGGAGCTAAAGTTCTTTGTAATGCACAATCGATAGCATCTTATTATTAAATTAATAAGAGAGGAGCAGACATGAAAATATCGGAGATAGTAAATAGAATACCTTCACAAAAAATATTAGATTCGCCTATACCACTCAATGGAGGGCTACTGACTGATACTTTTTCCAGCAGCTACAGCTCTCAATTAATTAAACGACAAGTATCTACAAGTGCTTCCTACCCATCTCCCGAATACAGCGAGGTTGTGTACACTAGTTGATATTCCCCTTGCTAATCTCCTCGCGCCACCGAACATTGAGTCAGTTTTCCTGAGCTTCTTGCCTCCAGAACAATTCTTGATCCAATTCATGTCCTTCCAAGCAACGTACGTACAACAAATTTCCAGCATATGCGCAAGTACAAGTTGGCCGACCTCGATGCTCTGCCTAATTTTTTTGGTGTATCGCTTCGATCAAAATCAACTCTGGTCAACAGGCTGCAATCAATTTGTCCAATTCTTGGCTTCTGACAAAATTGTATATCAAGTTTAATCGCGTAATCTATTAACCCCATTATCGTTAAATTATCGAGTTAACTTACGTTACATTATCGAACTCCGATAATAATTGAGTTTATTCATTTTTATCGCAGCAAGCGATTACGTTGAACATAATTAACTTTATCGGCGATAACGATAAATTAACGATTAACATAAATTAACGATTAACATCAAGATTAGGAAGCGATCTGTTCAAGATTAGGAAGAGCTGCAGCTCTTGGCAAAAGTATCAATTAGTAGCCTGCCATGGGTTGGAGGATACTCTAATATTGTGTTTTCTTTGTGAGGGGGTTCCCATATATCCAATAGGTTATGGGCCCAGTACGATTCTACTGCGCATCTTCCATCTTTCATCATTAGGGTATTGAATGCAATCCCAGCAACTGTCTAAACCCAATGCATATTCAAAACAATGCAAACAGTCAAGCCGACTTCAACCGCAAACCCTTCTCGAACTCGGCGATCATATATTCCAAAAGGGTACTCTACCTTCGGAGAAAAACGTGAATATTATTTGCTTCTTGAAGTAGTTTTTTTTTCGAAAGAATCGATTCAAATTAGAATTGAATTGAGTTCCAATTTGGAATCTGTATTATCTTGCCTTTCTAAAATATGAACTTTAACCCTGAAAATTGAATAAAATCGTTTTTGAATCAAAAAATGAGTTTTCTAAGGAAAGCATTTAACCGTTACTTTTTGAACTTTTTTCTACGAATAACATCAAAACACAATGCCAAACATCATATTGAACTTCATTGTTGACATTAAATTTGTTTTGGTGAGGTTTACATTTAGATGATAATTTTCTGTTTTATTTTATTATCAATTGATTAATTTTTTTTAAAAGCTATCGCCAACGACAACCCGCCTACTTTTAACACCTAAGAAGTTATCAATTGATAATTTCAATCATTTTTGTATGATAATAATTCAGCCCAACCCTGCGAAAATTCTTCATTCTAAAATCTGTTTTCGACTAAATGTCCATTCGACCAAAAGTCCATTCGACATAGTGTCCTTTCGATCAAACGTCATTCGACCAAATGGTCGGGGTTCAACCAAACCGCACCAAGTGGCTTTGCGACTGACTTGTGATATTTTATTCGTTCAACGATAACGGAAATTGTTTCATATACATTTAGGTATACGGGATATCCTCAGTTATAGGGTTGAGGGATGTCCAATGCGATTTGCGATCAATTAAATCTGATAAACGAAGGTTTGAGCAGAAAAATGGGTAATTTAATGTTGGCGCTTGGTGTGTATTGGCTGAACCCCGACCAAATGTCCTACGTCTCTAGTGGACTAAAAATTCATTTTCGACTAAATGTTCTTCGACCAAATGTCATTCGACTAAATGTCCTTCGACCAAAAAGCATTAGACTAAATGTTATTCGACGAAATGCCTTTCGATGAAATGGCATAGATTCGTTCTAGAACTGGACGCAGATAAAAATCTTTACACAAAATAACACTTCACCCGCCGACTTTCCTAAAAACTGTTTAGCAGCATCTTTAACAAAGTTGTACATGAGGCGGTAGAATAGAATCTGATAGTTACCTATGTGCGGCTATATATTTAGCTTTCGTTCTAAAATTTCTGATATTTGCAAAAAATAAAATCGGAAGACCTTTCATTCATTGCGGCTGTCCACAGTAGACCTCCGAGAATTCCGGAATATCCGGAGAAATTGGAAATTTTGATTTACCTTTAGAATTAATTTATAGGTTTCTTGAAAGCTTCCGAAGATGACTCATTGAGAAATTGGAAATTTTGATTTACCTTTAGAAATCATTTATAGGTTTCTTGAAAGCTTCCGAAAAGGACTCATTGGTGGCAACCTAGTCACTTACCATAAGATGAATTATTAAGATTAAATAAAATATCACCTTGTAATTTGCGTTATGGAAAATAAAGATATTCCTAAAGAAGCTCTAAACATATTTTTTTAGGAACAATTCACTGTCAACCATAATCTTTGTTCTCGCTCTCAAATCCTCACCATCTTAAAGTATTTTCAAGAACCCGTGGTATCGTGCGTACATCTAATTCGGAATTAAGCTAAACTTCTCTTCTTTCAACGAAAATGCTTCCTTCTTCTATCGAATATTTTTGAATACAGGAAACAAATCGGAATGAAAAAATCAGATTTTGTCAGTTTTTGAATTTTCAAAATATTTTTTTTTACATCTCATACCCTTGACGTGGAAATGTAGCCGGATGACACACAGCTATGCTTCTGGCTCCAGCATAAAATTCACCTTATTATTTTGCTGTGGGCGTTATTTTCTGATACAATATTGTTACCAAATATTCAAATTTGTGTTGCACCGTACTAACCGTGTTGTGTTGAATGACGGTCTTGTTACAATTAAATTGAAAATCGAACACATTTTTTACGGCACGGAATACGTGGTACATAACGACAATAGTAATAAATTCATTCAAATCGCTTAAGGTCACTCCTGACGTAATCCAAGTTTAAAAGTGCTCCCCGTTTTCGGGGGCACACCACTTGATACGGAAGCAACGCACAACTGTCATTTTTATTATTTCACGCATGCTGCAACGCAGCAAAGCTAAATCATCAAAAATGACAGTTGTGTGCCGCCTCTGAACCGAGTGGTGTGCCCCCGAAAACGCGAGCACTTTGGAACTTGGATTCCGTCAGGAGTGTCCTTAACAACAATTACTCCATCACAGAAAATTAGTCCTGAAATGATGTTTTGTTTACTAATTTTGAAATGTCAGTGGGGCCCACCGCGCGCTAACCCCAGAGATGTTAGCCACCATTTTTTCTCATTGGAGAGATAGGCGATGACAGTAGGGTGTGGAAATGTGGAATGCACAGTGGACTAAAGCCGGTGAATCATTCCATAGGAAATCAGAAGGTTTCAGAGCAATTTTATTGCTGTTCCTTTTATAGGATAGGGTAAAAGTTTCAATAGTCATAGTTTCGTCAGTATCGAATGTACCCTGAAAGTGAAAAAATAGTGGTTGAACTCGCTTAGTTCCTTATCTTATTATTTAGCATACCAGCTCCTACTTTACAGCCGCATATCTATAAACATGTGGGTCATGTCAAAGCGATAAATTTGTTTGACAATTAAATGAAAATGTTCGAAAAATTGAAATTAATTCATAAGAAGAAATCAATAAATGAGATAATAACCATTGCCAGATTTTGAACATGAGAACATGGAACCACACAATAATCATATGTTAAGGACTTTTCAGTTTATTGAGAGGACACTTTTACACGACGATGTAAAACAGACAGATTTGTCAATTTTAGTGGGGTTTGCTTTATCGTATCATAATACACTGTCAATCGACTGTATTTTTGTTAAAAGAGATAAAACAGTTTAAATTAAACAAAACCTCGCCTTTTGTCAAAGCTTCTCGAATTTCGAGTAAACATAAGTTTCTCAACAGATTTTTTTATAAGCAAAATTGACAGTTTGTAAAAAAAATGAAAATCGGCATGTCAAGAAGATCGGCAAGAAACTGTGAATTATTTATCAATATCCAGAAGCAGTAGAAACTGTGGCAGCCTGAAAATGAAATACAAACGGTTGGAGCTGTTGAAAATCCAATAAATTGAGATTTTTAATGAATATCGCAAATTTCTGAGTTAGAATTGTTTCGTTGATAATTGGATTTCATTTCTAAAAGGTCAGTTAATTATTCAACGAAAAGAAAACATATTTCTAAAAAGATTGATGGTTTATAAAACATCGTCGATACAAAGTGTCTTCTTTATAAATTGAGCAGTCCTTATGCGCCGACCGACAGTTACAGCTGATGTCAAAAGCGTAAAAGCTGATTTCGAGAGCGTAAAAGTAGGTGGGTCGGTTTCACATTACGAAAGAGCGGAGACGTGCTACAAGCAAGCACTGGACTGGAATCCAACAGGACAGACCCAGTGGCAACTTAGCCTCAATAAAGAAATAGAGGAAGTTGACAAGAATCTGACCTGGGCCCAGGTCAAGGCTAAAGTAAGCAGCCGACATGGATAGCGATCTTTTACGTTTGGGGCTCTGAGTGAGTGAGGTAGCGCACAAAATATGGCTCGACGGCTCTATTCGAAAACATGGCTCGACGTCTCTATTCGAAGTACACAACTTTTCGGTTCACTTTGCACCACCAATTTCTCAAAACTTTTATCAAGCGAGACTTTTTTCTTTTTGTCGCTCTCCTAGCAATGGTACACATTGCACATCTCGAATCGAATCTCTCGATTCGTACGGTTTTGCTCTAGACTCACAAAAACGGCGGCATTATGTATTTCGTTCGTCTTCATCCATTCGTAGTACTAGATTTCGAAGGGCGCCGTACTAGATCATCGAGTATGTCTGTTCAACAATATTCTGTAGCATCTTTTCAGTTGACATACTGCTACCGCTATGACAAAAAATAAAACTTTGATTTTTAATCGAGTTTAATGAATCGATCAACGTACATTTTTTAACTAAAAATTTGAAGCCAATGCTAGGCCTAACAATAAATTACACCCACGTAAATTTTCCATAGATGGTTTTACATGGTTTTTCGAAATCGTCAGGAAATTAATTGTTCTCGTGTGTACTATCCACTATCGAGTATCCATAATGTCAAAACAGCTTGCTATTCTTGTACCTCCTCGAACGATAATTTGTTTTCGAGATCGAGTCGAAAGTCGTAAAGCCAAACATGCTCGATTCGATGAAATTTCTTTCGAATCGAGATGCGCCATGTCACCCCAGGATTCAACCTGCACGTGCAAGTTTACACCAACTTGAATAGTAACGATCGCTTAGCGCACCTCGTACTGAGCGAGTGAACTACGCTCTGCCGAACTGAGCTGTTTCCCTGCCGCTAGAGTCGCTGGTCATCTTTCCCTAACTTTGTCATAAAGTTAGCTATAGTGTTTGAACCGTCTCCCGAGAACTTTATATTGCACTGAGCATCGCGCTGTCTGAAATTGAATAGCATAATTGTATGCTATTGAATCATCCAGCAATATCAACGACGTGGTGGACAACTTCTGCAACGAGTTGCATGTTGCTCCAGATTGAAAACCTGCACAAAAACCTCCATGGTCTAATTCTCGAAAGTACATGATCACCTTTTTACAAACGCTGGTTCTAGCCGCAGCTACAGAAATGGACGCGTAAAACGAACACCAGTCACGTTTTCCACAACGTACCCGAAAACGTGGCTGTTATTTCGAAAACCGTGACTTAAAATACACCGTGACCATGTTACACATGTTACACATTCGTGAAAGCTTTTTTGCGTGTAACAGATTTTGGTCATAAATTACATCTCATTCACACGAACACTGGAAATCAAATCAAGTTAGCTAATTTGTACCCCTGTGGTTTTCCATACTGTCTCAATTAGGCAGTGCTTCTTAGCTTAGTTGGTTAAAAGTACCAGTCTAGCATATTGAGGGACGTGGGTTCGAGTCCCATTGAAGAAAAATGGTTACATCAATCAAATCAGAATTTTCCACATAATGTACACACATCTGCGTTTTGCATCACATTGTAAATTAATGTCCAAGTCGGGTGGTCTAATACCCAGAACATGGGTAGTTAACTTTGATTGAACAGTAGGGTGGCTCAAAAACACTTTTCAAATTTTTTGATGGGCCGCCCTTTTATTCGGTTCTATTTGATGCCCTGATGCTCTGGACAAAATTTCAGCCAAATCGGTCAACGTTTGGGCGGTGCTAAACTCGTTGGAAGTTTATATGGAAAAATGTATGCAGAAACATCCCAAAACAGTTATTTGCAGTTGGACGGCACAATTTACGATCAAGAACCATAATACTCATTCAGTTCTTGTAAAATAAAATACAGAATGTTATGCTGAAAACCGCGAGAAGATTAGAGTTTATTAGGCAAAGATATTAGCATTTTACTGGAGTGTTGTAGGGGTGAATTTATTTCTTTTCAAAGGTAAAAGAAACGAAATTTGCTCAAACCCCACTTCACAGAAATGCTAATAACTTAGCCAGGCAAACTCTAATCTTCTCGCGGTTTTCAGCATACCATTCTGTATTAAATTCTCCATGATCTGAATGAATATCATAGTTCTTCATCGTAAGTTGTGCCGTCCAACTGCAATTCACTGTTTTGGATGTTTCTGCATACATTTTTGCATATAAACTTCCAACAAATTTAGCACCGCCCAAACGTTGACCGATTTGGCTGAAATTTTGTCCAGAGCATCAGGGCATCAAATAGAACCGAATAAGAGGGCGGCCCATCAAAAAAATTGAAAAAAGTTTTTCCCATACTAATTTGAGCCACCCTATTGAACAGTGCTTCTTGTCAATTGAGAGAATCTTTTTTTGTTATATGAGAACCGGATCATTCGATTGACAAGCGGTCTGGAAAATTAATGATTTCGAATTGATGTTTGTGTCAATTGTGGCAAATATCACTCCCAAAATTGTTTTACTGCAAGTTTTTGAACTGATGACGAAGCACGTCGACTGGTACGTTGAAGTCAAACAGGTCGAAAAACTCACTGAAGCGCTGGCTGATTAACCGAGTTGGCTCGTGTAGTGCATAATTGCAAGTCTGTGGTTCTAGATACAAAAAGAACTTTTACGAAGAGGTCTTTCAGGTGCATACGGATTAAGTTGCGACAGTAATTTTGGACAATCGATATTTCCGGTGAGCAGCTGCCCAGCAAACGGCTACTCGTCTTACCTCCAGTGGTTCGATGTTAATCAAACGACAACGTTCATCGTACGGTGACAAGTTCGTTGGGTCGCGTCGCGCCACATAAGAAAACAGAGAGCGTATCTCACAAACTTTTGTTGAACGGCTTCAATTCTTGCGATCCATGTGATTTGAGAAGGGCACCAGACAACAGCAGATGATTCAAGTATTGATCGCACGAGCGAGCAGTAAAGTGCTTTAAAGCAAAGCGGATCACGGAGCTCGTCGTTATTTTGAAAATGAAGCCCAATTGACGATTCGCTCGGGCGACAATATCATCGTAGTGAAGTCTGAATGTCAGTTCGATATCCAGGATAACGCCAAGATCCCTAATGTGCTGAACTCGAGTGAGCGATTGGCCGGACAGGACGTAGTCAAAGATGATTGGTGCGTTTTTTCGATGATATGAAATGATGTTGCATTTTTCGATACTTAAGCCCATCAGATTTTTCGAGCACCAATCATTAAAAGTACGCAGCATATTCTGTAGGTCGGTGCAATTTGTTATACTTTTTTTTAATGTAATACATTTCGATTCGTCTGCGTAGAAGAGGCAGCATCTTAATGATTATAGCAGAAAAACATCATTTATGAAGATCGAGAACAGCGGAGGGTTCAAGTTACTGCCTTGAGGTATTCCAGAATTGTTTGCAAAAGCTTCAGGATTCCGATGTGTCCATCTTATCCCATACCAGACGGTCCCCCAGGTATGACCTGAACCACAGCCGTTGATGAGACGCCGAGTATCGTCAATCTAGCAATTATTCATATTTCCGTGTGGTCAAGCTCCAAGCTAGAACGCTAGTGGCGCTGTAGTCATTTAAATTATTTTGCCAAATAATGCTTCAACTTTAATTCGCCATAATTTATGCATCATGTTGTAGTGTATATTCAGTTTCATCACCAATATCGAAGATGGTCGAAGATGTTAGTCACGCGAACAGGAAGAACATTAGCAATCTTATAATTTTGAATCAACTCTTTGATATAAGAAGAAGAATCGTCCAAGCAACGTACGCAGGGAAATTGCTCACAGTTGTGCTTTGAAATACTCGCGAAATCGCTTCGTCACAGTAATGTTCTATACCCGGCGTTGAGGATTAAGTTTGACAACAACGTTTCTGCTGATGTGTTCCGACAACGCCTACTAGAAGTTTTCTGGACCAACGTAACGGGCGTTGCCAATCAGATACCAATTAGGATAGTTTTGATCACCGCGTGACTTTATCGAAAATAATTTATTGGCTTTTTTCGGTAAATGGCTTTTTTTTAAATGGCTTTTTTCGGTAGGTAATGAAGATACAAATATTTTGCCCGTGTCTTGGTACAGTGATCACCACGTCACTATCCAAGTCGTTCCTGGGTGGACGTTAGCCGGAATACCAGTGAATACCAACAATGCTTTTTCTCTCATATGGCCCTCTGTTAATCTGCAGTTTCTATTCATTCCACACTTGCCACTCGCTTGCGGTGTCAATCAAAACTGTATCTTCATTACTTTCATCTACTCCATTTCGCTTTAAGTAGTATAATTATCACCCAAAAAAATCAATAAATTAATTTCGATGCAATCAGATTTAAGACAGACTAATATTTATTGGGTACGGAATTCGCCAGTATTTCCCATATTTCCCGAAACTTTTCTTTTGAAAAGTCTTGCGAATTCCAATGAACTTCTTATAACAACAAAAATTTTCTTTTAGAAATTTGGAAAGATTTTTGAAAAGATTCATGAGAATTCCTTTAGAAATATCTAAGAATTTATAGTAGAGATGCTGAAGGGTACTATGTACTGGTCTCGATCAAAGAACTTTAAGTCTGCAAAAGGTTCTACACTTGATTGACCTTTGTGTATTCATCTCAGAACATGAATTACAAATGCGTAATTGTTTCTTTGGACACTTGCAGTCATTCACTATAGCAGTGTTAGTAGATTGAGTGAGAGGTGGTTTCATTTGATAAAATATTTTAAATTGTTGTCAAAAATCTAATAACGAACATAAAAAATACATATCATGCAATTTTACACTAAAAAAAATGCCAACTCGAACCCCATTAGTGCATTACGTGTTAACATGTGCGCGGGTAAATGCAACAATTGAGACAATCTTCCGCCAGATTTTACTGTTCACGTTTTTGTTAGTATTGGTATTTTAACCAATTTGTGTTTTTTGGGAGAACAGAAAATTAAAAGAAAGCAAATAGTGATAGAAATTAGAGAGAGAGATAGATGTTACCTTTTGAGGGAGATTACTATTTTTTCTTAAGGTGTTTGCACCAACTCGTACAAAATTGTGGTAAAGCAAGATCAAAGTTCGTGCAGACACCTTTGCAAATTATCTTTTGTCTTTCGGTTTGCCCATTTTGACTGCCCGTTTGGGTGGGATAGTATTTTATCATCTACATCAATTGATATGAGATTCGAAATTTATCTTAGATAAGTACTACCGCACCCATAATGTTCAATCGGATGGGATTTTAGTATTCTAGTGTAAAGTCCTACTCGTTTCTTTGGTGTTGTAGTTAGATTTTGATTCGGTTGTTTCTATAAATACTTGTAAACGGAAATGTATTGATACTCGATCAAAACTGTGTTATGGGTTGTTAAGTTAGATAAAATGCGTTGGTTTGTTTCATCTGTTTCCATTCCAAGTGACAAAATATTCAAATATTTTGCGACGATACGTAGTTTTAAGAAGTTTATAAATCAGAATAGTAGAACGAGAGAATTATTTGTTGGCAAAGGTATAGAAGTTGTAGATGAAACAGCGAAATGATTTTTAGGAAAATACACCTTACGTTAGTAGAATGAGCGAATACGTTCTAATTTAGGAACAATAAGAAACGGTAAGACCTCTGGAGTAAAAACATACTCTTTACACGCGCTTTTGGACAAGAAGCTTCCTGGTTATAATATTACAAAAAAGGAATGAGGAATATTCGTTACTTAAAATAGTTTTTTCTTCTTAGAAAAAGAAAAAAAGTACAATCATGATACTTAGTCGGCTGCGCTTTATATTCTCATATTTGCCCAAGGATTGGAATGTGCTGGCGATTCTGTTTCCATACGAGGTCTCCTGGGATTGCGGTTAGGTTGTGTGATCCGTTGGGGGTTATTCTTGTGTGATGTTGATGTAGATGTCTTTTTAATTGGTTGCTTGGTTTGAACTAGATAAAAGAAGTGTCGAAAAAATGTCACGCTTCCTTGATGTTTGGGATCAAATGGGACGTGCTCGGAGTAGAGTATCTATCCTGAATAGTACTGAAGTGTCATCTGTTAGGGGTTCCCAATTGCCTGCCGTGCAAGTAATTGAGATAGTATTTGTAGAGGAATGTTTGTCTTTGAAGTTGTTTGACAAGAAATTATTCGAATTTCAGTAGAAACTTAAAGTAGGAAAGGAGTTTCAAAAGAGTTTGGAGTTTCACAGAAGAAGACATACATTGGTTGTCTCTGGTACAAACAAACATGAACTTTTTATGGATATTATCTGTTATTGTTGGGATTTTATATACAGATAGACACAAAACTACAGTATACGAGAAAGGCTGTGCTGGATTCGGTTTCATACATATTTGCTTCATTCATACAACAACAAAGCATTTCCAGCATTTTTTTTTCGTTTGGAAGGCATTCACACAATACTCTAATAAAGACACTAAAACATCGTCGAATCTAAGCAAATCTCAAAGCATTTGACCAACACAGCAGGCTGTGCTAAGCAAAACGCCGATACGAGGTGTTAGTGCCATTCGAACATAAAACATGGATTAATGAACTGAAAATCATAAACATGAACTACATGACAGATTTTTACAATGCTACTACGACAGAATTACATGCCACAGACAAATAGATGTCACACTGTGTTGTAACGTTACGGGTTGGGTTGGAATCAAATGTGTTTTACTCCATCTGAATGTCTGTGAACGATGTTGAGTGTTTACTGTATCCGATTGGTCTGTAAATGCTCCGTTGTCCGAAATCAAAGCCAGCACAACGGAAGCTATCGACGCTTTCTGATTTGTTTTATCGGAAGTTGGGCGTATGTTATCGAAGTCTTGTACAGTGGGATGCATGCTATTCGGGTACGTTTAAATGTATGCATGTTTAATTGTTGTTTCCCGACGGATCCAGACAACGCGAAATCTGGAATCCATCAATGTGGGATTAAAATCGATTGTGGCGTGTTCCATATAATGTAACTTTGCTTCAAGTTTGTTTTAATCCGATTCATACATTTACAGAAATAAACTCTATGCAGGAGAAAACGCTCAATATATATACAGTACAGCATGTATAGAAAAATTCAACACAACACAGAATTTTTATATGATAGTATAATACATTCTCGCATACTTGTATTTGTTCGAAAGGAACTTCGAATGAGAACGACTCATTGTAGTAGGGGTTTAGTGTGCATTTTTTGATACTAGTCTTTTTCTTTTTCAAACGCTTTCCGTTCTGCATCAGTGCAATCTTAACGTATGGATCTACAATTGAAGAAAAGAAAGGAAGTTCGATTATTAAATGTTAGTCATAATCCTTGGGTAGATGCTGGTAAAAGAAAAGAAAAGTGTTTATACAATTTAAGTCCAGGGAAAGTGTCACTAAGTTGACATCAGACCTGTGACCAGTTGCCATGGTTACTTTACCTGACAATCCTCCGACGTCCATCTTCTTTAGATTCTTCGCCTCCAGAATCACGACGGTGAGTTTACCTGCAGTTGGTACGTAGCGCAACGAGAAGCAAATGTCTCCCAGCTTGTTGTCCTGTACGCCATTTTGGAGATTGTGATCAAAAGATGTTTTCACAAGATAAATCAAGAAAACCAGAGAAAACCGATATTGTAGATGTTTATCACTGAGGTGACTGCTTGGGAAGCAGCTTTTGGCGGAAAGCTAATCTTATATTATTTAAATAAATATATTGGTCTAGCAGCACAGTTAAATATATATAAAAACATAATAAATAATAACCAAAAAAGACATCATCAGGATATCATGCTTTTTTGATTCTCTAAAACCAGCAGCAAAAATACAATATATGTATATAGGTTTTTAATAGGTTTGTTTCATTTCTGTTATAATATCTCTACGTGCTTCTAAAAGATAGCATTTACAGTTGGTTTGAGTTTATATATTCAATGAACGATTAGCGGGAGAAGGTTTGGAAACATTGGATTTGCTGCTACTGCCTTTTATGTTGTCCGGTTAATGTTGTTTGAAAGAGGAGGTAGGATTTGGGCGGCTTCATTGGGAACTGAACTTTGTTGTCTTGGGGGTCACATAGTTGTATATATAGTTATGGAGAGTAACGGAAATTCATTGGATAATGGTTTATGAAGTAAAGTTGCTATTTACAAGCACTTTTCGATTGTTGGCACCATTTATTTGATAAATGAAGTTTTTTTTTCGAAATATGAAAATTTTGTAGTGCGTATCATTACTCACTAGATAATGATTTGTAATTTCGTACTTCTCCTAATCCACACTTTAAAAGTGTTATGGATTGTATATTAAAAACATAATAGGGATTTCAAAATGTCACAAAAGCTACATATTATTTCTATTGGTTCCACCACTTGTTATATGCAAACAACACACATACATGGGTGATCTAAGGAATAGGACTGCAATACTATTAGATCTTTTTCAGGGGAACAGAGCATTTCAATCACAATCAACTATTCAACATAAAACTCATATAATATTTCATATCCACATGTTAATCTAAATGACCATACTACCATACATGTTGGGATTACTTAAATATTGAAAATCACAAACAATACACAGATGTGTTGGAAATGCGAGGTCGTTATTTTTGAAAGTTTTTTTTTCAGTCCTGTTCTAAACTGTTATAGTACTAAATTGGCATGGATGTTATGTTCCTTATCAGGGTTACAAAGATTTTTTCTTAGACGGGTCAATATATGCCGTCCGTGAAGCCTGGATTTGGTACAGGGAAGTAACTTAAAACAAACGAAAAGGTGGAATGGCGTAGGTTTAAATAATCATCTCTGTATGAAATCTACTGGTTATATGAGTTGCAAATACAACTGTTCGCAAAAATAAATGCTAGCTCATTTATACAGCGTTCAACTTCAGTAGCAAACTCACTTCCATTATGTTCTCAGTTTTGCATTCGTCTATAAATAACAATGAAACGCTTTGTACTATGCTAAACAAGGACAACACTATTTTTGTATAATTTCTGGTCTATATACGTATTTATGTAAATTTGACACAACATTGAAACTGTAACAGAAAGATTACTGGGAACCGCAAAGTTATCCTTTGCCAGATTAAGGAATATCGAGCTATGGAATGACAATGGAAAATATCAAGGGGTTCGACACGAGATTGGGACCCGCTTATTGGTTTGAAAACTTTCAGCAAAGCGGTGTTTCAATCCTCTCAAAATAGTTTGAAGGATACACCAATTGAGAATTTGTGAAATAAAAATCAGTTGGCATGCAATACACTGAAATGCATTCTACAATAGAACTTGCACAGATTATCCTGTTGTTTTAGCTTCAAGGCATGATCGGCTTTTTCTGTTGCAAATGTCTTTTAACTTCTTCAAAGACGAATAATGGATTGGGTAACAGAAATTGATGTGACTTGGATGTGATCAGATATGCTGCCTCCGATACTTGAGATTATATCGAGTACAATTACACGGGTTCGATTAATTGATATTGAAATTAGGTCTATTTATTTGCTCCCTGTTGAGTTTTAAGGTACAGGCTTAGTGGTCTTACTCTTTTCAGCATTGACGAATGATGCAAGTACAGTCAATATGAAAAAAGCTATCCGGCT
Organism: Armigeres subalbatus; assembly: GCF_024139115.2. Taxonomy (NCBI): domain Eukaryota; kingdom Metazoa; phylum Arthropoda; class Insecta; order Diptera; family Culicidae; genus Armigeres; species Armigeres subalbatus. The sequence goes on from NC_085140.1 coordinate 454,956,023, forward strand.
TCGGAAATTTTGTTTCAGGAAAACACCCAGCTCAAATGAAATCTTTTTTTTAACGATGATCTAAAATCAAACAACGTCTTCAAATAAAGGATGAGAAACGCATGAATATTATGATTTTTCAGATATATATCTAGAATGTAGTTGTAGATCGTTTCATTACCTTGCTTATACCTAAGATCAAGTTTTTTTTTAGAAAGGAATACTTAGAGAACAATGATGAAAAACATTTGTGTTTCAACCCTTTCCCTCTTCTTAACTATTGATATAATCCTTTAATCCACTGACATTAAAAATTAACTTTTAACTTTTGAAATATCAACTTAATTTTTGTTTGATTTTGTTAAAACTGCGGGTGACCAAAGGTCAGAATTTTTGATACTCCAAGATGAAATACGCTTCGAGTTTCCCGATGGCATCATTGGACTATTTTTACTTTTTAGCCCTTCCATTTGATATATTTTTCAACTATTCTGTTGTATTGTTTTTCATTTTTTATATATTTGAAGAAATCGGAGACGAGCCAGCCTCGGGCTGAAAGTCTCCCCAATAAAGACAATAAAAAAAAGTTTGAAGAAATAAATTTTTAGTAAATTTTAGAATTGGCATAAGAATCTTAATAACAGTGCCGAATAACAACACTTAAAATGATTAAAAAATCTATCAAATCGCCAATTAAGAAAGCATAATTGTTCGCGGTTAATAGACCTTTAAGCATTACAAATTTCATAATAAATTAACTGCTTATAGTAAAAGTATGAATTGGATTGGGAAACGTATTGAAATTTTTTCTCCAATATGTTTTTCGTTTTATAAATGCTCCTAAAATATTAATAAGACCGGTTACATATTTTCGGCATCCTGGTTTCCTATCGATGCGATATAGCGTAACACATCCGAAACTCACCATTTTTAAGTCTTGCTACACGAAGTCGTGCATCTTAATTAAGGATCTAGTCGGAAACGAATCTCCCAAAAACTACAAATTAATTTAAAACATATCCAGAATACACCTAGTTAGTAACGAAAAAGGATTGTGAATATTACTTGAACTATTATTTACTGAATTGGTTCGATCATATTTTAGCGATTATATTTTAGCATGTATTCAGAAGAATTTTCATGGAGCATGCCATATTTTGCGTGTACTCCTTGTACATTTATGTACACTTTGCTGGGAAAGACGGTGCATCGAATCATCATTCCTGTTGATTGGAGACGCCAAAGCTTCGGTTAGTTTGTAATTTTTGTCCACGACGTCGAAGTTGCTATGAAGTGCGACCTGAGATGAGATAAGACTGAATGGCTCAAGGCTGAATGCTCCCACGTAAATTATTAACAATCCAATCGACAGGCAGTTCTAGTGTGACCAACTTACTTAACCGCAGTGTTGTAAAATGTCATTTGCATTCGTTTGCATAATTTTCCCAGAACTTTTTTCAGAAGTTAGCTATTGATTCTTGATGTATGACGAACTTATAGCGCTTAAATGTGCCTACAACTTTGTCTAACAAGACATTGCTGTAAATATGTAATATGGGGCGTGGGAGGCAAAATGTCATTCAAATGACATTATGTCAAATGACACGTGACATTTTGGAGAGTTTTCACTCTCCAGCCTTAGATGTTATATTCAGAGCAATGTACCCTTGAACAAAAATATAGCCCTACTCAAGCTTCATGAGTACATCTAAAATTATGATTTGAATTTTACTTCTGAAGAAAGTTATTAACAAATTAGTCAAATGACATGCAGATGACATTTTACAAGCCTGCTTAACCGAGAATTAATAAAACGATTAACCTTAAAGGATTAATTACCAAATGCTGACCTGTTCATTTGTTCTTCATGATTGCAGTTCTAGGTATAATGACAACAATTTAATTATTCATTCGTTCGAAATTCCCCGACTACTAGCAACACCGTGAAAGTAATAACAAAGAACCCACCAGCAAATAAAAGCAACGCTGCGCAAGCCGACGTCTGTCAAATCTTTCAATCAAAGTTGGCCTTTTCTGACTGGCAAAAGGTTTCCAAAAAGGATAGTGAGATGTCTTATCTCATTGCAGAGAAAAAATATTTTAGGCTCACAATTGAGGTCGAAATACGTATCGGCATTTTTTTTGGCTTTCTCAGTCTTATGTATTCAAAACGACGTGTTTTGTTTTGCCTGACGTTTCGGCCTTTTATTTTGGCCTTTTTCAAGGGTGAAACTGTCTATCCTTGAATACATAAGACTGAGCGGGCCTAAAAAAATCCAGAACAAATCTTCCAGTCGATCTCTCTCTTCGTATCTGCAAAGATAGCGAAACGTAGTGGAATTAAATGGGACTGGGTCATTTGGCATAACTTTGAACAAGAATAGCAAAGGGTTTTTAAATTTATTTTTCATATAGTTATAGTAGATCGAGAATATGTTCTGATAGATTTAGACTGACGATATACATTTTTCGGAAGGACGGACAAATTAAGCAGCAGAACTACTTCCGAGAAAGGGATCACATCCATCATTGACTTATTCCAGGAAAGCGCATACATCCAAAAAAGAGAATCTTGATTCCCCTTGCTTGATTCCAGAAAAACAGCTACATTTGAAGACTGGATTAAATGTAACATTGTCTCAATCTGGGCAAAAGCCTACTCTAAAAGAAGGAATCTTTTCCGAGAATTTACCATGGAAATTCCAAAGAATTTCCCATGGAAATTGAGAAGATTTTCTCATAGAAATTGAAAAAAAATTCCCGTGGAAATTCCGGAGTATTTCCCGTCAAAACTCCGAAGGATTTCTCCAGGAAATTCCAAAGAATTTCCCGTGGAAATTCCGAAGAATTTCCCTTGGAAACTCCGAAGAATTTCTCGTGGAAATTCCGAAGAATTTCCCGTGGAAATTCCGAAGAATTTCCCGTGGAAATTTCGAAGAATTTCCCTTGAAAATACCAAAGAATTTTCCGTGAAAATTCCTAAGAATTTCCCGTAGGAATTCCAAAGAATATCCCGTGGAAATTCCGAAGAATTTCCCGTGGAAATTCCGATGAACTTCCCGTGGAAATTCTGAAGAATTTCCCGTGGAAATTCCAAAGAATTTCCCGTGGAAATTTCAAAGAATTTCCCGATGAAATTCCAAAGAATTTCCCGATGAAATTCCAAAGAATTTCCCATTGAAATTCCTAAGAATTTCCCGTGGAAATTCCGAAGAATTTCCCGTGGTAATTCTGAAGAATTTCCCGAGGAAATTCTGAAGAATTTCCCGAGGAAATTCTGAAGATTTTCCCGTGAAAATTCTGAAGAATTTCCCGTGGAAATTCCGAAGAATTTTCCGTGGAAATTCCGAAGAATTTTCCGTGGAAATTCAAAAGAATTTTCCGTGGAAATTCCGAAGAATTTCCCGTGGAAATTCCGAAGAATTTCCCGTGGAGATTCCGAAGAATTTCCGTGGAAATTCCGACGAGTTACCGTAGAAATTCCGACGAATTTCCCGTGTAAATTCCGAAGAATTTCCGTGGAAATTCCGAAGAATTTCCGTGGAAATTCGAAGAATTTCCGTGGAAATTCCGAAGAATTTCCGTGGAAATTCCGAAGAATTTCGTGGAAATTCCGAAGAATTTCCGTGGAAATTCCGAAGAATTTCCGTGAAATTCCGAAGAATTTCCGTGGAAATTCCGAAGAATTTCCGTGGAAATTCCGAAGAATTTCCGTGGAAATTCCGAAGAATTTCCTGTGGAAATTCCGAAGAATTTCCGTGGAAATTCCGAAGAATTTCCGTGGAAATTCCGAAGAATTTTCCGTGAAATTCCGAAGAATTTCCGTGGAAATTCCGAAGAATTTCCGTGGAAATTCCAAAGAATTTCCGTGGAAATTCGAAGAATTTCCGTGGAAATTCCAAAGAATTTCCGTGGAAATTCCAAAGAATTTCCTGTGAAATTCCAAAGAATTTCCTGTGGAAATTCCAAAGAATTTCCGTGGAAATTCCAAAGAATTTCCTGTGGAAATTCCAAAGAATTTCCTGTGAAATTCCAAAGAATTTCCGTGGAAATTCCAAAGAATTTCCTGTGGAAATTCCAAAGAATTTCCGTGGAAATTCCAAAGAATTTCCGTGGAAATTCCAAAGAATTTCCTGTGAAATTCCAAAGAATTTCCGTGGAAATTCAAAGAATTTCCGTGGAAATTCCAAAGAATTTCCGTGGAAATTCCAAAGAATTTCCGTGGAAATTCCAAAGAATTTCCTGTGGAAATTCCAAAGAATTTCCGTGTGAAATTCCAAAGAATTTCCGTGGAAATTCCAAAGAATTTCCGTGGAAATTCCAAAGAATTTCCGTGGAAATTCCAAAATTTCCGTGGAAATTCCAAAGAATTTCCGTGGAAATTCAAAGAATTTCCTGTGGAAATTCCAAAATTTCCGTGGAAATTCCAAAGAATTTCCGTGGAAATTCCAAAGAATTTCCGTGGAAATTCCAAAGAATTTCCTGTGAAATTCAAAGAATTTCCGTGGAAATTCAAAAGAATTTCCTGTGGAAATTCCAAAGAATTTCCTGTGGAAATTACGAAGAACTTTCCGAGGAAATTCCCAAAAACTTCCTGTGGAAATTCCAAAGAACTTCCGTGGAAATTCAAAGAATTTCCTGTGAAATTCCAAAGAATTTCCGTGGAAATTCAAAGAATTTCCTGTGGAAATTCCAAAGAATTTCCTGTGGAAATTCAAAGAATTTCCGTGGAAATTCCAAACAATTTCCGTGGAAAATTCCAAAGAATTTCCCTTGGAAATTCTAAAGAATTTTCCTTGGAAATTCCAAAGAATTTCCTGTGGAAATTCCAAAGAATTTCCTGTGGAAATTCCAAAGAATTTCCTGTGGAAATTCCAAAGAATTTCCTGTGGAAATTCCAAAGAATTTCCTGTGGAAATTCCAAAGAATTTCCGTGGAAATTCCAAAGAATTTCCGTGGAATTCCAAAGAATTTCCGTGGAAATTCAAAGAATTTCCTGTGGAAATTCCAAAGAATTTCCGTGGAAATTCCAAAGAATTTCCGTGAAATTCCAAAGAATTTCCTGTGAAATTCCAAAGAATTTCCTGTGAAATTCCAAAGAATTTCCTGTGGAAATTCAAAGAATTTCCGTGGAAATTCAAAGAATTTCCGTGAAATTCCAAAGAATTTCCTGTGGAAATTCCAAAGAATTTCCTGTGAAATTCCAAAGAATTTCCGTGGAAATTCCAAAGAATTTCATGTGGAAATTCCAAAGAATTTAATGGAATTTCCCAAGAATTTCCTGTAGAAATTCAAAGAATTTCCGTGGAAATTCTAAAGAATTTTCCGTGGAAAATCCAAAGAATTTCCGTGGAAATTCAAAGAATTTCCTGGAAATTCAAAGAATTTCCGTGGAAATTCCAAAGAATTTCCTGTGAAATTCCGAAGAATCTCCGTGGAAATTCCAAAGAATTTTCCGTGGAAATTCCAAAGAATTTCCGTGGAAATTCCAAAAGAATGTTCCGTGGAAATTCCAAAGAATTTCCTGTGGAAATTCAAAGAATTTCCGTGGAAATTCCAAAGAATTTCCGTGGAAATTCCAAAGAATTTCCCATGAATTCCAAAGAATTTCCGTGGAAATTCGAAGAATTTCCGTGGAAATTCCAAAGAATTTCCTGTGAAATTCCAAAGAATTTCATGGAATTTCCAAAGAATTTCCGTGGAAATTCAAAGAATTTCCGTGGAAATTCCAAAGAATTTCCGTGGAAATTCAAAGAATTTCCTGTGGAAATTCCAAAGAATTTTCCGTGGAAATTCCAAAGAATTTCCTTGAAATTCTAAGAATTTCCTGTGAAATTCCAAAGAATTTCCGTGGAAATTCCAAAGAATTTCCGTGGAAATTCCAAAGAATTTCCGTGGAAATTCCAAAGAATTTCCGTGGAAATTCCAAAGAATTTCCTGTGGAAATTCCAAAGAATTTCCTGTGAAATTCCAAAGAATTTCCTGTGGAAATTCAAAGAATTTCTGTGAAATTCCAAGGAATTTCCTGTGAAATTCCAAAGAATTTCATGGAATTTCCAAAGAATTTTCAGTGGAAATTTTCAAAAGAATTTCCGTGGAAATTCAAAGAATTTCCTGTGGAAATTTCAAAGAATTTCCGTGAAATTCCAAAGAATTTCCCCTTGGAAATTCCAAAGAATTTCCCGTCGGAAATTCCAAAGAATTTCCCGTCGGAAATTCCAAAGAATTTCCCTTGGAAATTCCAAAGAATTTCCCTTGGAAATTCCAAAGAATTTCCCTTGGAAATTCCAAAGAATTTCCCGTGGAAATTCCAAAGAATTTCCCTTGGAAATTCCAAAGAATTTCCCTTGGAAATTCCAAAGAATTTCCCTTGGAAATTCCAAAGAATTTCCCTTGGAAATTCCAAAGAATTTCCCTTGGAAATTCCAAAGAATTTCCCTTGGAAATTCCAAAGAATTTCCCCTTGGAAATTCTCAAGAACTTCCCTTGAAATTCCAAAGGATTTCCTTGAAATTCCAAGAATTTCCTTGAAATTCCAAAGAATTTCCTTGAAATTCCAAAGAATTCCTTGAAATTCAAGAATTTCCTTGAAATTCCAAAGAATTTCCGTGGAAATTCAAAGAATTTCGTGGAAATTCCAAAGAATTTCCGTGGAAATTCCAAAGAATTTCCGTGGAAATTCCAAAGAATTTCCGTGGAAATTCCAAAGAATTTCCCGTGGAAATTCCAAAGAATTTCCCGTGGAAATTCCAAAGAATTTCCCGTGGAAATTCCAAAGAATTTCCCGTGGAAATTCCAAAGAATTTCCCGTGGAAATTCCAAAGAATTTTCCGTGGAAATTCCAAAAAAATTCCCGTGGAAATTCCGAAGAATTTCCCGTGGAAATTCCGAAGAATTTTCCGTGGAAATTCCGAAGAAATTTTCTTGGGAATTCCGAAGAAATTTTCGTGGAAATTCCGAAGAACTTCTCGTGGAAATTCCGAAGAACTTCCAGTGGAAATTCCGAAGAATTTCTTCTGGAAAATCCAAAGAATTTCCCGTGGAAATTCCGAAGAAATTTCCGTGGAAATTCCGAAGAAATTTCCGTGGAAATTCCGAAGAAACTTCCGTGGAAATTCCGAAATATGTCTTCAACTACTTGGAAAACTATTTTTCTGATACAATTCGAATAATTTTGATACCCATATTGCCAAAGTTTCTTCTGGATGGAGTTTGTGGCTACTTTTGGCCCCACGACCCAAAAACATCCTGTGACCTAATTACTCATAGGACCATGTTCCCGAAATAATTTCATGAATTTTGATAACCATATCGCCTGGGATTATTCTAAATGAGTTTGTGACCACTTGAGGACCCACGGAAACCTATTCTGGAATGACCGTTCCAAGTTCCAAATGAACAGATGGTCCTAAAACGTTGTGAAGTCATATTCCTCGATTTTTCTACAATATCGGTCATTCAGGATATAAGAAATATTCACTTGGTTTATATAAAATCAAATCATCTAGTCTAGTAAATCCGGGATTCCAGTAATCCGAATCGGTTATATGTGACATGGATCGGGTAGAGGGCGAATTTCCAAATCCATAGCAAATGGAATCGTCCAAATCAGTGGACAACCCAGTACCCTGTCGGTACGTTACGGGGTGAATATATTCAGAGGCCTCTCCCCGGGCGCTCCTTGCTGGATTTTCATTTTGAAATCGCTCAATCCTGAGTTTCAATTTTCAGCGTCGTGAGAACCATAAAAAAATCATTTGAAATCGGAAAAGGTACCCGGCTACCCTGTCGGTAACATAAGGGCTAATATTATCCTTAGACTGTCGTGTTTTTAAGCGAATGTAAGGCATGTTTTGTCAAAAACCATTTCCTACTATATTTGGTCATTATTATTACACATTTGAAACTGCAAGCCTTGACCGCAGCCTCAGGCCAGGTTGCGCTCCTTGCTTCCCAAGGAGTCGATTGGCCAATGCACCATGCGTCTCCATATGCTAGTATGCTTATACATGTGATGAATATCCCGTGGAGCTTGTTGGCATAAAACGTTACAAAACTCCAAAAGTAATAAAAATACAAACTAGAGGCACTCGACTTGGTATGTTGTAAAGAGGAAAATATTTGTTTTTTCATTTTACTCTGTGGGGGATTAATCATAGAAGCGCATTAACAATGTCTTGAAAACAACATTACGCAAAATCGCATAATAAAGGTTACGCCAATAACACAATTTCAGTGGCGGCGCACACATTTCCAAGATGGTTCGAGCTTTTATTAATATTAAATAATAGATGGTTAGTTAACTTGAAAAGTGAAGGGATTGAGAGGTGCAAGAGCCAAAAGATAAAAAGGATTGCAAAGTATTGCAATAATTATTATTTCATTCAAGAAGTAAGAAAAAAGAAAATTCACTTACTTTCTGTAATTTTTATATTTTTTATTAATAAGATGTCTTACACTTCCCTGATCATCGCGCTATTTTCCTTCTCCACGGAAATTCAATAACCCGCGCAAAATAATCTAATCACGCCAACCTGCACATTAAAATTCGCACTCCAAAACGTCTTTTCACGGCAACTGCGGGTTTGTCGTCGACTGAAAATATTAGAAAACAAATGTTGCTCCCGCTGTCGATACCCATTTTTTCGCAGATGCGTTGCATCGGCTCAAGTCTTACTTTTCAACTGGTTTGGACATTCACTGCTGTTCGCGTCATATAACGTCTAGCAGGGGTTGTATGGACATTGACTTGTTTCTTCAGAGGATGTTGGTGACAAAAGTTAGTTGGAAGATGATTGATTGAGCGTACTTGAACTCAAATTCCTCGAGTAAAATATTGTTTTGTTCGAGAAATTGAAGTACCGCTATAGGGGTTGAGAATGGGCCATCGCTCTCACCGGCAGTCTTGAGGTCATAGAGCAAAATCGTTCAAAAAGGTCTCTCATATTTTAGTCTTCTTGCCCTCTGATATATTGAATTTATTCTTCAAGCATTCTAAGTAGTTGAAACAGTGACCCATTCTCACCCCCATTTGACCCATTGTCACCCCCGACGACGGTACCCAACGCAACGGTAGATAACCCATTCATGGAACTTGAAACCATAAGACTGGTTAAACATTGATTTTTATGAATAGAAAGATTATGTTCAGGCTTCAGGATAAAATTTTGCTCTGATTTCTAGAACGATAAAAGATAGCTATGCAGAAGGGTGCCAATGGAATGTATGGGAAAAAAGTTGTCATCGAGATTAAAAAAACGTTTTGGGACTTTGAAAACATTTCTTATGGCGAAAACAATTTTTATGGAATTTAAAAACCGGACGTTACGCAAACATATCCTAAGCCCTAAAAGATCCCCCTGTGCAAATTTGAGCTCAATCGGACATGATTTGGGGGTGCCTAAAATTCATCAAAGTTTTCAAATTTTTACCCATGAACATTTTTCCAAGGTCCAAAGGAAAAGTCGAAAATCGAATTTTTGTTTTTGATGCCAAATGACTTAAAAATGCATGAAACGTCGAGATCTAATGCTATTTAAAAAAAATAATTGTTTGAAAAGTCGATTTCTGCTCTTAGAACATTTTGGGATAAAATTTTTTTCATTGAATTGAATTTGATACGCAAACGTTTTCGTTTAATTTTGAGCACCCCTAAATCATGTCCGATGGAGCTCAAATTTGCACAGGGGGATCTTTTAGGGCTTAGGATATGTTTGCGTAATGTCCGCTTTTTAAATTCGATAAAAATTGTTTTCGCCATAAGAAATGTTTTCAAAGTCACAAAACAGTAAATTTTTTTCAAAAAAATAATTCTCAAAGTTTCATGCAAGTCATTTGGCATCAAAAACAAAAATCCGATTATCGACTTTTCCTTTGGGAAAATTTTCATGGGTAAAACTTTGAAAACTTTGATGAATTTTAGGTACCCCTAAATCATGTCCGATTGAGCTCAAATTTTGCATGGGATCATATTTTGGGTTGGGGTAATGAAACTTGTGAGCAATGTCGTTTTTTGAAATTCGAAAATGTCATTTTCATTGGCACCCTACTATGCAGACACTGATTGAAGATCAATGCCAAAAGTAATGTAATCGAGAACCCATCAAAAGTGGTGAGTTTGGCTATCTTCGGGGCAGCAACGACAGGGACAGTGATGTAAACTTCAATGAGGTTGTATTAGATTTATAGTACACTTTTGTACAAAACAAAAATAATTTTGTTTGGTAAGATTTTTATATAAAGGATGAACGGTCAGACAATGGTTGATTTAAATTGAGTGTATTTTCTTTTTATACTTAAAAACACTTCAGAAAACTGTACACCCCTCATTTTATAAGTGCGTGCGTACAGAATGTTGCCTGTATTTGGTTATTGCCATTGACTAATCAGTTGTTAAGAGAAACAGGGTATTAGGATGTGGTACAACTGTTGTATCAACCTCAATGATTGATGCTGAACACCCATTCGATTTGAGCTTTTGAGGTTTTGCTGAAAGAGCTTACCAACATAGAGAGATTTAAGAAAATTATTTTGAGCTTTTTAGTGGAATGTCTTCACTTGTCATAAGACGTGTTTGTACAATCCCCTTGAATTCCAGTCGAGTCAAGTACGAGATACTGAAGACGGCCTTACTGTTGAGGTCGAAATACGTATCTGTCAAGATACAATTAAGTGGTGGAATTCAAGGGGATTGTACAAACTCGTCTTATGACAAATAGAAAGATTGTCGCTTCGTTCCAAACCATGTTGTTCACAGAACTGTCAAATCGGACTTTTTTTCTATCCCAGATGTCACAAGAAGTACACTTTACAGCTCCCGGCTTAAATCGCCTTCCACGCCAAATACTGTTTTGGCGAACTTAAACATCGTTCTTTGCTTCGCGACAAAAACAAAATACAAACAACATTCCATATGTTCACACCTACAAAATGAGGGGTGCTCCAGATTTTTGAGCGAGCGAATAAAAAAATACATCCAATTTAAATCGACCAATTTTTACTGTTCCACTCTTTATTCCTCAGGAAAACAGCCAGATATGCAACACAGTGAGCTCTCCCTTACTGGTTATTGAAGGCACGATCGAGTAAAGGATACATATTCGGAAACAAGTTACAGTTTATAAAATACTGGGTGGTGAGACAGAGTTCATATTCGATGGAAAACGGAAAAATTTCCACTTTCAATGGATTAATTTGTTCTCTTCCTCAAGTCATATTCCATTGGAAGGGCTTCAATGGAATTAGACAGTCATACAAAATTGATTCGATTTCTGATTCAGGATTGTAGTGAAAGATCAATCTTGTTGTCATAAAGCAAACAACAATTTTTGTTTTTCATTTACGGTGGATCTTATATGTTTATTTGCTTCTCCGCAAATAGAATTATTCAATTGTCGCTCATCCCCTCCTTTAAATTTCCAGTGAAAAGGGTTAAATCATCGAATGGAAAATATATATTTCTCAATTGCTGGGAATTTGGAAAAATTGGATTAGAAACCGGTGTTAGAGAATAAAGAATTTTGAACCCGAAAATACATTGTATTTTAGCTGCAATGCTGCAGTTTTTAGAGAATAAAATTCTGCACACAAAACCTGTCGAAAACACCATTCACTGGATTCAAATACCTATCAGTAGTGTAATCAATCAGAAGTAAGAGTAGTAATAGTAATATAGTAATAGCATCAACTAACGATGGTACACACGCTTAAACTCCAACATTTAGGGGATACTGTTATTGGTAATGGTGGGTAACTTGGTTGTCTTTTTTTTTTGGTTTAGCAAATCACAAACACAGAGCATTTTACAAAATTTGCTAATCAAACGATATGCTAGTATTTTACACGTGGATAAACTCTACATTCATCTAATGTCAGCAAATAATAAGTATTAACTCTAAAACTTAGGGCTGATTGGTATTTTTGGTTGGATTAGTAGCGCTACATTTTGGTGGGGTTGCTATGAGTAATAATAATGGGCACAAGCACTAAGTTCCCGATATCGGGCAGTTATTGTGGAACAATAGTTAAGCCCTTGTGCGTATTGTTTGTATTAACATAATTTTCTCATCTGAGTATTTCCGGATCGTATGCTATCTCAAAGGATCACGAGATAAGAGCATACAAAAATGTATTTTTGTTTGCGAACATGCGCTTTAAGCTGTCTTTAAATTAGACATTTTTTTTAAGGAGACGTAGATTCCTTTCGGAGAAACGGGGGGTGATACAATTTGGGTGCATTTCAAGAATTTGGCTGGTTTCAGTTCAGCCTCTACGAGTTGCATAACACAAATGTTTTCTGTTCAAACTTTGTTCTTAGGTATAAATTGGTTTTGGGCCATTCTTCGTCGAATGGATGTAATGATCGATTTATATTTAGAAGGAAATGAAACAAATATTTCTACATATGTCGGAAAGAAGAATTCGCTTGAAAGTTTGAATTCTGAATCATTACTTCTACTGACTACGGATTGGTCGAGTGGAAAAGAACTACCAGCATATTTTTTTTATTTCAAGCTCTAAGTAAGGGTAGGAAAAAGCTTTTGTGGAGAAAAAAGCAGTTTACAAATCTAGCTACACTATAAATTTCAAATAAACAGACTGTGCAAAACTTTCTGTACATTAAAAAGATATCGGCGTGATCCATGTGATTTGGGTGATAATCGGGAAACAAGGATAAACTGTACATAATGTTGTCGAATTATTTTACAGAAAACTCATGAAATCAATACATCAACTTAAGCCTGCAAGTTCGATTTTGTACATAATTCAGCAGTACATAAATGTTACAAAACTAAACTACTTCAAAACCGGAACCCATGATCAACTTTGAAGCCAACTCAAACAAATTTAAAATGTTCTACTGCTAGAAAAACACGACTACATAATAAACCTGTATCTACAATAGAACCATGTTTAAAACACAACTTTATTCAACTGAACAAGAATAAATTATCAATTTAAAATGAGTTTTGGTGAAAATTTTGTGATGTTTTCTGTGAAATGTTGTAATGTTATATAGAAAGTTCACAGAAGGAATCTTTTTTCAAAAGAAAATGTAAAATTCATATAGTTTTTACAAATGTAGCTTACGAAGCGAGAAGTCTGTGTAAATGTTACGTGAACCAAATTTTAGAATTCCAATCAAGAAGCTTGGATTTAATAAAACAATACGTGTCCAATGCATATCTACATAAACAAACTGGACTACTGTAAAACAAATTAATCAGATATGACTATGATAAGGATCATTTTAAATTTGCAAATAATACAGTAAATTCGGAAAAAAGTTACGATAAACAAATCACTATTTGTAACGTTCGAGTGCCAAAAACGATTGTAAAATAGTGAAAAACTTATAACGCATGAAATCGCTGAAAGTAAATAAGTTGTCATAAAACAAGTTCAGTATTAATAGCATTTAAAGTGGAAAGGAAAAAAGATTGAAATATATCGTAGTAGTAAGAAGCTAACCTCCGTTTTAAGAATCTTATCACTTCACAACCATATAGCAACTAGTGTAGTGGGGCAGTCCGCTTATAAATGGAAAATAATCTTGCCATCGAGAGAAAAAAAAAGTTTTGAGTGTGCGCGAAAATTTATGCAAAATTATTTATTGTTTCCTGTTGAATTTGTTGTGGTTGTTGTTTATTATTCTGTTGAAATCATAACGATAAAAATAAAAACAAAAACACCAAAAACAGTGTCGTTTTATTCGATTAACAGACAATCCACAGCAATTTGTTATGATAATTTGCAGTAAATACAGTTGTACATAGTTACATAAAAGCTATACAAAAAAGCCAATACAGTCAAACAATATACAGCGGCACTTTAACTTGAATAATGTAGACTTTAAAATATTTTCCTTATGAAAACGATACTTACGTGTAATGGTTTAATCGATTTTTATAGATTGTTTTGAAGCAGTTACATGCATATGAAATATTTTTAGATATATTTTTTTGATGAAGACACAACCATTCACAGGCGTAAGCACAGCAGAGAAAAATTTGAGGAAAAAGAAAAAATAACTTACGTCAATTAAATCAGTTTTTGAAAATAAAGTAATATCAGACCACAAAGAAAGAACTAAACTTTGTTTTTAGTTTTATTTTTGTCTATTTGGTTCGAAACATATGAAATATTGTTAATGGATTTTCATGATTTTATTAGTTTCTTGGATCGCTACGCATCTTCCAGTCATCGTTACTGGAGTGATTTGTTTATACAGTGGGCATTTATACAGTTGACATCGACTGCTTTTATATTATTTACTCAATACTTGTGAATATCAACTTACAACTAGTTCTTCAATTAATGCACTGGAGAGTTCTTGGCAAAACATTGAGCTTACATAATCTTGACCTTAATTCTGACGACGTATGAGGCATTATTTACACTGATCCTCAATAAAACACATGTCCAAGGACCCAAACTATAAATATAAACGAACTAAGAATCGTACTCATCGTCTGGTCGTATGCTGACACCTCTTTTAATGATCAAAACGCAATAAACTGTTCCACCAAAATCGGGACAGGTAATGTTATTTTCCGATGTTCGAGGAGTTGAAGCTCCCCGGCATTGAAAAGTTTGTTTCCTAATCAAGCCCCAGTCTCAGGCGGCATTCATCAATGGGGAGCCAATACGCTAGGAAAAATGTCAAAAAAGAAAAAGTAGAATCACGAAAAAAAATTCCACAGCGAGATATGGGATGCAATTTTTAAATACCTAATTTCAAAAATTTCAAAATGATTTGTATTTGAAAATAATTTTGAGCACCGGGTTAGACTTTTGATTATACATTGTATTTTATTGTTCATGATAATAAATGTTTTTTCTCGAATTGATCCCGGAAAAGGTACTATTTTTTATGTTTATTGAATTTCTAGTCTCGTGCAATAAACCATTTTCAAAAATAATCAGCTTGTAATTTTTAAAATAATTTCGAATACCTTGCCGTGGTAAATTTTAGTGATTCTACTTTTTCTCTTCATCCGGTTCTCCTAGCCCATTAAGGTCACTCCTGACAGAATCCAAGTTTCAAAGTGCTCGCGTTTCGGGGGCACACCACTCGATAAGGAAGCAACGCACAACTGTCATTATTATTTTTACGCAGCACAGCTGAATCAACAAAAATGACAGTTGTCCGCCGCCTCCGTATCGAGTGGTGTGTCCTCGAAAACGCGAGCACTTTGAAACTTAGATTCTGTCAGGAGTGACCTTAATGAAAAAATAGTCATTGTAATGTGACCAGACGTCCCGCGTTTCGCGGGACGCTGCGTATTTCAACTTCGTTTTACAAATTTATTACAATTCATACAGCCTTACAAATATTTTTCCATTTTTTTTGGGCCGACATCTAAGCGTAATGCACTTTTGGAGGATCAATTTTCAAGCCAGTGACGCAATCCAGATAGGCGTCCCGCGTTTCGCAGGACGCTTGCTGGTCACATTAAGTCATTGTCATATTCAGAACAGGTGTTAAAAATCTGTTTATAATTAAGTCGAATGTCAATTGTGAGACAGATCTAAAACGGCTGTTCTAAAAATCTCCATAGACTCAAATAAGTTAGTTCCAATAGTGCGGGATTTGAAGGATTTGAAGGGATGCGAAGCGAAGCGTCCATACGATTTGACAGCTCCTTATTATTGATTGTTATCCCTTCGCGTCTAGTTTTCGCGCCACGTCGCGTAGACGCGTCTACTCTGATCGGCACTTAAGATACCTTCAAACGTGTATTCATAAATTAACACCTCAGCATGTCAATCGGTGAGCAGCAAGCCATGACTCGGCCTATTCTTGTCAGCATACTACGGAGAGCTGCTGTCATCCAATTTCACTGTGGCCATTTGGGATCACATATTTCTGCGATCCTGCCAGATTATTTTTTTTTGATCCTGACGCTGATTTCATAAGGTGAGTTGAATTCAAGTTGTTTATTTGCGAAGAACAAAATGATTGATGGTTTGAAAAATCACAAGGCAAGGTGGTTCGGCCAACTATAAGACCTGGAAGACCGCTGGAAAACGGTTTGATGCTTAGAAAACCACAAGGTGCGTCTGGAAGACCGCTGAAATGGTTTGCGGTTTGGAAAATAAGGCGTGTCTGGAATACCGCTGGAAAATGGTTTGTGGTTATGTTTAACTTCAAGGTAATATATTTGGCCTTTCAAACAATTTTTTAGCGATAGTACTTCAAGAGGTCGAGTCATGGCTTGCTGCTCACCGATTGACACGTCGAGGTGTTAAGAACTCAGTACACTGTTTGTCTAATCGACAAATATTTGTCATAGCCTGTTTTAACAAAATTTGACGTTTGCTAATTATTTGACATGTGCCAGTACACGATGAGCAAATATTTGAATATAACCTATTTGTCTAAAAGTTATTTTTGAAAATTTTGTTTGATTATTTGTCAAATGTTGTTCAAAGGACAGTACATTGTTTGTCGTCTTACTCTAATTAAACATTGTTGTTTTGCTGTGGTTGTAATTCAATAGTAAAGTGATAAATTTTCAAACCAATTTTAAACTATTCTGAATATGGAATCGATGGCATCTTCAGTTGCGGCCACTTTTGCCTGTAGATATTTGCTATTGAAGAATGAGCACGAATTTCAACCAGGCAGCAGAGTTTGGGTTCATGATTGGGTCGAGAAACATATGGGGGCTACACCAAATTGTACAAGAACTTCGTCAGAACATCCGCCGCCGATTTTGCCTACATTTTAAGTTAGGTTGGTACTCGTATTCAGAACCAGAAGCAGGAGACAAGTATGAGAAAAAGAGAAATGAAAATGAGAAATCTCCTGCAGAAAGATTAACACTGACGTTGAGATCCTTCGCTACCGGAGAAAGCGTCACTGCAATATTTATTCAGGATTCACAAGAGGATAGTCTCCAGAATTGTTCCAGAGGTTTGACGGGCCATATATGAGGCCCTTAAGGAACTTCTATCGTTAGTATCTATGACTGACCAGTAGCTAATTTAATTTGAATATCTACTGGTCAGTCATAAATACTACACAATCATCTATCATTGGAGAATTAATCCCTCTGTTAAAAACGAGGTTAAAAATTAGTGCTCCAGAATTTTACTGTTTTGTTTTTGTACATTTATAACACTCGCAATCGTATCAAGGAGGATTATGTCTGTTTTCTCATGAGCAGTTCTTTCTAACTTTATTCATACTGCCGGTAGACACATAATTGTCCTATGTTTGCTAGGATTCCCTTGGTCTATGTTCCTCTATTTTCCCCCGAACGTTTGGTTCCCCAGGTCAGATTACTCACTCATGTGGTAGTGGAATAATATGTTTTTAAATCAAATTTCCAAAGAACCGTCTATGGAATATCAGTGGAACCGAACCTCTCAACGATTCGAAAAATCGTGGAATTCTCCAAACTGCACTGAGGATAATCCGCACATATTTGTCGGCCAAAAATTCATAAATTTTTATTTTAAGATTTATATGTACGCATATAACCATCTACTATCCCAGAACGCACTCAAAACAAATAGGGCAATGTTATTTTTTCAGATTTATTTTGACAGGTTCGTCCAAGTTTAAAATTATTTGTAAGTATTTGCAACTCAACATCAGTAAAGAGTTGCAAACATCATCAAATATTTGAAGCTTTGACAGTACCACGGGGATGACAAGCTACGCCATCTTTGTCACATCTTTTCTGAGTCACCAATACGAGTGCACTGCGAATGCAACATAAACAATTCCGACGGTGAAAATGATATAAAACGAACAAAGGCATAGACAGTACCGTGTGCAAGTAGCATTCTGAATTATTGAGCAAATAAGTTGAACATTCTTAAGTTTGAAGCATGGAATCGAGTGTAAAATAGTTTTAATTTATAGTTTGCTAAATTTTTTCTCTATTTTCTCATGATTGTATCATGTTGCATTATTGAGTGGTTTGGGCGTTTTGCATCATATTCTCCTGTAAAAACATAAACATTCAAAATTCGCGCACATACTATTGCAGAATAAATCAGTATTGGGGTAATTTGACACTGGGGGATAAATTTATCCCCCACAAAAGAACGAACAGGCAAACCTGTCAGAATTCATAGTAAAAAAATTGGATGTCGGTCCTCTGGACAGTACACGATTTATCATTTCTGCAAAGATTTGTTTTTCGCAGTGTTGCAAATATTTGATAAACGAATATTTGACAAGTCAGTACACACAAAGCAAATGTATTTGTTGAAATTTTGCAAATATTTGTCAATTAGACAAACAGTGTACTAAATGCTTTAATTTATAATAAAACGTTGAAGGTATCTTACTCAAACCCCACAAATAGTTGCTCAAAGTTTGCGACAAGTCAGTACAGTGAAGTAATTTGGATTCGGTTGTTGGTTGGATTTGGGCCAAGACATAACAGTAAAGTTATTTGGATTCAGTTGTTGGTTGGGCTTTGGAGCAGTCAGTCCAGTGAAGAAATTTAGAATCAATATTCAGTTGAATTTGGGACGAATCAGTCCAGTGAAATATTTTGGAACAAATAGTTGGTCGAAGTTTAGGACAGGTCAGTTCTGTGAAGTAATTTGGACTCAATTGCTGGTTGGGTTTGGGACAAGACAGTCCAGCGAAGAAATTCAGATTCAATAATCAGTCGAATTTGGGACGAGTCAGTCCAGTGAAATAATTTAGAACAAATAGTTAGTCGAATTTTGGGACAAGTCAGCCCAGTGAACAAATTTAGATTCAGTTGTTCGTTGGGTTTGGGACAAGACAGTCCAGTGGAGAAATTCAGATTCAATAATCAGTCGAATTTGGGACGAGTCAGTCCAGTGAAATAATTTAGAACAAATAGTTAGTCGAATTTTGGGACAAGTCAGCCCAGTGAAGAAATTTAGATTCAGTTGTTCGTTGGATTTGGGACTACCGATCATTCAGGACCTCAAACTTTGGTTAATATTAGGTTACATTTTGAAACATGATCCAGTGAAGTAATACATTTAAAATTTTAATAATTGGTAATAAAGACATTTTTGTAAAAAAATGGAACGTGGCTTTGGAATCCACAGCCAAATTTTGTATGAAAACCTGGAGAAGGTCAGTATCAATTTTTTTAAACTTATTACTTCACTTCACAGCTACTTTATTTTACCGGAGTCGGTAAAGTTTTACTGAGTTTATGGACTACGGATAACTCAGTAATTTCAACAGCAATATTTTACATTACCGAGTTCTCAGCATAAACGAGAAGTGTCAAATAAACATTAAATTCGGTAATGAAGGTTGTTTGTTTATATGAACATAACTGAGTTAGTCAGTAAATGGGAATTTGTTTTCTATGAAAATATTTTACCCATTGGAAAGTGTATCAAATCAATGTACCTTTGCATGAAATATAATAGCCTATTCAGATTACGATCATTTATAAGGCCTTATAGACATGATAAAGAGTATCTTGCTGCCAAATTTCACTCATCTTATTGTTAATTTTCACGTCAAATTCCTTGTAAATTATTGTAATCTGAATAGGCTATATTAATTGAGAAATGAAGACTTGGTCGGGTTATAATTTATTAATTATCAGACAGGGATTGAATCCTAAACTAAAAGAGAAAATTTGTCACTCATTATCCTTAGCACACCGACAAATCACAACACACCGTCATCATTCTTAGCCATCCTTAGCTCATCCATCACCGATAGCATACCGTAGAAGACATTTTTCGCAAGTTGTTACGAACATTTGGGAGGCTATTCTCCATGATAATTTCTTTAAAAAACAGGTTCCAGAAGTAGGAAGCACCGCGGTTCTCATGATGCATTTCACTTGTTTTACACAGTTATCCGATCTGCGGCTGCAAAATTCACTTTTGGAAACGCGTTTCCAACCGTCGTGCTGGTTAAATAATTTCCAAAATGGTAGCCCAACCGGAGAAAAATAATCACGAAAACAACATCGAGGGCCTCTACAATAGCGTTCAGCATTTTTTAATGGCTAGTCGGTAAATATTCATTTTTCACTGGTGGTGCAGCATAGATTTGTACCGACTTTTTGTGCTGTTCAGCAATTTAAAGATTTAATGATTTGTTCAGTAAAAATAAGTAAACGTCAAAATAATCAACATAGTTTTTTACCGAAACTCGGGAATTTATAACTGAAAATCATTGGTGGTCCACTAAAAAACTAGTATTTCAGTAAAAAAGAAATTTTGCAGTTTAAACTCGGTAAACAAAATACCGAACATTGAAATGCTGATTAAGTGTGTTGATCGTGGTCCGAAGTGCAATCACAAATAAAGCAAAGTTTGGGGTCTCTTATGATCGGTAGTGAAGATAATTTTGAAAAAAGTGGAACGCGACTTTGCATTCCAAAACCATGATTTGTATGAAGTCCTGGAGATGTTCAGTGCAGGAGTTGATCAGTATCGAAAAATTCAAATCATTTACTACACTGGATCGTGCGTCAATGTGCTGCCAAAAACTAGTCATAGGTTGAGCGCAGTGTTGCCACATGTACATATTTATCTGGAAAGGTACAGATTTTTTGATAAATTTTGGTACAGATTCTGTACAGTACAGATAACAGATTTTCTCCAATAAGTACGATTGGAACAGTGTTTTTTTTCAAACCAAGCCTTAGAAACAAATATTTCATTTCATTTTTATTCAAATAAATGCTTCTGCTATAGAAAAAAAAAATCATGGAAGTCAAAACGAGGAGTTTGTATTCTGTTTCGTTTTACCGTTTCAATAGTATCATGACTACGTATTTCAAATTACATTCATACATATTTAATTTTTTCCAAGATTACAATTATAAACACTACGGAGACGAGAAGAAATCTTTGAAAAGAGTATAATCCTTCCGATAGTTAATTCGTGATAAATGAAATGTTTTTAAATTCCAACGACATTTCAGTATCGACTATTCGAAGGCTCGATCCGTAAAAAAATCTTCTATATCGCTTAAATTATTACAATTTTAAAGCAACCATTCCAGATTCCTTAACCTACATTTATGATTGATTCTATATGAGGGGATGACAATCAGAAACAGATGCACAATGAACATGTATTACTCATAAAATTTTCTTTAAAGTTTTCTTTGACAATTTATTTTTCAAATTTCCGGATAATTGAGTCCGACTTGCGTAACATTTTACCCACTTCAACCTTCGGAAATTCTTGTAGACGTATTTGCTCCAAATAGTTATTTTATTATTATTGTCTTTATTAGAGAGGCTTGCAGCCCCCGGCTGGCTTATCTCTGAAACAGTACTCCAAATAAGAAAATAAACAAATATATCATCTATTTTTAGATGTTGTGAAAACAAGTTTCATACTGTCTGGTACAGATTTTTGAAGATTGCGGAAAAGATGAAAAACAGA
Source organism: Armigeres subalbatus (assembly GCF_024139115.2). Taxonomy (NCBI): domain Eukaryota; kingdom Metazoa; phylum Arthropoda; class Insecta; order Diptera; family Culicidae; genus Armigeres; species Armigeres subalbatus. The sequence continues at coordinate 454,977,372 of NC_085140.1, forward strand.
TAAAAATGTGGCAGCGCTGCTAGGACCTTCACCTAGGACTAGGTCAGATTTCCACCGACATCTTTTGTTTCCTTGTTAATGGTTCGGCGTGAAAAGCCCTCTGGTACGATGTCTTGTCGGGTTTCAGTCTAGTGGTTGCTTACATTTTTGGTTTCGCTTTCAAAGTGTGCTTTCGCTCTTTGGTCTGTACGTTCTCGAAATTCCGGTAATTTCGATCACGCGATCACGCGTCGTCAATGGGGCTCAGTATCCGAGACCCAGCTGTCCGATTTTGAAATCAGAGACATCGGTTGACGCAGCTTTGTCGTGATTTCATATGATAAATTGCATTTCTTGCTAGCGCATAGTACTTCACGTCAAAGTTGAACATTCGAGTTTTGGTGCGTTGGCCAATCTGATGGGACTTCTAAGTATTCCATACCTTGGCTAAAGCAATCAAGGCCGTTTTCAGAGTCTCGTATTTCACTCGACTTCGATCATTAAGGATCCCAGCATGATCCAGTAAAGCAATTAATTTGAAACTTTCGATACTGGCCATCTGTAGATTTTTATACAAAATTGCATGACCAAGCAGCATTACAAGTTTTTCAAAAAAATCACACAGTGTCGAAAAAACCCCTCTTTTAATCGATAATACTTCGCTCCGCTTGATCAATTAAATATACATCAAGCTCTACCTGAAATAAGGGCGAACGTCGCAAGAGAGAATTCTCTCTTGCGACATTCGCCCTTTTACCAGATAGAGCTTGATATACTTATTTTTTTTTTGCTAAGAACTCCTCACATTATACGGGGAAGCATGAGTATTGGCCAACCCTGTATAATTGCTTGAATTGTTTTTGTGATTTTCAGAAAAGGTTGGACTTAACGTGCTAAAAGTTTCACAAGTAATCTCCTAAATGTATTAATTAATAATTGACATTCACAAATCGTAGTTTTAGTAAATAGAAATCAGTAACGATGAGTAGAAGATGCGGCTGAATTTCGTCTGTCTGGTGAATTTTGTTCCACGTTAGGAAAATTTAGCTTTTCTTTTTGGTTTGTTTTGTTTTATTCAATGTATAATGAGTCTTCGCAACAACCGGTTAGTAAATATACTAGAGCTGATTTCCAATCAAAAGAATACGTGTGTCGTACCAAAGAAAGAAACAATTGAAACCAACAGTTTTAAGCCGTTTGAAGACCAAAATTAAGAGTAGTATATAATAATATGAATGAATAAGTTAGAGATATTTTTTTGTAATTATTCTTAGTCTATACTTCCACGTCAAATAGAAAGAAAAATATACTAACATGTAAGCAAATATATGAAGTATGAAATGTAAGAAGATATCGAAAAAAGTAACAAATCTCCTGAAATCTAGTATTATTGCCTATAGTATAATACCATGGAAAATCATTGCTTTTTGATATTCAAATTGTATCGAGAGATGAATCGAATTTGAACTGGGTGTAGATTACTAGATTTGATCACATTTTCCTGTTGTTTTTTTCTCAAAAAATGATGAATTCGAAGTCTTAAGTTGTTCTATCGTTTACCGACAGTAATTTTACAAATTACGCGCGTCTTGTGTAACGAGGAGGGTCTAATCTGGTTGCTATCGCAGTTGATTGACAATATCATAGTAATTATTCAAGCCTGTTGAAGCTCTACCATTTGCAGAGCGGAAACAATATTTTAGTTGCGATCTCACTATTGTGTGTTGGTGATTGTAACAGTTGTTGTAATGGTGGTATAAGGCTGTTGTAATCACTGAATTTCATACGATCAGGATTGTTCTGTTGTAACATAATAACTGTACTTTGTTTCTTAAAACAAAACGAAATAATAAGTCTGTCTACTGACGGGAACAGATCACGTACCTGACCACCTTCGCCCTCGACGCTTTGCAGTTCTCGCCACTCTTCGATGGTTTGGGCCAAATCGATCTGGCAGAGGGGTACCTTAACTTCTCCGATCTGGTCGTGCTTGGAGAATCGATCGAAATCGAATATGGCAAACACCAGCGTCTTGTTCATTGCGTCGGCATACGGAAGGCTCTACGGTTGTTCGAAAATATATCCCAAAAAGAGAAAATTGGAAAGATAAGAGCAGGGAATAGAGAATTAGTCCATCAATGGTTGGAAGTAGATCTTACATTCAAGATTCCTTACACATATACAATTAGTTTACCACGCATATAACAGACAGACGGAGTATTTCTAACCTAGAGACTTGGGGCTGTAGCGAAATTTATCGAGCTAAGAACTGTAGGTTTGTTAGTATATCTGAATTCCTGGAACAGTGTGCCTAACGGTAAAGGTCTGAAGGTATGAAATGAGCAATGGGTACATGGAAATGCTCACAAAGAATAATGGTAGGAAATACAGTGTTCGAAACTAATGTGAAAGTGCAAAACGCGTTAGTGGAATTAGTGAATATTTTCTGACAAAGTACTTAAGAGAACTATGACGGAACCAAGGGATTTCTGAAGAGGATCGAAACAAGAAACAACAAACTTAACAGCTAAAAGAAGTAAATTTTATCAGTACTTGAATTACCTTGAATGTGAACGATTCGTTAAATACCGGATTAAGCGTTTTCCTATGGACTTTGGTTTCGAACTTTTTCTTTTTATCTGGTAGCAGATACACTTTTACGTAAGGATCTGATGTGCCTCCCATGTCTAGAGCTGGCAGTTCTTCCGCTTGGATCACGGTTACCGTTAGAGCGTTTGCATTGAAATCATATTCAAGCTACAATCGAAAGGGAAAGAAACGCAAAATTATTGAATAACATTTAACCTTTCGGGTTGTCAACGAACGCCTACCTTATATTGAAGTTTTCCTAGTTTCTGTTCACTTTGCTTGCTTTCGCCTTCGTCTTGCTCTTCCGCGTTCTCAGTCAGTTCTTCCATGTCAGGTTGCACCTAAAAACGCGATTGGTTTGGTGTTTTCGCGCCCGGCAGGAGAAAAAGAAAGATGTAGTCAGAGTGCCCACGCCGAATTTCCCGCTCAGCGATGGAACAGGTGGGACATCTACTAACATCGATAGAACAGTACTCTAATAGTTATGATAAGTAGCATCTAGTTTGGTTCAGCTTTAAAAGAGGGTTTACAACAAATACAACAGATCGTTTTGTTTGCTTTGTTTCTGGTTAGATTAGTGAACGCACATATTACAATGCACCTGTACATTGACACATTTAATGAATGAGATTCTACTGAATACCTTTTCTTTGTATGCTGAACCTAATAATTGTACCGATTTCAGATCGACTCCTTTCATGCCCTTCTTGCCGTCTTTAGAGCGCCTCTTGCGGAAGCACCGGCGGATGCAGAAGCCGCAGATGCCGAGGATGATCAGGACGACTACGATTATGATCGACACCAAGCCCCACGTTGGGATGCCCATATTGTGTGCCAGTGCTTCGGTGATCTCCGCCGCTTTCTCGCCAATCTTTTCCGCTTCGCCTTTCGTTGGCGCTGCGGTGCTTGCAAGCTCGTCATTTTCATCTGAAAATAGAAAGTGAGGAAAATCAGATCAAACCATGTCGCAAATGGCAATGATTTTGTTTTCAGAGATAATACAATTCGGATTTGGATTTTTAACATGAATATGTAAAAATGTGGATTTAGTGAACCAAACTTTTTGTGACCACCTGAATGTCATTTTTTTATAAAGCGAAGGACAACGCAGACAAATCGTCGATTACATCAGGGAAAACCGCATGTATGGATCAATACCACCCGCTGTTCGGTGCTTATCTCATTTTTGTATATATGAGCCGGTGCACCTTCCCGTGTCTTTGTTTGGGATGCATAATCTAGCCTTGGCTTTATTTTTATCTTATTGGGTTCAATTAAAATCAATGTCGACTACAGGTCTGGTAGATTGCATTCAACCTCAGCATATAACAAAAAGAAAGAATTAAATTGCATATTATTCGGCAACTCGGCCGTACGAAAACCATTTTTTTGTTAAATATCTTGGCTGTGCATATGCACAGCATATGTTTCGAAATGGACAAATTGATATGAAATATGCGAAAAAGAATCCACGTGTCTTGGAGGGACTCGAACCCTCAACCTCCTACTCTCTAGATAGGCGTGATAACCCCTACACAACAAGACCACTTAAAGGTCACGTTTGCGGAAAAGCCATCAGAATCCGAGTACCAACCTCCACCGCGGTTAGCTCTCTTTTTGCAAATTGAATATCTTTCGGATGCTTGATTTGCCCAATCTCCACATTTGCTTTACTGTTGTATATCCACAGCCAAGCGAGTGCACATTGTTTATTAAACGAGAGGATCGCACTCCATGCCCCCCAGCAACGGACTGGGCGGGACGAAGAAACTTTTTTATGTAGTTCATTTAGACTACTATGTATATCGACTATTTATTCACTTTCTCACTGTTATTGATTAATTCACGTAGCGTCAACTCCCAAAAGAGCTTATATTTCCAGTCATGTTTGTTCTACTTAGAATCTGGATACATGATTAATTTAATATCAGCTTTTTTCTAGTATTGTGATAGCCTTGCTAATAGCAGATTATTTTGAAATTATATAGGGGAAATGACGGCCTCGGCAGGTTTTGTTCTATTATTGTCAGGGGTTTTTGATTGGCCAAATTTTATTAAATTTGGCCACAATATTCTTTTATATGCAAAGAATGTTTAGGCCGAATTTGAGCATAATTAGTTATAGAAAACCCCTGACAATAATAGAACAAAATCCGCCGAAGCTGTAATTTCCCCTATGTTTCGATGCTGAAAGTTATTTGTCAAGTAGGTAGTATGGGTTGCTTGCATCTTCACTAGTATATGTCAAACTAAGATTCCTTTCCTTCATTCCGTAATTATAAGGACGTGGACTGCTTCGGTATAGCAAACAATACTTATTCCAAGTACCAATTTTCGACAATATACAATTGATGCTCAGTTGACCATTGTATAGCCACCCATGATGTGCATTGAAAAATTATAAACATAAGCTCTACGAGTGTGGAATGGATGTTCAAGATGCCAAGACGTTTATCCGGCGCATTCCGACATCGAACTGTGGAGAAAAGTCAGCTCGCTTAGTGGCAAGCGTACATCTTTGTCTCTCTCGACCTGCAAAACCGTACTATTTCCGATTCGCCGGAGGTTGGCAACGCCCTTTTTGCCGATTTCCAATGGCTCATGACCACTAGTACATCTTTAAGGTGAATCTATATCTCGCTTTAAGGGGTATATAACTCCAAAAGCAAATGTCAGGCAACACCAAAAAGCAGTTTTATCTTTGGTCAGTTGCATGATCATAAAATGATTTCCCGATGTGCTTATCATCTCTAAATTGACATTTGTGCCGCCAAAAACGCGAGATGAAAGCTATTACGACCATCGTGGCAGCCAATTTTGGACCCTGTCGGGATTGCCCTTAAGGTTACAAAACTTTCGAGTCCCACCGGACTTGCTGAGTTCCCCAATAAACTAGCCTTTTTCACTTGCCGAGCAGTCCTTTGCTTTCTCCAGAAGTAGCGGGAAGTCTTCTGGCTCGGACGGAAAAAGGTACTCCATGATCAAAAGTCTTCCCTCATCGCTAAAACCTTATTCCTTGATACGATCAATGAAGCCTGGTCTGATCAAACCTTCCCCGAGGAGTGGTGGCTTAGCCACGTCATTTCCTTTCCGAATTTGCCGTTAGCGCCGCCACTCGTTGGGCCATTTCGGTAGGGATCTCCATGACTGACAGCAAGTGCGTCCGTGGGCCCGTCTGTCGTGGAAATCATCATGGTGGGGGAACTTCCCATTTTTCATCACAAAACCGAAAAAATGCTAGGTGGTCATCGACCAGGGTCTAACCTTTCTTTCCGTGTGCTGGCGGACATCTGCCGCAAAGCCACCACATTCGTATTGGATCATAGGATCCCTTTCCTTATTAAAAGGGATCTGATCCTGCACACAATGGCCGGCGCTGGTTTCTCCTAAGAGCTCCTCCACGAGAGTCCCCATGGCTATTCTGATTATAGCGCCCCTTCTTGAGTGCTATCCACCCCATCTTCCCACTAGTAGTTTCTATTTTAGGTATAGCGACTTAATAAACATATAGAGCTCTCTCTCTGGGTGTTGCTAAAACTAGTTATCTTTACCTCCAATGGCTCTATATACCAATCCCAGCTGTTTAACTTTGTATCTATTCTACACATTTCCTCAGTCATTATTTGAAAGCTTTTCTATGCCCGCCATGACATGAGTGAGTATATGTTTTGTGTGGTTAGCACAATGAATACATTATGCCCATGGAGTCGTTTCCTACTCGTAGTATTACTTTTTCCAATCACAGTTATTCCCTCTGGATTTCCTTCATCCTAGGAATTTCCCTCGGGAATTTATTTGTGCTATTCCTCCTGAAATTCCTACCAGTATGCTTCCACTACTGCTGAGAAATGTGTCGGAGGAATTTTTGCAACAACAACCAGAGGAATCCGGAGAATTCTCTTGCGAAAACTTGAAAAGTTTTCGTATGAAACCATGAAAGCAATTTTGCTTAACTTTTCAAAAGGTCCTAAGTAACATTTTTTTCATGATTTAATTTGAGCATTGCAATCAACAGATTAACATAAAATACGTTGATTGCATTATTCAGATTAAATCATGAAAAAATGTTACTTAGGACCTTTTGAAAAGTTAAGCGAGCAATCATAGGGCAATTCCCACAAAACAAAATCTCGCAAGACTGTCTTGAATAAATCCTAAAACAATTCTGGAGTAGTCCTGAGAAAATTCCTGCAAATATTTTCAAAGGAACTCAACGGTTTCTGGGGAACTCCCAGAAAAATCTTCAATAGATCATATAAATGAATTTCTAAAAAACATCCTGTTTGAATAAACGAATGAAAAGAAAAACTTGCGGGAGATTTTCTGGAAGAACATACTGAACAATTACTTAAGGAACCTGTTGAGAGATTTCTGGAGGATCTCTTCCTATACAAAAACAAGAGACTTTCACAAAAAATCCTTGAATATTGCGGAATCTCGCGGGCCCCGGGCAGTGGCTAAAATCGTGTTTTTAACGCGTTTATTTAATAGTACTTTTATTATGTGATTTAGCGTAATGGCATCTTCGAGACATTTTATCAATAAGTCGACGCGCTTCTTTAGAGGTATTCAGCCTTATGATCCATCCCCCTGAAAGTGAGATGAAAAATTTATTTTTTCTACTTTACACTTCACAAGTTGTAGCAAAAATTCTCCTGAAAAACTTTGTCGAATACACCAAGCTCGTAATTTCATTATTTTCGGAGATTTATTGCTTTTTATGCCAACAAGTTTCGAGAATGTTCGATGTATAAGCATACAAGCATATGGAGACGCGTGGTGCATTGGTTCATCGACTTCTTATGGGTGATTGATTTCTACCTTGCAAAGTAGGGAATGGTTTTTGATGAAACATTCCTTATATTTGCTACCAATTCTACAGTTCAGTAGTGAATTAATAAAGTTCATTACTTGTACTTTGTCATGCGTATGAGATGGACTGCGACAATTTGCCCGGTGTCAAGTAACAGTTAAATCAAATTTGACTAAAAAATCCAATAAAACTGTTAAACCTTTTTTTAGATTCTAAGTCACCAATAGCCACCAAACGGCGTATTTTAATAGTATCTAAGACTTTCTAGAACATGCATGTAGAAGTGAAAATGAAAAAGGATATGACGAAAAAACATTTTTTAAGGGGTTGTCAGCATACAACGTGAAAAATCTCCAAAAGCAGCGGAATTACGAACTTGGTGTCTTCGACAAAGTTTTTCAAGAGAACTTTTGCTAACAACTTGTAGCTCCTAATCGTAGCTGATCCCCTATTTTGCAAAACAAACATACCAAAGTGACATTTCACAAAATAGCAACCCAGCCTGGAAATTCAACTGGGCACTAAATTTGCAAACCTGCGCGCCGCGGCGCACAGTGTTTTCTAACCCAGGAATGCGTGATCGAAAATGTTTTGGCCATGAAAAGTTGATTTCAGAGTCTCAGTAACTTCGGAGAAAAGTTTCAGTATGTTATGCTCCATATCTTGGAAATTTTTTTTTTTGACTAATCCCCTTAAAAGTGAGATGGAAATTCTCTTTCCTTCAATTATGAAGATACATCATTGGTGTCTTGGAGAAAGTTGTAGAAAAAGTTTCTACGAAAAATTTTGCCATATAAACATTATTTCTATCTGCTATAGAAGTCGAGATATGTGTCGTTATTTATGAACGACCACAAAAAAATCAGGTTTTTCACGACACTTTCGTCAATATATTTTTTAGACTTTTCAAATGTTCTACAAAGATGTCCGTTACGATAAAAAACATGAACCTTTCGAAGACAGTTTCATTTTATTTTCAATATTGACGAAGTTATTGATGATTTTCGGTTCAAAAATGAGCATTTTGACATTAACTGCATACATTTAGGGGCAAAATGGGACAGAATTTTATTTATGTAATGAAAAGTATAACTCATGCACTAATGGTTGCATTGCAACATATATGTGACATAGCTTGACATAAGTGCCGTATGAACATCTTTTTCTTCTTCTTCTTGTTATATATAAAAATGAATTCGTCTGTATTGTGGATAGCTAAGAAACGGATGGGTAGATTTTCTTCATTCCGTCAGCAAATTTGTTTATCAACATGTCCGACGGATTTACAGAATATTTTCTCATGTAAAAATCTCGACTAAAATTGGAAAAAATATGAAAAGTTGAAATTTAAATTTGTATGGAAATTTTAAAAAGGTAGATCACTGTGCAGGACAACGTCTGCAGGGTCATCTTTACACTTACGCCAGACCTATGATTTAGCCAAATACAAAATTTTCTAAATGATTATTGATGGATGTTTTACAGAACTGACATGAATCATCAAAAAGTCACGTTTACAGCGACCCGCGTTAAAAGCGACCCCAGTGTATTTGGGACAATTGTATTATTTCGGAAATCACCATACAGCCAGGAATGTTAATGAGAGGAACTGCAGTATCGGGTAAATCAGTATTCTTTATTGAATGGAAACTATGGTTAGTGACGCCTCAATCATCATAAGTTTAAATATAAATTTATGTAAACAATTCGAAGGTACTTGTTTTACCTATTTACTTTTCGGAATGTCCCGGAATAATAAAAAGCCGGTTTGCTACGTCTGAAACATCACAATATTGCAAAACAGGTTAACAGAAAAGTGTTCCAAAAATTTTAGTTTATTTCTTTTCATTTAGAATTCTCTACAAATACCAATATCCCGATATATTGGTATTTCTCTGTAAAATATCCGTCGATTCGATAATCATTTTCAAAATTTGGACATTAAGACAAGACATAGGTCTGGCGTAAGTGTTATTATCATGAACCAGATGACCCGGCAGACGTTGTCTTGCACAGTAGGCGAGAATGCGTGTTGTGAATTGCCTATACAAAATACCCATACAAATTCTAATTTGAATTTTTCACATTTTTTCAGTTTAAGTCGTGATTTTTACATAAGAAAATATTATGTAAACCCATCGGAAATTGTGATGATGAAATTTGAATCCTGCCGTTTCTTAGCTATGCGGAATACAGACCAATTCATTTTTATATGTAATAAGAAGAAGAAGAAAAAAGTATCCATACGGTACTTACGGCAAGCTAAGTAACATATATGTTGCAATGCAACCGTTAGTGCTTGAGTTATACTTTCAATCTCCTAATGAAAATTCTGCCTTATTTTGCCCCTACATGTATGCAGTTAATATCAAAAAGCTCATTTTTGAACAAAAAATCGTAAATAACTTCGTCAATATTGAAAATAAGAAGAAACTGTCTTCGAAAGGTTCATGTTTTTTTATCGCGACGGAGATCTTTGTAGAACATTTGCAAAATCTAAAAAAAATATTGACGGAAGTATCGTGAAGAACCTGATTTTTGGTGGTCGTTCATAAATAACGACACATATCTCGACTTCTATAGCAGATAGAAATAAAGTTTATATAACAAAATTTTTCTTAGAAACTTTTTCTACAACTTTCTCGAAGACACCAATGATGTATCTTCATAATTGGAGGAAAAAGAATTTCCATCTCACTTTTAGGGGGATTAGCCAAAAAAAAATTTTTCCCGAGATATGGAGCTTAACATACTGAAACTTTTCTCCGAAGTCACTGAGCCTCTAAAATCAACTTTTCATGATCAAAACATTTTCGATCACGAATTCTTGGGTTAGAAAACATTGTGCGGCGGCTAATTTTATGCTGCGCTATTATTTTACATTTCCGTTTAGATACTACCGGTGGAAAAGTGGGTCCCTATATAAGGCCCGGGAATAGCGATAGGGCATAGCACTCGTCTTCAGTCACCATAAACCGCTCCACAGCACAACGTTTTCATGTAGAAGACAATTCTCGACCCGAAAATTTCGACTCTTGTATGTCGTGTACAGGAATCACGAATACAGGTTTACGGATGGATCGTTTTTAAGCCGTGGAATTGAAATCGGGGTCAGCGGTCCAAATATTTCGGACAGCCTCCCCAGCATTTGCAATATCTTCGCCGCCGAAGCTTCCGCGACTTTTATCGCAGCACTGTAACCATCGAGGAAGCCACATTTGGTCCTGACCTACTCAGTCACTGTCATCTCCGTGCTGCAGAGTGACTAGCCTAAGCATTCCCGGATTCATAGCGTTCTCGCTAACCAGCGCCATCGCCAATCAGTGTTGCATACCAATTGATTGAGACCGCAGCTGGAGGACTTTTAATACGCCGCAGCTACGCACAATTAAAGTTTCTACCTAGATTTGGTAAGATTTACCTAACCTTAAGGGCCAAAGGGTTTTCTCTTGATTGCGTTATGGGCCTATTATGTTCTTCCATAGTTCTCCGCACAATTTGCGATATCTGTGGGGTGCTGTTGAATATTTCCTGTGTCGCTGCTCCAAGTGTCAGGCTCTCATAGAAACATACAGAATACCAACCAGCATGCCCTGGCGGTCTATCCGGGCATTTTTGCAGCCCTCACATCATTCCTTAAGGATGGAGGTTAATATAGCCTCATCTAATCATGGACCTCCAAGTTTCATAATTCGGAATGTAAGTTCTTCTTAAGTTCTTAAGTTCTTTCTACCGATCAATTAAGCTATGAATAGGATCTCGAGAAAAAATCGAAAACGCACTCTTACCCCACGTGCACTCTTGCTCCCCTCTACTCTACTTCACACATGTGGAAGCATTGGTTTGGGAAATGGATTGCGAGTGTTTCGACTATGCGATTTGGGAATCTCGGGCTCATTCAGTGTCCGATAAGTTGCGAAAATCGATAGAGGTCCTTCGTAGCTTAGCGGGTTAAAACCACCAGTCTAGCGTACTGATGGTCATGGATTCGAGTCCCATCGAAGGAAAGTGGTTACCTTCAATACATTTGTCAAATAAAAAATATTCCACATCTGAGTTTTCAGAACATTGTAAATTAATATCCATGTCGGGTGGTCCAATACCCGAAAAATAGCTAATCAACAGCTATCCATGTCGGGTGGTCCAATACCCGAAAAATAGCTAATCAACATTGATTGAACTAAAGTTTCTAATTGTTGATCACAATCTGGAGACCTACCACGACCCTTAAAAAATTCGAACAGCACAGTAAGCAATATATTTAGTACTAGTTGACCCGGCAGACGTTGTCCTGCATAGTAGGCGAGAATGTGCGTATCGAACTGCCCATGCAAAATTTGCATAGGAATCACAATTTTAGTTTTTCACGATTTGCTCAACTTTACTCGTAATTTTCGCATTAGAAAATATCATATAAACCCGTCGGAAACTATAACGAATGTTGCTGCAAGAAATGAACAAAATCCATCCAGCCGTTTTCGAGTTATGCGGATACGAACACAGACCATTTCATTTTTATATATAAGAGAAGATTAGAGGTGTGTGACGGTCCGAAAATTGGCGGCGGCGTTTGTCAGAATTTTGAAGAATTTCGAAGATTTATTTTTTTTTATTTTTTCGGGATATTTTCAAAACATCAACGGGAACATCTTTTTCCAGAAAATTCTTAAAGTTTTTTCCAAAATTTTCATTATTGGAAATTAAAGATTGTCCACTTTATATCTCGGACACCCATCTCCCAACGCGAATTTAAAAAAAAAATCACAAACCACGGACACGATTCATTTTTATAACAAATGAATCTCTACACTCCATGTGGTGCTTTCAGCATGTTTTGACCCTTGTCTAAATTGATGAAATGGAGACAGATCACTTGGACATTATCCAAGTGTCCGAAATTCTACGTGGACAGGCTTTATTTTCGAGTTTTCTACCGAAACTACTAAACAGCTCATTGTAACTCCATGGAAAATTGTTTGGAATTTCAGCAGATAATTTTTCAGAAGTTACATGAGACACTTTTCAGAATTTTCATGAGAAATTGTTTGGAAAATTATCGTAAAGTTTGTTGAGTACTCCAGAATACTCAACAAAATATTTTTTCAAATTTACACTGAACAATTTTTGGAAAATCCGCGGGAGGAAATTTTCAGAATGGAATTTTTTTGACTTTTTGGCTTTTCTGGGCATATGGTCAACCGTCTAAGACGAGTTTAGTACTCTCCACTTAATTCCACCAAATAATTAATAATGAGCGTCTTAGGGAAAAATGTTACAAGGTTAAAATACTTCAAACTTCCATATACTTCCACTATATTCACTTATGTATCATCAGATACGTATTTCGTTTTCTACTTGAACAAAATACTGAAGAAGTTTTCAAGTAGAAAACGAAATACGTATCTGATGATACATAAGTGAATATAGTGGAAGTAAATGGAAGTATGAAGTATTTTAACCTTGTAATTCTACCAATTATTTCGATATTTTTGCACACAGTTGTGATCGAAATACGTATCTTCAAAGATATCGAAATAATTGGTGGAATTAAATGGAGAGTACTAAACTCGTCTTAGACGGTTGAATACATTCCACTAAAAAGAGCTTAAAATATTTTTTCTGTATCATGGTGTTAGCCTCACGATATACGGATACAAAAATGGTAACTTGGCTTAGATAAACCTCGCAGCTAACAACTGTGGAAGTGCCTAATTAACACTAAGCTGCAAGGCGGCGATGTGCTAGTGCAGCGGTTCTCAACCTGGGGTACATGTACCCCAGGACTCCTTTCAAGAGGTTCGGAAACCTACTTTCAAGAGGTTCAGAGGCATTATTTCAAGAGGCTCGGAAGTCCCCTTCCAAAAGGCACGGAAGCCTCCTTTTAAGAAATCTGGGAGCCTCGTTACTAGAGGCTCAGAAGCCTCCTTTCAGCAGGCTCGGAAGCCTTCGGAAACCTTCTTTCAAGAGGCTGAGAAGCCTACTTTTAAGAAGCTCGGAAGCCTCCTTTCAAGAGGCCCGGAAGCCTCCTTTCAAGAGGCCCGGAAGCCTCCTTTCAAGAGGCCCTCCTTCAAGAGGCCCGGAAGCCTCCTTTCAAGAGGCCCGGAAGCCTCCTTTCAAGAGGCCCGGAAGCCTCCTTTCAAGAGGCCCGGAAGCCTCCTTTCAAGAGGCCCGGAAGCCTCCTTTCAAGAGGCCCGGAAGCCTCCTTTCAAGAGGCCCGGAAGCCCCCCTTCCAAGAGCCCCGGAGGCCTTCTTTCAGCAGCCCCCGAAGCCTCCTTTCGAGAGGCCCGGAAGCCTCCTTTCAAGAGGCCCGGAAGCCTCCTTTCAAGAGGCCCGGAAGCCTCCTTTCAAGAATCCCGGAAGCCTCCTTTCAAGGGGCACGGAAGCCTCCTTCCTAGAAGCCCGGGCGCCTCCTTTCAAGTGGCCCTGAAGCCTCCTTTCAAGAGGCACAGCCTCCTTTCAAGAGGCCCAGGCCTCCTTTCAAGAGGCCCGGACGTCACCTTTCACGAGAACCGGAAGCCTCCTTCCAAGAGGTCCGGACGCCCCCTTTCAAGAGGTCCGGAAGCCTCCTTTCAAGAGGCCCGGAAGCCTCCTTTCAAGAGGCCTGAAGCCTCCTTTCAAGAGGCCCAGAGCCTCCTTTCAAGAGGCCCGGAAGCCTCCTTTCAAGAGGCCCGAAGCCTCCTTTCAAGAGGCCCGGAAGCCTCCTTTCAAGAGGCCCGAAGCCTCCTTTCAAGAGGCCCGGAAGCCTCCTTTCAAGAGGCCCGGAAGCCTCCTTTCAAGAGGCCCGGAAGCCTCCTTTCAAGAGGCCCGAAGCCTCCTTTCAAGAGGCCCGGAAGCCTCCTTTCAAGAGGCCCGAAGCCTCCTTTCAAGAGGCCCGGAAGCCTCCTTTCAAGAGGCCCGGAAGCCTCCTTTCAAGAGGCCCGGAAGCCTCCTTTCAAGAGGCCCGAAGCCTCCTTTCAAGAGGCCCAAGCCTCCTTTCAAGAGGCCCGGAAGCCTCCTTTCAAGAGGCCCGAAGCCTCCTTTCAAGAGGCCCGAAGCCTCCTTTCAAGAGGCCCGGAAGCCTCCTTTCAAGAGGCCCGGAAGCCTCCTTTCAAGAGGCCCGGAAGCCTCCTTTCAAGAGGCCCGGAAGCCTCCTTTCAAGAGGCCCGGAAGCCTCCTTCCAAGAGGCCCGGAAGCCTCCTTTCAAGAGGCCCGGAAGCCTCCTTTCAAGAGGCCCGGAAGCCTCTTTTCAAGAGGCCCGGAAGCCTCCTTTCAAGAGGCCCGGAAGCCTCTTTTCAAAAGACCCAGAAATATCCAAGAGGCTCAGAGGCGTCCTTTCCCAAGTAACATTTTTCATGCTTGTTAGATTTATTTAATTCTTATAGCAGATTTATGACAGCAGTCACCATGGCTAGTTGCTCAGATTTATTGACGATCTTATTGCTATCAATAAACCTCTAATAAATCTGCTCGAAAAGCTTCAAACGTTAAATGCCAACTGGTCTTATTGGCAGCTCTACGGTTGTAACGAAGAGCATAATAAGTCCAATTTTCAAAGCTTGATCAAAGCCATAATTTTAGGTCGTAATGTGGTCAAATGAATAACCTCAATAAGAATATTTACATTGCAAAAAGTTTATAACGGCGTTTAATAAGAACAACATTTTTCTGATTGAAATCTATGATGACCATATTGGAAATAAAGAACCATCTTCAAGTCAGTGAAATTTATCATATTTCGCCGCAAAAGACACGTTTTTGGTTAAAGATATAAAAAACAAACATATTTGGGTGTAATATCAATAAATTTAGTGAAGATTTACGTTATTTATGTTATAATAATTTTAAATTAATTGCCCAAAACTATATTATTTTGAGGGCGCGTAGTGCTTAATCTTATTTTTGCACTAGCTTTCACCATGAAATCGAGCGCGCACCTCATTTCCATGAAAGTACATTGAAAAAAAAATCCTGAAAAAGTATTATTTTGTAGTCATCCTCATCATGATTTTCATCAACACTTTAGTTTGTTATTATTTGTTTGCAAGGTTTTGTTTCTCTTTTTTCAAAGCAACATTTTTGACAGCTGCCGCAGCCAAATTCCCTTTTTTGCTGGCGGCTTGAAACGGATTTTTATATACTCTTATAAGAGGTTTATAGTGGTAATCTAGAGAGGGCCATTTGGACATATCTTACTCTTATAGTGGTCATCAGAAGGTAATCCTGTAGTAATGGGTTTTATTGTCAGTTCTTGTAATTCAATCTTGAAAACCATTCCTAGAGCGGAATAAAACTTGAAATGTTACTTGGGTTCAAGATGTTCAGAAGCCTCTATTTAAGTGGCTCAAAAGCCTGCTTTTAAGAGACTCGGAAGCCATTCTTTGAGGGCTCTGGATAATGAAAATTTCAGTCAACTTTACGGTGAGTCATGTATCCCATCCCGTTAATTTTCAGTTCCTTTTTTCTTATGAATTACACTTATTTTTATTTGCAGCAAAAAGTAGGGGCACCTCTCTAGAAAAAGGTTGAGAACCGCTGTGCTAGTAGAAGATGTAATGCAGCCAATAAGAAGAAAAGGATGACGAGAAAAAATATTGTGAGATTACAAATGAATCATTTGTTTGAGAAACTGCATAAGTCCATTTTACACAATTTTTGGCAAAAAAAATCCTTGAGGAAGGGGAGACAAAATTGTTTAGAAATATTTGTATCGCCTAATTTTTTTTGAAAAGCGTGTTTCGCTATGTTTACTTATTTGTTTGTTTTTATTTGAAAATTAATGTAGAGTACATGAAAAAAAAAACCTGAAAAAATCAGGGAATTTTGTTTTTACAGATGAGTTGACACCCTTTCCACTAAAATTTAGAATTTATAGGAAAATGTAGTATTATAAACACGATCTTAATGCATCATCAAGTCGCAAAAGCTTACTTTTTTGAAAAAAAAAAAGACTATAGGCTACATGATCTTGTCTTGTTCATTTAAGAATGCGTTAAGGCTATACGTTCACTCCAATAACAAACTTTTTGTAGGAGGTCCGGAGACCCATAGTGTCATGTACCACAGTGTGTAGTATGAAAGTGCGCAAAAAACATCTCACTCATTTTTTGGGAGTTATTCTTTGCTCGCAGCAAGTTGCATTCGAAGAGGAATTCTGTTTTCTATTGAAAATCAAACGAAGGGTCAAAAGTTGAGGCCAAAATACTATTTTTAAATATGCACGAGAAAGGCACCAGCACCGTTAAGTGGATTAATAAAGTTTTTTTTTTTAATATCCAGGTGTCTTGCTAAAGCAGATTCGACTTCAAAGGTAAACGTCAAGCACGGATAAAGGATACCCAGGTAATCAATAAGCATTAAATAAAGCATTTAAGTGGCATTATATGCGCCTTTATGGCAAAACACTAAACGCCAGTGAGCCCTAAAGTCGCCTTTAATGCTATTTTAATGCAGGTTTTGGCCCAATATATAGCTTTATCCTACTTTATCGATAAACACTACAGGCTTTAAAGTGGCACCAATGTAGCTGTTTCATTGCACTTCATGATTGCTTTAAGAATGCTTATTTAGAACATGCAGGTTTTTGAAATGCTTATATACAGCATGGAGCATATGCAATGCAAGTATAATGCTGTTATAGTGCTTACTTTATTGCTTATTGGTCACCTAGTTAGACTCCTGTCCCAAACCAAAACTAAGTACAAGTGCTTTTGGCAAAATTACAAGTGTTTAATTGAATTGAATCTGTTGGTGACTGTTACGATTGTCAGGAGCAACCAGCAAGTGTTTGGAATATTAGGATTTATCAGGAGATGCATAATATGTAGCTTGTAGTGAAAAATTGCAAACCGTGGAGCACTGACTTAAAAATAGCGGTTTTTAGTTTTTAAATTATTTTTCTACAACAATTCTTTGTGGAGCTTTTATGAAAAACAATAAAAAAATAGCTTTTGTTTGTTTTTGTTGTAATTAGCCGATTTCAAATCTTTTCTCCCGAAATAAAAGCTTAGACGTGCTACTTTGAAGGAACAAAGCGAAATTTTACGATTGACGAAAGTTGTTACATTGTAATTAAATAAAAATTGATAAAAAGAATCGACTCCCTAAAGTGCTACTTTGACCTCTATCGTGTGTTTTTCTCTTTACACAGTCTATAATAAAAGAGGAAAACACCATCACCACGAGGTAGATTAGTAGTCTTAGTAGATACATTGAAATTCATAGGAGTGAAAGTGATCTACAAAAAATGATTATCGTTTGCAATCCTGTGAAACTCTGTAGCATCTTTGAATAAAGCAGCATATTCTTCGGCTCTCTGCTAAAGCAAAAAAAAAATATGCCTTTGTTCTCAGCTCATCTGATAACGATCCAAAATCAACCAATCAGCTAAGAAGAAGCTTCTAAAAGTTACTGTAGCTCCTTGGTCAAGTACATGTTTTGGTCAAAACTAAGCACTATCACAAGGAGTCAAAGGCACTATGGAACTTTAAAACAAACCTTCAAACTCTGCTGACCTAAATCAGATAAATTACTCTGTTTGACCCATTGATGACTCTAGAGCCTGTATGAAGCTACATGCACCGTTCGATTATTTCAAAACCAGTCTCACCAATACTATATGCCGAGATATAACTGGTCGGGGTTCTGCCAAATCGCACCAAGCGCCAATGAAAAATGGCCCATTTTCTTGCACAAGTTTTCATGTAGCAGATCCAATTGAGCACAAATCGTATCTATAATCGTATCTATAACCTATAGCGGAAAGTATCCAACAAACGTACGAATGAATTTATATTTTCGTTTTAATTCTTCGTACAAAATATTCCAAGTCAGTCAAAAAGGCGCTTGGTGCGGTTTCACTGATCCCTGACCAACTGTGGAGCAAGTAGCGAGCACCGTAAATGGTTTCTCTAAGCGTATAATATGCTTGGCTGCTACACACAAAGAAGGATATTTGGAGACATCCATGTTAGTATTACAATCTGTATTAATCTTTTCATTCACGTTATCCATAAATATAGTGTTATTCAATATGCTAATAGTGACGGTCTAGATAAAAGAGTAAACACGGATTATTTATCCACTACCCTGTATGTACAAGCCTTGGTTTGGAAATGAAACTAAAATTATTATACTTCCATTTACTTCCACTATTAACTTTTTTATGTATCAACAAGCAGATACGTATTTCGTTTCCTACTTGGAAACTTCTTCAGTGTTTGTTATCGGAAGAATAATAGTATTTTAACCTTGTAGCATTTCCCCTAAGACGCTCTAAAATAATTAATCACTAAAATTATTTCTTCAAACGCAATTAAAAATACTCTCTACCTCCCCTAGAACAATTTGCTAGCTACGCATAACATAATTTCGAACTATCAAACAGTTCGGAATTCATCTCACTAAGTAAGATAGTAATCAGAACCATTGTCGCTTATGGTCCTTAATATACATTTTTATCACTCATTGCTAATATCTGTGATATTGCACGTAATTTCCAAGAGCATATGTCGAGAAAAACAAAACCACGAAATATGGAAATACTGAGAAATTTTTATACAGCTTTCCACACACATTGTAAGGAGTATTTGAGTTTTCCGTACAATGACATTGAAAAAAGCTCCTCCAAGCAATACAATTGGCTTGAAAAAACAAATTGCACAATCGCATCGCAACTAACGCCGTTCTACGCATTGGAGAAGAGAAGAAAAAAGGTCTCCGTACATGTACCTCCCCAGTGACGTCCAATTACGTTGCTTTATCCCCACATTCGTTCGTATCGCTTTCCCCGCCTCGCAGCTGCAGCATGCTGGTAGGTATAGGACCAAACCAACCGTCGAACCAGCCAAACAGTCACCTAGCGAACAGCAGAGGAAATCGATAACCATCGTTTATGGAAAGCGCAGGCATGGCACCGGTCATCCTTGTCGGCTTTGCACTCACAGATTGATAGAGTTTCAGTTCATTGCCATAGCTATGTACTAGAGCTTTTTTCTTGTATTGACTTTTAATTTTTTTCTGAATCCTTGGACATTTGCATCCGTTGCTCAGATATAATGATTCTCTATTTTTATATTGTGTTGAATGCATTAACACTGGAGTGATGCAAATGACTGACCTTCGATCTAGATTTGTTTTCAGCTTCAGTTGCCATGCATTTGAACTCAATAGATCTTATCATGATATTGTTTCTAGTTTAACACCAACATTTCTGTGAATCAGATTTTCAACAGAAAGTTGTCTAATGTGAATTTTATCAAATCAAGTTAAATTTTGTTATTGATTCATATAATTGCAATGGAAGGAGAGGAATAGAAAAGAATGAATTTTGGCGATTACGCCCTTTTCAACTTATGGTTTAGATTTTTTTTCGCAACATCATAGCAAAAATAGGTTTGAAGTGAGTCCAAATCAACGATTTGTAAAGTAAACTAGTACTAATGACAAATGCTACACACTTAGCTCATTTTACAGTATTCGGTAAATTTTACCGAAATCTCAACCGCTGAACCGTTCGGTAAATTAATTTACAGATTTTTTGTAATTTTTTCCATTGCTCAACTGTCAAAATCACCGAAAATCAGTAAAATAATTTACCGAACAGCTCAGCGGTTGAGATTTCGGTAAAATTTTACCGAAGTCGGCGATTTATTTTAAGTGTGTACACTTATCCAAATCAGTAATTTTAAGGAAAAATACTAAACTTTTTCAGTGGAATGTCTTCACCTGTCACCTGTTAGTATTATTCTATTTTATTTAACAACGTTGGAATCTTTACACGCACGAAAGTTCTATGAGAAGTTGAACCGTTCACGTAAGGGCCACGTGCCACAGCCCGATATGTGTAAGGATATAAACGGGAACCTTCTTACGAACGAGCGTGAGGTGATCCAAAGGTGGCGGCAGCACTACGAAGAGCACCTGAATGGCGATATGGCAGACAACGGTGGCGATATGGTAATGAACCTAGGAGTACGCGCGCAGGACATGCGACTTCCGGCTCCGAATCTCCAGGAAATCCAGGAGGAGATCGGCCGGCTGAAAAACAACAAAGCCTCTGGAGTTGACCAACTACCAGGAGAGCTGTTTAAACACGGTGGTGAAGCACTGGCTAGAGCGCTGCACTGGGTGATTACCAATGTTTGAGGGGATGAGGTTCTGCCGCAGGAGTGGATGGAAGGTGTCCCATCTACATAAAGGGCGGTAAGCTGGATTGTAGCAACTACCGCGCAATCACATTGCTGAACGCCGCCTACAAGGTACTCTCCCAAATTTTATGCCGTCGACTAACACCAATTGCAAGAGAGTTCGTGGGGCAGTACCAGGCGGGATTTATGGGTCAACGCTCTACCACAGACCAGGTGTTCGCCATACGTCAGGTATTGCAGAAATGCCGCGAATACAACGTGCCCACACATCATCTATTTATCGACTTCAAAGCCGCATATGATACAATCGATCGGGACCAGCTATGGCAGCTAATGCACGAAAACGGATTTCCGGATAAACTGATACGGTTGATCAAGGCGACGATGGATCGGGTGATGTGCGTAGTTCGGGTTTCAGGGGCATTCTCGAGTCCCTTCGAAACCCGTAGAGGGTTACGGCAAGGTGATGGTCTTTCGTGTCTGCTATTCAACATCGCTTTGGAGGAGTAATACGAAGGGCAGGGATTGACACGAGTGGTACGATTTTCACGAAGTCCGTCCAGTTATTTGGTTTCGCCGACGACATTGATATCATGGCACGTAACTTTGAGAGGATGGAGGAAGCCTACATCAGACTGAAAAGCGAAGCTAAACGGATTGGACTAGTCATCAACACGTCGAAGACGAAGTACATGATAGGAAGAGGCTCAAGAGAGATCAATGTGAGCCACCCACCACGAGTTTCTATCGGTGGTGACGAAATCGAGGTGGTTGAAGAATTCGTGTACTTGGGCTCACTGGTGACCGCCGATAACGATACCAGCAGAGAAATTCGGAGACGCATAGTGGCTGGAAATCGTACGTACTTTGGACTCCACAAGACGCTCCGATCGAATAGAGTTCGCCGCCGTACCAAACTGATTATCTACAAAACGCTTATAATTATTTTGAGCTTTTTAGTGGAATGTCTTCACTTGTCATAAGACGAGTTTGTACAATCCCATTTAATTCCACCACTTAATTGTATCTTGACAGATACGTATTAAGTCGAGTCAAGTACGAGACACTGAAGACGACCTTACTGTTGAGGTCGAAATACGTATCTGTCAAGGTACAATTAAGTGGTGGAATGTACAAACTCGTCTTATGAGATAGAAAATGTTATAATCAACACAAAATCGTTGAATATTCAACAGAGCATTCCTTAGTTCGGTTTTGTACATCATTTTCATTCGTTTAACCCTCGAATATTACTATTTTCGACACTTCACGCGCTGATATCTAGACCAACATTTGAAAAGGGTGTAACAGTCAACATTTGTTTCTTCTAATTCTATATATGTGGACAAGGAATCCGAAAGCATAAATTTCTGCTGTTACGTCCTTTTCAAATGTTGGCTAAGAATATTCTCTCATGCTGTTTTGATCACTTTCTTGAACTTTACGACAGTTGCTTACACCTTAACAATATCATATATATCACAAACTATCATGCCAAAACATTTTAAAGATAATTTAGGTCTGGAGAAAGAGCAGTCCTTCGAGTACGTTATTGTTTGCCTTCGCCAATCACATTTTTGTGGATTACCTCGCGTGTATAGTTATGAAGCGTTATGTTTGCAGTACCAAAATACCGACTATTGGGCTTGAGATGCTAAATTAATTGCTTATTATTCGGCAACTCGGCCGTTAAAAACTATTTTTTTTTGTTAAATGTTTGTGCTGTGCAGTACATGTTTCGAAATGTATAATTGATATAAAATTTTCGAAAAAGAATCCACGTGTCTTGGAGGGACTCGAACCCTCAACATCCTACTCTCTAGATAGTGTCACGCCGTATGCTGTAACATAGCAAATAAAAATGACAGTTGTGCGTGGCTTCCGTTTTGAATGGGGTGCCCTTGAAAACACGAGTGCATTCAGTTTTGGATTCCGGGAGGCTTGTCCTTAATGTACACTAAACTGCAAGGCGGCAATGTCCCTACAAAGGATGTAAAATCTCCCTTCGTCCGGAAATGTTCTGATTTTACCTCATCGAATTTAAAAGTCGAAACACGGAATATTCATAGAAATTTAGTATATGTAGAAATTCGCCAAGGTGTGAAATAAACTAAACAAGGCAGTCTCAACATGTATGCCATTATTCAGTTAAAATGTAAACAGTAAATGTAAAATAAATGTAAAAATGCTCTGATAAATTAATGTATCTGCG
Source organism: Armigeres subalbatus (assembly GCF_024139115.2). Lineage (NCBI taxonomy): Eukaryota > Metazoa > Arthropoda > Insecta > Diptera > Culicidae > Armigeres > Armigeres subalbatus. Next base: position 455,000,089 of record NC_085140.1, read on the forward strand.
CATCAAAGTAATATCGTTCAAAAAATGCTTCGCCACCACAAAAAGGTGGTAACTATTTCGTACGGTGGTGGTTTGCGTTTCCATTAAATTCGTAGGTAAACATTTTTGGGTAGGTCAGAATCTAGCGCGGACTATCATGTCGGACACGCATGAGGCGCATCCACGTTCCTAGTCGTGGGTAGGACAAATAGGAAAAATGACTATTTGGGAAACACTTCTGGTGTTGGGTAATCGATGCACATTTCACATATAAATCATTCTAAATATTAAAAATATGGACTTTCGGACAGAACCCTTACATAATTTGTAAAATTTTCATCTATTTTCAGAAAATGTATTGCTTTTTCAATTAGCATGATTGTATATTTCGCAGTTACTATTTGGTCTTTTAATCAAAACGATAGTCAATGTATGATTGTAAGAGAGAAAAATTGTAAGGATAAAGAGAGAAAAGTTAATTCTACTATCTTTGCTACAAGAGGGGTGGTGATGTACAGGAAATCGCCTTGAGAGTGACTAAATATTTTATTTTAGGGGAACTGGGGGTAGGACGCCCACGTTAAGGAAAATGCCATTTTTATCAATGAAAACCACCATTTCAGCCAGTTTTCATCAGCGCATACTGAAGAACAGCATATCTGCGACTGACTACCGATAACAGATATCTAATTGTCCATTTTATTGCACAGAAATTTGATTTTTAAAAAGCACCCGAAAAAAAGTGATTTTGAAACCATGCGGGGTGAGATGCGCCAGTGGATGGGTTAAAACGCGCATGTGCTTATCGTACTGATTTTCATTTTAATCGCCTACATTAAGGCAATTAACCGAATGTTTCAGCTGTTTCGGTCATACGAAATGAGCATGGGCGTAATGCCCCACACCGACCTCAGAAGTTTGAAGGCCCATAAAATCGTTTTAAAACCATTTTTGACGACGATTTCGTGTGGAACATAAAGAACACGAGTAAGCAGCATGGCTCATGGCTCAATTATTAATTTATCAATGTATAACAGCGACAGAAAGACTAAATTCCACAGAGCTAGAATTGCATCAAAACACGCAAAAATCGAGTTTTTCATGTATAACTAGAGAAAAATCATGAAATATATGTATCCAATGGCAATATTTTTCATTGCTTTATCGTATAGGGTAAATGATGTTTTTCGGACAAGCGGAGGACATTCATTACAAAATATATCGATATTGAATAGTATAAAACAATTGAAAACCACTAGGTTCATCCAAATACATAACCTATGATTAGTCTTGTGTCTCCATTGCCCAATTTTTGAGTAAATTACGTTTACTAGGTGTAAACTGTGATATACTGCGAACTGAAATATTTTCTTTTTGGACATCAAATATATAATTTCGACATGGAAAATGCATATATTTTGGACAGCGTCATTTTCTCCTAATTTAAAAATGGCCACCTACAGATCTCAATGGTATGACGTACCTACACGTATCCACATTCATTTAAATGCATTTATTTGCTTAACTGACATAGATTAAACCAGAAATTAACATTGTTTCGAAATCTTATCGATATCATTGAAAACAGCCTGAAAGTTGGCAATTAATGGTTCATCCATGTACTGTACATGGGGTGACCAATAAATGTCTGATGCATAAAAACATAACTTCATTTTGGTCACTCCTTTTTCATCCGTCTCAAGTTCATGTTAAGCGATTGGAATATGTTAGTATCTCAATTACAATTAAGCATTGGCCGTAGGACCTCAAGATTGCCATTTGAACCAATTTAAACGTGTTTCAGGTGCATGTTACGAAGAGTCCTATAATGCATGTTCTCCTGCATACTGGCGTCCAGCAGGCATTTTGGTAGAAAGCTTTACATTTTAGATAATTTTAAAGATAAATAATAGTTGATTTGTAAATTCTCATCAGGAGCCGCTAGAGTTGAGGTAAAAGTATGCAATGATCATACTTTCGATAAAAAATTTCCTACACATTATCTAAAATTGATCGAAGAAGCTCAGGCTTGTCCAAAATATGTACATGTCCAAAATATATCATTTACCCTAGATTATTGAAAATAATCAAAATGGGGATATTTAACCTTATTCAGGGGTGGCGCGTTTTAACCCCTATGGGCGTGCTACCCCCATTTCCCCTACATTGCTACTTCATGACATAAAAATGAAAACCTCTCAAACACGCTCTCGATGTGCATAAAAAAATAACGCGTGCACTCAATGTCGCGTATAATGTCGCTATCGCTCAATAAGCGAAAGCATATTCCATCACGTGTCATGGTTAGAGATGTCGTAAAATCTCGATTAATCGATTAGTAACTAATCGATTACTCTCAATTCTTGACGATTATTGAATCGATTCATCGTTGAGTAGTAAGAGCAAGATTAACGGGCGCGAGTATTAGTCGTTTGGCAGCGCAGTATCATCACTTGACACTTTACCGGTCGCTACTAAACGAGCTGCTATAACGGTAGCGCAACTGACAGGTAACTAAATTTGGTAACGCGGTAAGAGCGCTGCTTTTTGATAAACTGTCAAACGTCACCGGAACGGAATACAGCAACTAGACCTGTGCGCCGAAGTATTTGTGAACGGCGGCGGCGTAAGACCATTTTTACACCGGCGGCGGCGGCGTCGGCGGCGTCACGCCGTAAGCAATGTTCGGCGGCGGCGGCGTGAATCGGCGTGAAGAACTTTGCGCAGAGAAAAAAAATACGCGGCAAAGCATATGATGCTTTTAATTAATTTTAGGTTTTTTTTTGTACAATCGCTAGCTCCAGTAAGACTGACGGGGTGAACAATGAACATCCTAATCTAATAGATTGTATCTCCACAGCAAAAGTTTACATTACATCCTCTACTACGACTTTGCCGCATCACAGCACATAAGTTTATTGAAAAGAAATTCGGATATAAATCCAGAAATTTGTTTGGAAATTCCTCAAGATATTCCTCAGAAAATTCGAAAAAGGAATTGTAATAATTAATTTAGAATTTTCCTAATGATTTCCTTCATAACTTCCTCTAAGAATTTCCTTTGAAAATTTTATTGGGTATTTCTTCGGAGATTTCTCCAAAAGTTCCTTCAAGAATTACCATAGAAATTACTTTAGGGGTTGCTTCGGAAATTCCTTTACGGAGTCTTTTGGGAATTGAGAATTCGAAAACTCTTTTTTAGGAATTCCTTTTCAAAATTCCTTCAAGAATTCTTTGAAAATTGAAAATCTTTCGAGAATTTCTATAGGAATACCTACGGACACTGCATTAGGAATACATTCGGCAATCCCTTTAGGAGAAACCTTAGGAATTTGACTAAGGGATTTTTTTAGGTTTTTTTTTTAAATTTCTTCGGAAATTTCTTCTAGAATTTCTAATAAAAAATCTTCCAGTAATTCATCAAAGATTTTTTTCGGAAACTCTAGGAAGATATTTTTGGTATTCTTTCGGAATTTCTCTTTTTAGAGCTTTCTCCAGGAACGCTTTCCGAACTTCCTATAGGAATTCCTTCAGACATTCCTCCAGAAATTCATTTAACAACTCTTCCAAGAATTCCTGTAGATTAGACCTATTCATGTTTTCAAAAAGTATAAAGAAATTCGACTGGTCAGTCCACGATTCTTATGCTAAAATAAGCCTTCTGACGAAAAAAGAAGCATGGGAAATCTTCGCAAATTTCGTTTGTAAACTCCTTCAATATTTTTGAACACTTAAATAATTTTGGAAATTTCTTCGAAAATTCCTTTAAAAATTTCTCTAAATCAGAATTCGCCCCGGAATTATTCCTGTAGGAATTTTGTACGGTTTACTGAAGGAATTTCCTGGTGGAAGTTCCAAAGGAATTTCTGAAAAAAATAAATAAATGGCCTTTCCGGAGAGTTTTCTGAAGGAATCCCTGGATGAATGTCCAAATTAATTCCTGGTGTTTTTTCTAAAGAGATTTTCAAAGAAATTCCTGGAGTAATTTCCGACTCAATTCTTGAAGGAATAACCCAAAGAAAACCTGAAAAGATTTTCGAACAGAATTTTTAAATGAATCTGAAGGAATATCCTAAGGAATTCTAAAAGGAAGTTACAAAGGAATTTTCGATGGATTTTCCAAACAAATAGCTATTGGAATATAAATAAAAATTCCTATATTTCTCCAAAAATTTCTTCGAAAATCCGGACAGTAGTAAAACAAACTCAGTTTTGACTCTATGAGATGGTGGATATTCGGATATTTTCAAAAATTCCTTGGGAATTTACTGCAAGAGCTCGTTCGAAAATTTCAACAGATTTTTTTTCGTAAATACCTTAAATAATTCCTTAAAAAATATATTACGGAATTAATTCGGTAAGTCATTAAGAAACTCATTCTAGTAAACCTTCAAAAATTTCGTCAGGAATTCCTTGAAATAACCTCCACAAATGAATTCAGGTTTTTCTTTAAAATTTTCCTCGGGAATTACTTCGGACGTTCTCAGGACCTTAGGAAATTTCTTAAAGAATTGTTCTGGAAATTCCTTCAAAAATTCTTCTAAGATTAATTCTGACAATTCCAATAGGAATTTCATCAGAGCTTCTTTTTGAAATACTTTAAAAAAATTCTAACCATGTAGATGGGCACACTTCCTCACAGTTGTAATGGATTTGCCGCGCCCTACCTTAAAGAAACCATTACTCGGAAAGCTCAAAAAGGAATGCGAATCTATTTATTAGTCTGTTGGATTACACTGTTGAAAGGAGATTCTCTCTATCCAGCGGGCTTCGCGTAAGTGTCTCTGCTTACGGGTCCGCCACCTCCGTTTTATGGCCTTCAAAAGTGTATTAAAAGCAGAATGGTAATTAAATTCGAACATAACAAAGAGCAAACATATATATATTTAACAATTTCTACAAAATTTCTTCGGAAATTGTTTTAACAATTCCATTGTAACTTTTCCAGGTATTCCATAAGACATTCCATTCCCTCGGAAAGTCATTTAGTACTTCATTCGGAATTTCCTACACCATTTTCTTCCAAAATTCTAGGACGAATTGCCAGATACAGTCAAACCTCCATGAGTCGATGTTCTAGGACTCGATATCGACTCATGGAAGCAAATTATGCCATAACAAAAAATATATTTCAGGGTTACTGTGATGGTCCCTTCAAACAGCTTTCCAAGGATTTTCTGTTCCACTCCTCGATATTTCCATGAGTCGACGATATTTCCATGAGTTCTAGGACGAATATTCGGATATCTCCGTACGAATTCCTAGAGCAATTTTTAAAGGAACTCCTAAAGAAATTACCGAAATTCTTTAAATAAATCTTTGGACATTCCTCCAAGAATTCATTCGGAATTTTCTCCAGGGATTCCTTCAAAAAATCCTCCAGAAATTACTACGGGGATAAATCCAGAAATTTTCTTCATGTCTTTCTCCAGGACTTCCTTCGGAAATTATTTCAGGAAAACCAAGAATTTTGTTTGGGAATTGTTTATCAATACTTACAACCAAAAAAAAATCTGACGATTATTGTATAAAATCTTGGCATATACTTTTTATACAGATATTGTATTAATATAATACAAATCTGCAGGATTTCTATACAACAATTGTATTAAAATCTTCCAAAATTGTATATGCAACAATGATACTCCATGCCCAGGAAAGTTTAAGAAAAATCCTACCAGACTGGGAATTAAAATCCAACATTAATACCCGAGTAGAAGAAAATAGCTCAATAATATCAAATGTTGATTAGATAGCAAAATGAGATATGGACATAATTGATATAAGAGATAAAAGATCAGACGACAATATCAATATTTTGCACAATTTTTTTTTGAGGAGATCAAGTTATGCTATTTGTAAGAAGTGATCAATATCATGTGCCATTAGTTTGCTCTTGTCCATAGCATATCTTGATATTTGAATGATATTTCGGTGCATTTTTTTTTTGATATCATTGCCTGTTCTTTTATCTCTTATATCAATCAAGTCCATATCATGTTTCTTTATTCTGTTCATGGCTTTTGCCCGGGTAGTATTGACTTGTAGCCGCGTATATAAGCACTAAATCAATCAAGATATGTAACATTCAAACCTTTAAAAAGATGATGAACCACCCAATGCGACCAGAATGATTTGATTTGTAGGTCTGTAACCAAGAAGTTCTTAGATGACCCAACCTTTAACACACCAATGCGGGTAAAAGTGACAGAGTTAAAAGCAAACAAATCTGCTAAAGGTATAATAGCTATTTAATTAATGCCTGATAAACTGCCTTGTTTCGACAGATGCAAACGCACTGCATACTGTGATTTTTGTATTGGCCAATCATCGGCGTCAATAAGTGTCGGCGGCGGCGGCGTGGCGCGGCGGCGCACAGCTCTAACAGCAACCAAATTGAGAGCCGAAAATAGTGACCGATACGGAAACGAGTGACGAAACTAAAATGACAGCGCTGTGCGGTTGATTAAAATGCTCGCGACCGATATTGATGCTCTAATCGATTATCACAACGATGAATCGATTAATCGAAGTAATCGACATCTAAGAGTTGTCGTAAAATCCCGATTAATCGATTAGTAACTAATCGATTACTCTCGATTCTTGTCGATTATTGAATCGATTAATCGTTGGGAAGTAATCGATTCAAAATTAATCGATTATCACAACGATTAACCGATTAATCGAAGATATCGATTAATTTGCGACATCTCTAGTTTAGTTTTTTAACGCGGGTTTTCAAAAAGATCCAGGACCATGTGGAAACTGCTAAAAAATTATTTTTGATGAAATCGTTTTTTACACGTTTTTCGACAGAAACGATGCATTCTACAAATGCACGACCCATCAACCCGTCTCATGGTTTAACTCTCGATGACTCGCATCGTTGTGAAAAGTACAACACTACCAAAAATAGCACGCTTGTCGTACACAACGGAGGGAAGAATGCATAAGTGATTCAGGACTAAGCTAGTCCCGGAAGGTTAACTTCGCTGTCTCGCGATTAGAGAATAAATGACCCCCACATTGATCCCTCAGCGGCCGCTGTATACAGAAGTATTTTTCAAAAATTTATTGTTGTACACATTGTTTCATTATTTATTGTACATATTTTTTTATGTCCTTACTAGGGAGACTTCGTCTCGTTGTACACAAATTTTTTTTTTCGAATTTTTGTCCTTTCTACCTCAGAAACTTTTAGAAAAATTTATGGAACATAGCGATCCACTCCCAGGAAATCATATGATCCTCAATTAATCATTTGGAGAGTTCAGAACCCCTAGCAGACCAGATCATGCGAGCTCAAAGATGTTTGTAATTTCTTAGATTTCAATAAATCCTTCCAAGTTTCTACAAAACTTCTTCTCGTGGACTAATAATACGTTAAGCTGCCTGATATTTGATGATATTTTTGTTCATCTAGATATCAGATCTACAACTAAAATAATTACGTAGATGATGTCTTCTCACCAGATTCATGGGTAGGACAATGCCTTGACTGTCTCACCCAGGTAAATTCGTGCGTAGGACATGGACATGTCCTCGCGCCACTAATGTCAGCAAAAAAAAAAAAAACAACGAAATCTGGCAGGTGTATGGATCCTATATAAGGAATGCTTGAGAATTACAACTACGCACCGTTTTTTATATACAAATCGTGGATGATCAAAACTCACACACGATCTTACCTCTATCATTTGATAATAACTCGTTTGAAATCGTATCTTGATATAAAGCATTTACCGTTTGACCTCATTTTTCTTTCGACCACAAAACCATAACACCAAAATAGAAGCTTTAACGGTACTTTTGACATTTAAATACCAGGCTAAGGTTTACATCGGAACGATAATTCTGTGTTTATTATCGTTTGATATTTGAGAAGTTATCGCCGGCGACATCTTGCCAAGTGTTTTCACTTGAAAAAAATTTCAAATGAAAATTGCAACCATAATTAACTGATTCAGCACAACACTGCTACGCACTAACCGCCAACATTATGGAGACGCACTTCAAGCCGGATATTAACTATTTCCGACTTCCTACTGGTGGGATTCGTTCGTTTCAGCTTTGTGCAGCAACATCAATACATGAAAGAATATTATTAGAGCCATAGGAATGGAGATTGACCCTACGGTCGGGCCTATTAACATTGTGACGGTTCATTATTTAAAAAAAATCCCATGTTAGCGGTTGACGCATCAAGCGATGCGGAGAGCGTCTAAGCACTCGTAAAGCAGAATATCAGCAAGACGGATTATTTTGTCATGGACGCGTTCGCACAGGCACAATGGTTAGTATGACATCGGCCTATGACGGAGAATCTAGCTTGTCAAGTGGACTTGTAGCGTGAGAAGTACATCATCAGTGACCACCTCAATGCGAATCACCAAGCTTGGAATAACTGTTGGCGAGACAAAACGGAATTTAGAGCATGAGCATTATGACCATACAGTTTATAGTTGCTAGTCCGTGATTGCCTAGAATTTGCGAAGTTGTACAGAGAACCAAAGGATTGAGGTTTGGGATTAACTACCAATTCCCAATGAACACGTTTCGGAAGCTCAAATATTTTCAGTCAATAACGGTGCAGGCCACATTCTTACGGTTCTATAGGAAGGGAAGGATTGTTATTCTGACTCTCGTTGCTACTAGAGACCGAGTATATTTCTGCATCTCCACGATCGCCTTGGGATAGGGCATTGTGCTAGTTAGAAAGGATAATTTATATGGATTCACTTCGGTAAGGGATGCGATCTTCTTCTTCTTCTTCTTCTTGACATTACATCCCCCAGTGAGACATTGCCTCCTCGCTGCTTAGTGTTCATTAAGCACTTCCTCAGTTATGAACCGCGAGGTTTCTAAGCCAAGTTATCATTTTTGCATTCGTATATCTTGAGGCTAACACGATGATACTTTTATGCCCAGGAAAGTCGATACAGTTTCCAAACCGAAAATTGCCTAGACCGGCACCGGGAATCGAACCCAACCACCCTTAGCTTGGTCTTGCTTTATAGCCGCGCGTCTTACCGCCAGGCTGAGGAGGGCCCCACCAGCGATGCGATCTAAAAGATGGGATACATTATGCGTATTTAAAATATTCTACTTACTTTCCTTTCTATCGAACCAAACACGCACAACTTATTTATTTACCGGCCGCAGGAAGCACAATAAATTATTACGGATGATCGCGCTATCGTTCTGCGTACCTACTTTAAGAAAACACGCACAAACAAACACTCTGCACAACGCAGAACAAATTTTGGATGATCGCGCGATCATTCTGCGAACTTATCCAAAACATACACACAAACAAGTCTTTACTTATGAAAACTCATATGTGAATATGTACGTTATGTGGAAGATATTGATTTGGAAAATGTATTGGAGGTAACCACTTTCCCTTCGATGGGACTCGAACCCATGACCTTACAGTACGCTAGACTGGTGCTTTAACCAACTAAGCTACGAAGGACCTCCGTCGGCCTTCGCAACCTAGCGGCTACTGAACGAGCTCGAGATTCCCAAATTGGACGCATAGTCAAATCACTTGCAATCCATTTCTCAAGCCAATACTTCCACATGTGTATTGTACATGTACACGTCCACATTAGAGGAGCGTGAGTATTTAGAATGTCTGGCGTCTATACACATTCTTCATCAGCAACGGTACTGATCAAGTGAGGTTGTGTAAGCTATTTGCCAGTCGGTCGTCAAGCTCGTCAAGGGAATCTCGAGCTCGTTCAGTAGCCGCTAGGTTGCGAAGGCCGACGGGGGTCCTTCGTAGCTTAGTTGGTTAAAGCACCAGTCTAGCGTACTGTAGGGTCATGGGTTCGAGTCCCATCGAAGGGAAAGTGGTTACCTCCAATACATTTTCCAAATCAATATGTTCCACATAACGTACATATTCACATATGAGTTTTCATAACATTGTAAATTAACGTCCAAGTCGGGTGGTTTAATCCCCGGAAATAGGCAATTACCTTTGATTGAACTGAAGTCTTTACTTGATGACCGCACAAAGCATAAGCACAAAATCAGATTTCCTAAATGTTCACGTTCGATCTCGCTTACTGATAATACGATTTAATTACTGATAGTTCAACATTGTTATCTTCACTATTAACATGGACATCAACATAAACCTAGCCAATAGTATAGGTGGACTTAGGCTATCACCCGCCACTGGAGCTTTCTAAAAGAGTTGATCTTGGAAAACACAGCTAACATTTCCAATTTGATGGACGGGAGGACGATCTTATAAGCTCTATCTCCGGAAGTGCTTCATCTGGGATGTTATCAGAAATCTTTGGCTGATACTTAGTTTCGTACAAAAAATGATGAACAGAAGTTCTTTGGTGCTCAAAACAAGTGGCCTGAATACTGGTCAGCATAATCTTGCATAGGCTTGCCGTAGTTCCTCGTGCTCTATTCGTTTCTTCTTCGATGTTTCTGCAACTCTGTTACACATGAATACTTGTAATGATTAATTATTTCATTCATGTTTATTATATGGATATTTGAAATTGAAGACAATCCAGCTATGTCTAGTTTGCTTAGACTGACTATACATATCTATGATGATTGACCGATGGCTGATAGTGACTCAATGATAACTAATAACTAACTGAGAAACAGGGTTGTGGTCAATCATTATCATTCGACAATGATTTGAATTATCAATTGATAACTTTCCAGGTGTGTAAAGTAGTCGGGTTGTTGTGGGTGATAACTTTTCAAATTTTTCAATCAATTGATAATAAACACAAAATTATTAAATTATGCAATGTAAACCTTACCAGAACCAATTTAATGTCAACAATAAAATTCAATATGATGTTTGGGATTATGTTTTGATGTGTATAGAGAAAAGTTCAAAAAGTATCGGTAAATGCTTTAAATCGAGACACAATTCGGCATGGTTGTTTCATAAGGGTGAAAGTCACAAACGTCGCAAATTTCTTATTAATAAGGATCACGTTCAGCTAACTATCACTGGGAACTGATAGAGCTCCGCGCCTCCTACTGAATGGAAGTTGAAAATATCGTGAGCAGGCTCTAATCTTCCTAGAATCAGCGGAAAAAAGTCAATTTTTACGTTTGCGACTTTCGTCCTTATGAAACAACAATGTTGAATTATCGAACGATTCTTACTCGCCAACGAGTTTTTATCAATTGATTATTTGGATGTGTCATCGCGCGACAGTGGTGTTCATCCTCGATTATTTGGAAATTTGATGTTTCCCATCCCTGCCATGCGTCTTTGGTCACGGTGGGGCGTTTTGCCCAGGCACTTTTTGAAATGCATTTTTTTCACGACTTTTCAAAAAAGCTTTATTACGTGTTGTCAGTTATATGCTTATATGACTACTCACAAGCAATGCATTTACGACTTTTTGGACTACCAAGTAACCCAAAGTTTGCATAAATTGCGTTGAAAAGTGAAAAGTTGTCATAGGTAGGGTTCCTTACCCCATTCCCGGCCTAACATGCATACGACTGCATTATTTGATATTTATGACAGGAAGCAACTATTTCTTTGTGGGCCGTACAATACTGCAATGGGGTTCGCTTTTGCTTAAAAATAGCTATTTTTGCTAAAAATCGTCTGAAAAAGGTTTTATTTGATTTAAATTAACAAGGTGCAGCACTCATTTCAGTCATAGCGTTTGCATTTCCGGCATACTTCAAACTAGTTCCCGGCATAAACAAAGTTTCACTCAATCTCTCAACATCTTACTCTCATTCTCTCTCGGGACCAGTGACGGGAAATGTCGATAAAATGTCATGGGATTTAAATTATTATTTATTTTTATTTATTTTATTTATATTAGAAATATAAATGGGATTTAAATTACTAATTTACTAATCACTTTTTTCAGAAGTTATTAACAATTCGGATTTTTTGATTAACATTTAATGCTTAAATGATCCTAGAACTTTGTCGAACAGATCATTGTTCTAAATACAAAGTCTAAGCCATGAGAGCGGAATTAAAAAATGTCACGGAATGTCATGACATTAATGTCATTTGACACTAATTCGGCTATGACGCCTCCAATATCAGATTTAGAGAAATGACCTATCAGAAAAAAATATTGGGTTCTTTGAGGGTTACATGTTTATAAAAACCCAACTTAATTCACCGAGTGGTGACACTGCCTTTCTCGCATTTAGCCAAGACACCAACCTTATATGGCGCTTACATAGTTCGATTTCATTTTCTTAATAACTTTTAAACGCAATGGTCGATCGTTATCAAATTCAATAGAGATCAACTAGGGTTTGTCTCCCATCGAATGCAACTTGTTGCGAGAAAATCGGTTAGGAATTACTATATGAAAAATTGGCTAATGTTTTTCGGTTTTCGTGTGGACATACACACACATACACACGGACAGACAGACATTTGTTCAGCTCGACGAGCTGAGTCGATTGGTATATAACATCATGGGTCTCCGAGATTTCTATAAAAAGTTCGATTTTTGAGTGAAATGATAGCCTTTCGGTACAACTTTGTTGTGCGAGAAAGGCAAAAAAACATAATTGTAAATAATGTGTGAAAGAAGGTATCAGCAGATTAGTCCCATTACATCGAAATGACATTTCCCGTCACTGCTCGGAACGGTAGAATATGCGACGTAAACAAAATTATGCACGTTCTACGACAACATGATACCAGATGGTATTATTTATAATATTTTTTTTTGTTGAAAGAATATATTCACTCATCTAAATTTCTTCCCACAATCATACTAAAAAAGAATTAGATTTCGGTCCACTTCTTTTATTTCTTTATGGAGGCTACGCCGTCATGAGCCTGTGGCGATGTCCATCAGGCTCGAATTATGTACGGCATGCATCTGTTTGGCAATGCAAATGGTGAGTTGACATCACGCAAGGTGCGCCCAACATAGTTCTGGTCCCCACAAGTTCCTATCTCACGCTTCCACGGGTCGTCCGATGACAAAAGAAAAGAACGCGAGCTAAGAATTGAGTACTTAGCTGGTAGTGCAGCCTGGGTACTATTGTCCTTCTGACATTAGCTAGAGTGAGAAGGTACTTAAGCCTCAAGTGTCTGTTCATTAGGAGGTGTGACTCAAACAGCGTCTGCCTGGTACCCAGAAGCTGATTAACGAAACGCTGTATCGCGTCAGGCAAACCTAAGGTGGCAGTCTCACCAGCGCGATGTAGGTAACGCAACCCCGGTAAGGTAGCTTACTGAAGCCTCTCAAATACCACGAAAAATGTAGTTAGAAGAACAAGAGAACGTTATTTTTGGCAACGAACTAAGGACAATGATTGGAAGCTCGGTACCAGAAATGTCAGGCCCCTAAATGAACCTGGACGAGTGAGTCTTCTGCCTCGTGAAGTGCAGAAGGTTGGAGTGAACGTGGCCGCTCTTCAAGAAGTCCAATGGACTAGATCCGGAGAACGTGCGTTCAGAGCCGTGGACCCCACGGCCAACACTGCATTCAAATATAACATCTATCACAGCGGTGGCGAAAAAGCAGAGCATGGAGTTGGTTTCATAGTAATGGGCAAATGAGGCGAGTAATAAGAAGGAAACCCATTAGCGAACGAATCTGTGTGTTGAGGATACGGGGCAGGTCCTTCAATTACAGCCTAATCAACGTTTCCGTCCCATAATCGGTAGGGAGAGCTTTAACTCCGCTACCAATGACAACGGCTTGAGGCTAGTAACTTTCGCTGCTGCCAGAGGGATGGCTATCAGTAGCACCTAATTTGCACGAAATAATAACATAAAAAGAATAACACTAGGAGACATTCCAATGGTAAAACTTGTCAACTGTATTGAACGAAAGATCACAGCGAACGTTACAATATCTAGTGATTACCGGCGGAAGAAGTATCGGCTGAGTACCGCCAGAAGCTAGAAGAGGTTAGAAAAGCTAATAATGAGCTGAAAAACAATAAGGCTGCGGGTAAAGACCAGCTCCCTGCTGAACTTCTAATACATGGCATTGAGCAGCTTTATGAAGTTCTGCACCATATCATGTCGAAAATATGTGAAGACGAGGAATTGCAGGGTAGCTGGTAGGACGGCCTCATTTACCCTCTCTTTAAGAAAGGGCACACACTGGTGTGTGCTAATTACTGAGGAATAACCCTCCTTAATTCGGCGTACAAAACTATGTCCCGTATTCTGATCAACAGATTGAGACCGCTTGAAGAATCCCTCGTCGACGAATATCAGGCTGCGGGCCGATCAACGACGGATCAAATGTTTACCCTGAGACAAATCCTCGATGAATTCCGGGAGTACAACTTGCATACGCATCATCTGTTAATTGATTTCAAAGCGGCGATTCAGTGAAGGCAAATTATGCTAGAACATGGTTTTCTGGCGAAACTGACTCGGCTGAAGCGTGTAACGTTTCACGGATCAAAATCAAGTGTAAGGGTTGCGGATGAAATATCAACATCATTTGTTACCTTGGATGGATTGAAGCAGGGTGATGCACTCTCGAGTCTACTGTTCAATATAGAGCTTGAAGGAGCGATTGGGAGAGTTGGTGTGCAAAGAAGCGGTACCATGCTCCTTGGATTTGCGAACGATATCGATATTAAGGGGATTAGTTGCCTTGTCGTGAAAGAGGGTTTTGTGGCTTTTAAGAGGTAGACAACGAGGTTTGGACTCACGATCAATACTAGCAAAACGAAGTATATGGTCACTGGCAATCAACGTGGGTTCATTAGTGGTGGTGGTACTGAAATCGTGCTGGATGGTGAAAGTTTGAAGTGGTAGCAGATTTTGTGTATCTTGGAGCAGTGACGTGTGATAATGATGTTACCCGCGAGCTGCAAAGGCGTATTGCAGCTGCAAATAGGGCTAATTACGGAATTCGTCCCATAGTCTGAAAATGAAAACAAAACTCGCGCTGTATACTACTCTGTTTCTTCCGGTGGCTTTATACGGCCATGAAACATGGACGTTGAAGGAGTCTAATCGGAGAGCTTTCGGAGTGTTTGAGCGTAAGGTGCTGCGGACAATACTCGGCGGTAAACAGGAGAACGGTATCTGGCGGCGTCGCATGAATCACGAGTTGTACCAGGTGTATAAAGGGCTGGATATTATTTAGCTTATTCAACACGGCAGACCACGGTGGACTGGTCACGTTGTTCGTATGCCGGAAGAACGTCAAGAGAAGATAATATTTAGTAGAGAACCCGGAAGAGACCGCAGGCTTCGTGGAAGGCCGCGTACACGATGGCTTTTTGCAGTTGAAGAGAACCTGAGGGTGTTCAACGTTCAGGGCGACTGGAAGCGATTGGCCCAGGATCGAGTCCAGTGGAGAAGGATTCTCCATTCGGCGTAGGTTCATTGAAGAGCTGTCGCCCATCGAGTATCAAGTAAGTGAGCATCTGTTCATGAACACTTGCAGCAGTTGAGTATTCTCTACTGATACACACCATGTTTCACTAGCCTAGATTTTGATAATTTACTTATCTACCTGTTTTTCAGACATTTTTTAAACTGTTTTTGGAACTGTTTTTCGTAGTCAATGCAAACCAAATAAAGGGACTCTTGGAATTCATTGATCTGTTCCAGAATAATACGGAGGGTGACATTATTGTCCACACAGGATTGGGATTCGGTTTAATGTCACCGGAGAGTCGGAAGTCTTCTCCAGAATCCTTGTAGAAACTTATATGTGACCAGTTTCGGTCACATTTGAGTTGTTCCATTCATATCTGTTTCATGTGTGCTACTTGGAGGGTCAGACAAAGCTCCGTCATGCAGAACTTTGCACGTAATTGCTTCGTACTACTCCCTTGCGTTTAAGGGCGCCCCGCAGATTTTCGTGGTTCAGACGATCGAAGGCTTTTTCGTAGTCAATGAACACCAGATAGCGGAACTCTTGGAATCCGTTGACTTGCTCCAGGATGATACGGAGCGTGACAATATGATCCACACATGATATTCCGGGCGGAATCCTGCCGGCAGTCGTGGGAGAGTCGTGTCTATCTTCTTTTGTATCCAATTTAGGATAACTTTGCACAGAACTTTGAGAACAATGCACAGTAAAATGATGGCCTGCCAATTGCCGCATACAATCAGATCCTCTTTTTTAGGGCCCTCACTAAGACGCCCTGCATCCAGTCAACTGTGAAAGTCGCGGATTCCCAGATATTGCAGAATAGTGTATGTAATATTTGTGCGGATAGCTAGGGGTCAGCTTTGAGCACCTCTGCTGAAATGCGATCGACTCCGGGAGTAACTGACCTGTTGCGTCTTTTACTGGCATTTAGTTCACTCCACTCAGGCGTTTTATAACAATTTATAATGTACGAAAAATACACTACCACTGACTAAGTGTGATAATATATGTTTACGAATATAAAAATAGTCTTTTACGAAGCTACTAATTTGATTATTTTATTATTGTCTTACTATATTTGATAAAATTGGGTTTCCGATATTTTCTATGCGTAAAATCCTATCTTACACTGATTTATCTTCACTTACATTATCAGATGCATCCCAATGCTCTATTTTTAACGCGAGCAAACTTTCACTTTTGACGGATGCTCTCATGTAAATAACGCCCAGTACTTATCACAATCCATCTCAATCAGTACGAAAAAAGTGCACTTCTCTCCAACCAATGATTTGCTTGAACCCGGGGCGTTCATATTTCGTGTAGGTTGTTTTTCCGTTTTGTCTGGGCGCAATGAAAAATCCGTGGGCTTTGCTTCGTATTTTTCATTCCTACCCACGGCGAATGACAACAGCACTGGACACGCTTTGCCTCCGGAAAATCACGTGGGGATTCTCAACCACCTAGGTGAATGTCGGGGCTCTGGGTAACTGGGTAACCTTTTTTGTACTCTTTCTTTGGTATCGCTAGGTTTTCACCTCTGATGGCTAATCCTTCATTGAAGAAAGTCAAACTTTTTCCAACGAAAAATTACATAACTTGTCATTTGCTTTCCTCAGTGGCAACGAGCTTATCAATATATCACGCGTCAGTTGAAGTCATGCAAAAGGATACTTTTGCTCTGGAACGAGGATGTGCTCAGCCGTGAATTATTTTCTATTTAATTAGCTCCCTGAGGGAAACACCAATAAACTAGAGTATCAATCGATGAGATATATATCTATCAGCGTTTGGTGTTCAATGTTGAGATATAATAAAATGGACTAACATCTAATCAAATAGACACAATGTGGCTAGCCATTGTATTTTTTCAACGATGATGAATATATTTTAAAATAGATTTAATTAAACTTACATGCTTGAAAATATTTCGAATACCTATCTCAATTACGAATATTGATTCGATTTGTCAAAATTTGTATAAATATATATCATTAAATGAAATTATCCAAACAATAGTAATCTTTACTAACCTGTTTCTAAGTCTGTTTCCGTCGTCGTTCTAAGATGGGGATGTTTGTGACCGAAGATTTTCGTCCCCAGGGTGGTTGCAGCCTCTGCGAGTTTCACATCGGCATCGGGTTCCGCCTCTCTCTTCCATATTTTAATACCCGGAGCCATTTTGGATTTTTTCGCTACAGAAAACACACATCGCACGAATTTAATTAATGCAAGATTTCTTCGTTAATTTACAGCAAAACTTGAATGCAAGGTTAAATTCCATCTTTTTCGTCACTATTTGTCTGGTTAATGAGCTTATTTCACTAGTAATTACCATAACCGAATAATTGGTTGACCTACATGAGCTAGAACCCCACTAATTGAAATCACTCAACGCTGCAAATTTTCCACACGACATGATTTGTACCGAGATTCAATTTTTCACAATCCAATTCCAAAGCTCAAAAACCAGGCATTAGAAATTAATATACTCCGAAGTAGATAACAATTTCCCGTACCAAATTCGCTGCGACTGCTGCGAAGGATTTTGCTACCAAATGGACAAACCTAGTCGTCCTCAGCTATGTTTCTTCGATTTTTGTAACTGGTAGAACTCGGAAAATTGGAAAAATTCTCCTCAACAGCAACTGCCCGCACAATTCATTTTTCACAAACTAATCAGCACCGTCTGGTCGTGCAAATTCGATGGTTGCAACAGCTCTTGTACATTCGACCGGGAGACACCACTGAAGAGCTGCAGAAAATTTTTCAGCCTCTGACTCGGGGAACGGTAAAATTTTCACTCCGTGCCAAGATGGTAGCTTTTTCAAGTGAGGAAAATCGATTGAGGAGTGAGCGAAACCTCTGCTTGAGCTCCACCGAAAGTTCGTCTGGATTATGGGACGAAAAGGAACAAGGTGCGACACATGCGCAGAATCGCGATTGCGTACGCAAGCTTTCAAGTTTTGACACGGACTGTTTTTCTTTTATGCTGCCTCTCTTCGTTCGTATGGATTAGGGCCCGGATGGGACACCGGTTGCGGGGAGGTAAATGTTGTCAAAAATAGCCAACGGAAGAGCTTTTCACACTCGTGGGCCCAAAGACGTGGAATGAATGAACGAAAGTCGGAACGAAATGTATGAATGAAAGCTTTGCGGTTCTTGCGAATGACAGGAGTTCGGTTAGATCCTGAAAGGACTCAGACATGTCATGTTTCACGTTGGTGGAAGCTGTCTTGACATCTGTGGATTGTACTCCGGTGGACCTTTGTGGACTTTATTATTGTGGCTGCAAATAAGCAGTTGGATATTGGAATTTGACTTTGAATTTCCTATTAACAAGAGCAGATAATTGCATACCTTTAAGCATATTTGTTTTGTGGATGCATTGACAATGTTGTGGATGTCTGTCCAATGTCGATTGTCGATCGTAGATGGAGACGCGCGGTGCTGCATCTTGGTTTTGGTGATGACGAAGGTAAACTAGAGTAATTTTCAAATATTCTGAACTTGTTCTTTCCAACAGGCCATCAATGAAAAAGGCGGAAATAGTGGTAAAACATCAGTTTCATGTTTGTGTTTCATTGTTTCATGTTGCATGTTTGTATCGATATAACAAATGAGGAAACAGAAAAATTGTCAATTCCAGTATTATTATTTGTAGTTATATTTGCTGGATACTGACCGAAAGTTTCTAAAATAAAGATAAATCCCGGGATATCATGACTGAAAAGGCAATAATGGAAATGATTTGCTTATCCTTGCTATTTATTAATACTAGAGTAATTCTCGCTGGAACCCGGCCGCCATTGGCACATATCTTTTGATTTCAAATTTTCCATCGCTATTAGTTAGAATATATTGAAACTAGATGAAAAACGTTTTGGTTAAGCCAAATTGATGGACCCTTCGTTTTCTAAGGGGCTAAACATTTTTGGATAATTTCAAGGTAAGTAATCAAGTTATATCACAAAATTTTACATTGAAACTTGTTGCTGTTGTACATGAATCAAGCTTTCAATTATTGTTTAAAAAGAATGTGAAGGCTATCTTGGATTTGGCCGCCATCTTGAAATATTTTTCTCAAAAGAGTTTCACGTTTTTTACGTGTATTGCGCAATATCAATATATATCATATTTTTGTATGCAACAAAGCAAAATTTTGCAATCGTTGATTTTTTATTAGTTTAGTAGTAGAAGAAGCTTGCCCTTTGCGTTCTATAAAAACCTCAAGAGGAACCCCGAGGTGGAATTCCGATTTGGCTAAGCTCAGGAAGCAGTGTAGAAGGAGTTGGAACAGACGCCATTCAGCAGGGACGGATTCTTTCTAGCTGTCTTGCAAAGCTTACAAGAAGGCTCTACGATCTGCTGAACGATCCAGCTGGAAAAACCTGTGTGCAAATGTTACCAATTTAAGTGAAGCCGTCGATTGAATAAAATTCTTGCGAGATCCAAGGATTTCCAAGTTGGTGAAATTCGCAAGCCAAATGGCAACTACACTTCTTCTGATGAAGAAGCTCTAACACTCATTTGATACGCACTTCCCTGAATGTGTCGATATAACATCTTCGGATGATCCTGATGTCTTTTCATGTAGCTATCGGTCTTGGGCTCAAGCACGTAGAATTATAAATACTGAATCGATTCAATGGGCACTTAACAGTTTTGCTCCCTACAAATTTCCAGGGGAGGATGGGATTTATCCCGTTCTACTTCAGAGAGGTTTTGAGCATATCAAATATGTTTTTAGGAAGCTTTTAGTATGCAGTTTTGCTACTGGGTATATTCCCATACGGGGCAAATGCTTCAATTACAGCCTAATCAACGTTTACGCACCGACAAACAATAAATCCGACGACGTGAAGGACACGTTTTATGAATTTCTTGATAAAGCCTATGGAGAGTGCTCAAAGCATGACGTGAAAATTGTTATCGTAGACGCTAACGCTCAGGTCGGTAGAGAGGACTTTTTCC
The DNA here is from genome assembly GCF_024139115.2 of Armigeres subalbatus. Taxonomy (NCBI): domain Eukaryota; kingdom Metazoa; phylum Arthropoda; class Insecta; order Diptera; family Culicidae; genus Armigeres; species Armigeres subalbatus. The sequence continues at coordinate 455,020,386 of NC_085140.1, forward strand.
GTCCCATAATCGGTAGGGAGAGCCTTCACTCTGCTACCAATGACAACGGCCTACGGCTAGTAAATTTTGCTGCTGCCAGAGGGAAAGAACAGCACAAGAACATCCGAAAGAACATCCGAAAGAACACATGGAGACACCCAAATGGTGAAACTTGCAACCAGATAGACCATGTTCTGGTGGATGGGCGCCACTTCTCGGATGATAGCGATGTGCGGACATTCAGAGGTCCGAACATTGACTCTGATCACTATCTCGTTGTCAGTAAAATTCGATCACGGTTGTCAACTGTATCGAACGAAAGATCACAGCGAACGATGCGTTACAATATCCAGCGATTGTCAGCGGAAGGAGTATCGGCTGAATACCGCCAGAAGCTCGACGAACGGATAAGTGCAATCAACGTTAGCGACAACATCAACGATCTATGAGAGTCGATCCATGGAGCGGTGAGCACAACAGCACGAGAAGAGGCGACCCAGGACGGGTTGGTTCGATGTTGAATGTCAGAGAGTGACAAACGAGAAGAACGTTGCCAGAAGCCGGATGTTGGTGTCGGGTACCCGATCGAATAAAGATCGGTACAAGGAAACAAAAGCAGCCAAAAAACGAACAAACTGCAGGTATAAGAAAGAATATGAAGAACAAGTTATTAGTGAGGCGCAGGAAAAAATGGAGCAGATCGATATGCTGAGGTTTTATGAGTCTGTCAATGGAGTGCGGAGAAAGACAGCGCCATCTCCCATCATGTGCAACGATCAACAAGGGAATTTGCTGACAGATAAAACCGAAGTGGCTGCCAGGCATCGGTGAACAGAATAAATATTAGCGACTATGGACAAGCTGTGGAATCACCTACACTAGATGAGGTTAAAAAAGCTGTTAGAGAGCTGAAGAACAATAAGGCTGCGGGGAAGGACCAGCTCCCGGCTGAACTTCTCAAACATGGCAGTGAGCAGCTTTATGAAGTTCTGCACCATATTATGTTGAAAATATGGGAAGACGAGGAAATGCCTGCTAGCTGGTTGGACGGCCTCATTTGCCATCTCTTTAAAAAAGGGCACATACTGGAGTGCGCCAATTACCTCCTTAATTCGGCGTACAAAATTATGTCCCGTATTCTGTTCAACAGATTGAGACCGCTTGAAGAGTCTTTCGTCAGCGAATACCAAGCAGGTTTTCGTGAGGGCCGATCAACGACGGATCAAATGTTTACCTTAAGACAAATCCTTGATAAATTCCGGAAGTACAACTTGCAGACACATCATCTTTTTATTGATTTCAAGGCGGCCTACGATTCAGTGAAACGGAATGATGGCATATTATGCTTGAACATGGTTTTCCGGCGAAACTGATACGGCTGATTCATATAACGTTGGATGGATCGAAATCAAGTGTGAGGGTTGCGGATGAAATATCGATGTCATTTGTTACCTTTAAGGGGATTTAAGCTGAGATGGATTAAAGCAGGGTGATGCACTCTCGAATCTACTGTTTAATATAGCGCTAGAGGGAGCGATTAGGAGAGCTGGTGTGCAAAGAAGCGGTACCATTATCACAAGGTCGCATATGCTTCTGGGCTTCACGGACGATATCGATATTATCGGGATTGATCGCCGTGCCGTGGAAGCCTAAGTAACATTTTAAGATTTATCATGCTCTATAAGAGGTTTTCATGACCGGTTGCTAATAAAACTAATAGCTCCACCAAAACCTCTTCCTAACATCATTAAGATAGCCTTCCGGCCTAATGGACCAATCTAGAAGAAGTTATTAAAACCGTATTAAGAGTGGTAATAAAATTGCAAAAAAAACATTGTATTGAAATTGTTGATACTCTATAAGAGGCTGTCGTGACCATCATAAGAGTAACAATAAAACTGTTTTAATTTCAGATTATGGATAATATGTATTGTCATTCCATTGCCTTTGTTTTTATTTTCACTAGATAACAATGTCCCCTGATATGTGGAAAATGAAGCTTCTAATTTTACTTGTAATGGTTGATGTTGAAAATAAAGTATTGTTTAAGTAGTTCATACAACAGAATGACATGCGCAACCATATTTATCGTGAATATTGAGTTTGTAGAAGCTTAAAATCAACGCGCCTCGAAATTATCAAATAATCACATTAAAATAGGAAATTGAATAATTTTCAAAACTGCTCAAAATATTTCATTTTCAAATAGTTTTCAATAAAGCAACTAAGCTTCTATCAGAAAACCTCTGAAATAATTTAATTCCATTAATGAATAGTCAATTTGATCGTAATTGATGTATTTTTTCAATCACGGCTATGACGTTGATCATTATTTCAACATGGCGATATGAAAACAAAAAATCTTACGATAAATAGCTCAATGGCTTTTGTGATAACCTCAATAATTCTCTTTGGTTACTTCATGACCGTTTTAAACTTGTTATAAAACGGCAACGATGCCAAATCTGTGGGAATTAGAGCTCTCGGCAGATTTGCGGATCCGTATAAGAAATTTACGAATGCTAGTAATTTCCTGAAATTAGTAAACCTGCGAATATATGGAATATTACCCATTCTCATTTTTGGTGTAATTTGTAAGAATCAAATATTTGTGTATGTTACAAGGACAAATTCTTTAACCAGGAGCACATTAGCATGAGGAAAAATGCAAAAAAAAAAATTCTCCTTCACTTTTTTTTAGAAATCGGAAACTCGAAATCATCGTGAATTAAAATGATTCTTCATCGCATCGGCTTTACATGAAAGGCCGCAAGTCAATTAAATGCATATATTTAATAGCATTTCACATTTATGTGTCTTATTTCCCAAATCTAAATCAAAACTAACTTTTTTTTTTAATTTGGGAAATGAGAAGTATATTAAGTTTATCAGACACACTTGTCACTCACATTATGTCGGTAAAAATATGCTAACCTCATCTTGCGTCTTATTGCGTAATTCACGTATAAGTTATACAGCAACACTGCTTTCCAAATTCAACATGGCGAATAGATCGAGTCACGTTGAGTAGTTTTAAAGCAGTGACTCAAACTGTTTTTATGACGCATTTGCAAGCAATAATAAAACTATTATTAAAACTTCAAAGCTATCAAAAAGTTTAGTTTTAAAACATGGTTTATAAGTGTTTTATGGATATCCCAAGAGTAACTTAAAACCTTTGTTCGTTAGCATTGTTTATGACCACCATAAAACAATAGGCTTTAATTATTCCAACAATAAAACCGTATTAAAATTCATATAAAACCCAACGGTCACAGAATTGTTACTTGGGAGAGGCTTTTGTGCCTTTCAAGAGGGAGACAGCGAGGATTGGACTCACGATCAATACCAGCAAAACGAAGTACATGGTCGCTGGCAATCAACGTGGGTTCATTTGTGGTGGTGGTAGCGAAATGGTGCTGGATGGTGAAAGATTTGAAGTGGTAGAAGAATTTGTGTATCTTGGAACATTAGTGACGTGCGATAATGATGTTACCCGCGAGGTGAAAAGGCGTATTACAGCTGCAAATAGGGCTTATTACGGACTTCGTAACCAGCTTAAGTCCCGTAGTCTGCAAACGAAAACAAAACTCGCGCTGTATACTACTCTGATTCTTCCGGTGGTTTTATACGCCCATGAAACATAGACGTTAAAGGAGGCTGATCGGAGAGCTTTCGAAGTGTTTGAGCGTAAGGTGCTGCGGACAATACTCGGCGGTAAACAGGAGAACGGTATCTGGCAGCATCGCATGAACCATGAGTTGTACCAGGTGTATAAAGGGCTGGATATTATTAAGCTTATACAACACAGCAGACTACGGTGGGCTGGTCACGTTGTTCGTATGCCGGAAGAACGTCAAGCGAAGATAATATTTAGTAGAGAACCCGGAAGAGACCGAAAGGCTTCTTGGAAGGCCGCGAAGGGCGCTTAACGTTCAGGACGACTGGAAGCGATTCGCCCAGGATCGAGTCCAGTGGAGAAGGATACTCCATTCGGCGTAGGTTCATCGAAGAGCTGTAGCCCATCAAGTATCAAGTAAGTGTATTCCCATATCCAGGCGGGATGACACTGTAAAGTTTACCCCAAAAGGAGGACGTGCTTCGTATGAAGAAGCAAAGAGTTTTAGACCCTTCAGTCTGACCTCATTTCTTCTGAAATGCTTAGAACGTATTATCGATCATCACATTCGTGATGACTGTTTGGCAAACAAGTCTCTTCATGTTAATCAACATGCTTACCAAGCTGGAAAGTCCACCGTGACCCTTCTACACAAAGTTGTGTACGATATCGAGAAAGCATTCGCTCAAAGGCAATCGTGGTTGGGTGTTTTCTTAGATATTGAAGGTGCTTTCGACAACGTGTCTTTCAATGCAATATTGGAAGCCGCACGTTGTCATGGGCTACCTAATATAATTACCAAATTGATTCACCAGATGTTCAAAAACCGACATCTCTGCTCGACATTACGTCAAGCAGCGATTAGGAAATTAAGTGTCTGCGGATGCCCTCAAGGGGGAGTATTATCTCCACTTTTGTGCAATCTCATTGCAGATACGCTAATGAGGTTACTCAATAATGGCAGTTTTCCTACCTATGGATTTGCCGACGACTATCTAACATTGATAGTGGGTTTGTGCATTACTACGTTATTCGACCTGATGCAAAATGCTCTTCAGGTAGTTGAAAGTTGGTGTCGCCAATATGGCCTTTCGGTCAATCCGAATAAAACATCTATTGTTCTTTTCACGGAAAAACGTAATCGTAATGGTATTCGTCCATTACATCTTTTTGGTTCTGAAATCAATGTAACTGATCAAGTAAAGTAGGTGGGTCAAGTTTTGGATTCAAAGTATTTCCTGGACTCCTAACATTGAGTTCAGAATCAAAAAGGCGTATATGGCTTTCGGCCAATGCCGATGAACCTTAAACCCAAATATATCAATATCCAAATAAGTCAAATGAATTTACATAACAATTGTACGACCAATTTTGGCTTATGGATGTCTTATGTGGTGGCAAAAGGGGGACGTGAGGACAACTCAGTTTAAATTAGGCCATCTTCAAAGAATGTGCCTAATGGCAAAGACTGGTACGTTCTCTTCAACTCCCACGGCTGCTCTCGAAGTTCTCTTCGACGTGGCCCCACTACACATACATCTCCAACAAGAAGCATTTTCTTGTACTTACCGACTATGGGTACTCGGTTTTATGAAAGAGAATCTTGTAAACCGCAGTTCTACACACACTTTGTTGTTAGCGCTTATGGTTAATTAGGACAAAATTTTCCTTGTTCCAAGTGATCTCACACACGTTAGTACTTTTCCTTATAGGACATTTTCAGCACAATTCCCCTCGCGGGATAAGTAGACATCTGGCTATTTGGAGAGAATTATGTCGGACAGCATTGTTTGTTACACTGACGGCTCCTCCTCGAAGGTAGAGCAGGTGCAGGCGTCTATTCGCGTGAGCTGAGATTGGAACAATCACACTCACTGGGTACACACTGCACTGTCTTTCAAGCGGAAATATTTGCCATCATGTGTGGAGTGCAATCTGCACTGCAGCAACGCATTATGGGTAAAGTATTATACTTCTGCTCAGATAGCCAAGCAGCTATTAAAGCTCTCGCCAATTGAGAAACGGAATTCAGTTAATACTTTACACCTTATATCACGCAGAAAAAACTACGTTAAAAAAAATATTTTAGATAAATCCAAACATATATTCAGTTTGCCCTGGCATCAAAAATAAATATGTTTAGATCAAACATAGTGTTGCATTTGAAGCAAATGAAAACTTTTTTTGAATCAAATGTGCGTTTCAAGTTGTTTCAACCAGCTAAATGTTTGAAGCAAACATGGAAACCCATAATATTTTCTTATCAATTCTTCCAATTTTCATATTCTGGTAGCATTTGACTACCAGATTTTACAATTCCAAACGTTCATATTTCATTTACTTACCTCTCTGTATCTGAAAAACATCCTTATCATCAATTTGGTAGCAAGAAAACATATGCTTCTACTCTTGCTTTACTTCTCTGCTGACTCCCGATCGGATTCGATCCGAACTTTTTTTTTGTTTACTTTTGCAAGAGCGAACGAGGGGCTGCCCATTAGTGTATGTATAAAACAGAGATTTAATTTGTTTTTTTGTTCACTTTCTTTTCCGTCAGGTGTGTGATGAAAAAGGCTGTGAAGGCGATGGTACAAATCTCCCAAATTGAGGTGACGTGCCCCTGGAGCTGATGTTCTGATACCTGATACCTGATAACTACACAGTATAAAAATGTTACAGCATATATGATGTAACAAAAAGGCTCCATTCGATTCGACTCATTTTTCCATCACATTTTAAAATTACAGGTTATCATTACTGTGGAGCTTGTATTCAATATTGCGTACAAGAAAAACTTGTATGTAAAATTAGTGGCTATTGAACACAAAAATATGGGTTAACATTTTTCCATAGCGTCATTTTCAGATTTTTTAACTGTGTAGACGCATCACAGATATGCAGGGTTAAAAATGAATCTGAGCGTTTTCCCTTTTGTTAGAACCAACTGCATAAGTTTGAAAATTCCGAGGAAAAATTTTTTCTATACATGGCTGTTAATGTGCAACAGGGCATATAGTTTCATTCACCAGGCAATATCGAGATGTGGAAAGGAGACTGTAGATATGTATTTTTCCTCTAACAGAATTTTCGTTGGAATTCACATAGCCGAGCTCTCGGCAAAAACATTTTTTTTTGCCAAAGTGACGTTTCATTACTGAAACTCTATTTGCTGAGTTTCAATAATGAAATGTCACTTTGGCAGGAATCTCGACCAAAAATATTAATTCTTCAACGACAAGCCTCCCGGAATCCAAAGCTCAATTTACTCACGTTTCCAAGGGCACATCACTCAATACGGAAGCAACGCACAACTTTCTTTTTTATTAGTTCACGCTGCTGCGACGCAGCAAAGCTGGAATAATGAAATTGACAGTAATGTTTCGCTTCCTTAAGGTGACTCGGGGAAACACTACACACCGTGTTATTTTTCCTATCTTTTGTCTCTATCTTGCATTACCACCTCGTAATTTTGGAGCGGCATATTTCGGTTTTCAGTTGTTTGATGTAACTGTAAATGTATCAGCATGAAGATTGCGAGTAAGCACGCGCCGCTGATACTTTTTCAAAATCATATTTGTTGTAGAAAAAAATTAAGCATTCAATGATGAAAATGATGATGATTTGATGATTGTTCGTGCTTCCCGTATAAGGGGATACATGATCCTACCTTACAGCTCGGCGAAATCCAAATAGCCACCTACTCTGCAAATTAAGGACAATCCTCCCGGAATCCAAATACAAATCTACTCGCGTTTTCGCCACAAGTTTTTGACATACACTAAGGGGAAGACTTGGATACAGGGTGTAGAACGTAAATCGAGACCGTCACGAAATTAGGAGAGATTTCAAACGCTAATAGCGTCTTTATCTTTTCATGGATTTTTGAAATTTTCTTATCAATCGATTCGGAAACTTTCCAGAAATTTGACAAGTGGTGGTATGTAGCAGAAAATTTTTCGCTACGGTGGCGGTCACGACAGCAGCATCTCGTTTTTCACGTCCACACTCTAACTTTCACCTATTCAATGACTGAGTAAAATTATATTGCCGTCTCTTTTCTTCCCAAGGAAATTTTACTCAATTTCCGTCAAAAGCAGGATTACTCATAGTTTTGAGTTGTCCTGCTTTTGACGGAAATTGAGTAAAATTTCCGTGGGAAGAAAAGAGACGGCAATACAATTTTACTCAGTCACTGAGTAGGTGAAAGTTAGCGTGCATATACCAATCAGCATCAGAGGTGATCGTCGGCGAATCTGGCAATCGACGGCGTCTGTAGCGGTGAACCATCGAATGGCTGTCGTTGTCATTAGTGAGGCACATAATTTAAAATAAATCGGTTCTTTTCATGACCATCATTATATTTGGAAAGAAGCTAAAGTTGAGATGATTTTTCTAGAAGTGCAAACGATAGTGACTTTCGAAGTTTCCAGTGAAACTTTTTCGCGTGATTCTGTGTTCGGTTATGTGCTGTCAGTGATTCAAAATGCGCATTGTTGAGAAGAGTAACAAGTGAAAGTTGATTCTAAACGAACTTTCTTCATAGAACCATGGCGTCAGTGTCGGTCCGAGCAGCGGCCATCGACGGGTGGTTGCTGCAGTGATTGGAAATGAAATCGGTTCCGAGATGAATCTTATTCAAAGTGCAAAGGATAATCGCTAGGCGACGGCACAACATTTGCCATCGGTAAGAGAATCTTAACCTTCCGGGACTCGTATACTTCTGAATCACCCATGCAGTCCCGCCTCTCTTGTGAACGACAAGCGAGCTTTTTTCGAAGGTGTTGTACTTTTTACAACGGTGCGAGTCCCGGAAGGTTAAGCACGTGTCGGAATGAGACGATGCAACAAATTTATTAGCATGATTGAAGAAAAATCAGTATCGGTCAGTATCGTCAGTATCGGTCCTACCGACGGCTGTCGTCAGATGTTTGCCCTCGAAAATGTATTCCCTATGGAGAATGCCTCCGAAAATCTATATACTATCTATATACATAAAAATGAATTTCTGTCTGTCTGAACCTTATAGACTCCTAGACTGGTGACTGAAGAAAATTCGATGGCGTCAGTGTTGGTGGCCGTCTGCAGTTGATTGCTGCAAAAATTTGTTTTCCAAATTCAAATTTTGTTCAGTCAACATGCGAATGAATTTATGGCAGCGCTTCTCTCCGACACGCTCGTGATTCCGCTACCGACGGCATCTGCTTTGAAATATGAAGAAAATGGACTAACAAATCGTGGTCCTGAAAAATCGCATTATTTTCAATAATGTTCATTTTCAATCACTAATAGCAACAAACTCAGACTAAGAATTTTGCGAAAAAATTTAAGCTTTCACCGACAGCAGCCAAACTAGGGTGGTCTAACCGGTAGTACCGAAACCGGTAATACCGGTATTTCCGGCCAATTTTGGGTACCGAAAATACCGGTATTAGAGGTTGGAAATATCGGTATATTCGGTATTTCAAATTATGCTGTCAGTATAAAAAATCTTGAATAATTTTCACTTACTTATATCAGCTCAACTGCCTGTAATCGACTAACTCATCGATCAAAAAATACAACAATTAAATGCGCGCATGAGTAACTTTGCCCAAGTAAGCATCATTCACGACGTTTACGCTACAACAAAAATCGATCAACATCGTCATTAATCATACCTGTTGCTTCATTGTCTTAGCCATCTGTCAAACTGCGAATAACTTTTTCTTCAATTACCTTTGTGATATCGTCGAGAATTTTCCCGTAATGTGTGCAAAAGGTACGAGGCGTAGTAGTTCTTTTCCGGAGATCACCTGTGAAAAACGATATCTGCAAAAACATGTCCGTTCTGAATTTCAAAAAGAAATTTGAATTAGTGGCTGTGGCTGATGGCAAGGCACGCTGAAATAATTCAAGCTCTCTAATCTGTTTAATCTGTTGTTGAACTGCTGCTCTGTGAGTTCTGCACTCTATATGAAGCCGATTTGACGTTGCAATTTTCATTAGAACTACATATTATCAAAACAATCCACAGAAATTTCCACAACTTTATCGTTGCTTTCAAAGAATGAATCCAAAAGAGACGATCCAAATTAGCCGATCTTTTTGTTTTCTGAATAGTTCTGCCGTGAAGCAATTAATCAGAAACAATTTTGGCATTTTCTTCGAGGCATCCAGAGCTACTTTGATTAAGCAAGCGTATGGGATCTTGAAGCGTCTGATCATTCCTGATGCGATCGTTGAAACTGAGACAACGTTCGTCCAGTATGTAATGTCTACTTAAGTTTCGCTTTGTCCAGCTCAACAAGCAATGATTTTAACAATTGAAGTTTGCCTACAAATATTTTTTTTTCCAAAAGTCCAAATCAAAAGTTTTTCTTTTACTAGCTGAAATTTTCACAAAACCGGTATTCTACCGGTATTACCGGTATTGACTCCATCAAATACAGAATACCGGTATTTGACAAAAAATTCCAATACCGACCACCCTAAGCCAAACCGATGATCCGAGATTAATATTTTTCAAAGTATTGCAGCGTCTGTCGTCGCCTAGCGATTGTGTTTTGTATTATAACGAATATTCGTCTGCGATCAACTTTCTCTTCAACAAATCCTGAGCAATAAAATCAAAGTCAGAATCTTGAAAGAAAATGTTATTTTTCGCTGGCAACAGCCAGCGCACAATGGATAAAAAATTGTCCGTAGCGCGAATAAATTCAATATCTCGGTTCGGTGTGGGCGGATTTTGCTGAAATTTTGACACACACCGTAGAACTTTCTGGGGAATCGTGCAAAGGTGGTTAAGTTCACTGCACGAAGCTGCAAGACCTCGTTTTACCCCAATGCCCCAATGGATTTCCACCACTACCAAATCGATGGAGACGCCAACGAATTTCTGCAGCAATCACCCGCCGATTGCCTTTGATCAGAACGACATGGACGCCATGATTCCACGACCCATGATAAGTGATTTTTTGTAGTTTGTCTCGAATCAATTATCTTGTTATTCGTCTCAATAAAACCTATTTCAACCCCCTAAGGGGTCGTACACTTATCACGTAGGCAATTTTCTGTTTTTTCTACCCCCTCCCCCATGTAAGATTTCTTTCATACAAATGATTTTTCATTTATATGGTGCGTAACAAAACGACAGACTCATTCTCCCCCTATAAGTACTTACGTAATGTTGGAACTAGAACCAACGGGATTGAAGGGGCGATTTCCGCGATTATAATCTCCGCGGGTTAAACACGTTATCTGGGTGTATGACAGCGGCGGATTATAATTCTCCTAATGGAACGTAGTTGTAAATACATATTTCTTAGTTCATAATTCACAGGTTTCATATACATTTACATTTAAGTAAGAATAAGGTTTTTAGACTTACGTTTAGTCCCCTAAGTATGCTCGTCTGTTCAGCGTAGTCGTAGTTTAGATCTAGTTTATAATGTATAATGTTTCATTTTAGTTCGGAACAATTCAATAGTTTGGGTTTGCTTACCGTGGATGTAAAGTCGTACAACAGCGTGAATATAGGGTTAGGAAAAGGAATAACTAATTGTGACGATTTAGTACCTAATTTTAAGAATTCATGTTGTAATTTTAAATAGAATAATATCTAATGTTTATAAATACCTAATTCAAGCAATCCAAGTGTGTAGATTAGGTTTTAACAGTATATAATAAGTTTAAATGTTTTAGCTTTCGCAATGTGCAATTAGGATACGTTGTATGTTTTGTTTTGATTTCTTTTTCATCTTTCTGCTTACGATATAGTACTCTACCTGTCCATTGCTTCTAGTCTCTTTCGTCGGTGTGTGTGGCCCAAGATCCCTGATGAAAGGTGCGCGCTGGCAGCCGGGTTGCCAACACTCCCCCCGGGTACGTCGGCCACCAGAACGACTTACTCATCTTCGCGCACGACATCTAGTACCGCCAGCTTCACCACCGGACGTTCGTAAAGCCGCTAGCAGTTCTAACAGTTGCCGACCTTATTTCTCCATCTTTGCTGCGCCGGGTCTCGATAACTTTCCCTTTCGGCCAACAATTCCGTGGTAGCTTAGGATCGGTAATGATGACTACATCACCAATCTGTACAGGTTGAGCACAACGTGAATGCCACTTTGTCCTCCTGGTTATTTCTGGAAGGTAATCTGTCAGCCACCTTTCCAGAATACGTTTGCTATGATTTGTGATGACAGCCAACACTGGCGTACGGCTACAGAATTATCGTCTAGTGTAGTGAGTGGTTTCGTTCCGTTCGAACTTCCGAGAAGTATGTGATTTGGAGTGAGTGCTGGAGAAGTATGGTCTTCTATTGGAACGTGAGTCAGCGGTCTTGCGTTCAAGGTACTTTCGATTTCGGTCAAAGCATTTCGTAGTACTTCGTCGGATGGTTTTCGTGGTAGATTCAACGACGAAAGGTTATTTTTCACGCTGCGGATCAATCTTTCCCAGCATCCGCCCATGTGAGGCGATAATGGGGGATTAAATGACCACTTTGTTTCTGGGCTTACAATTTCAGCCATTATTGCCTCATGGTTTATGTTTTCCATTACGCGAGCAATTTCAACGACTTGCCCCCACAAAATTAGTTCCTCGATCACAGTATATATGGCAGGGCAGACCACGACGGGCGATCATGTTACGGATGGCCATTACACAGGAACTCGTACTTAAGGAATGTGCTACCTCAATATGCACAGCGCGCGTAGTCATGCACGTTGCCAGCATTCCCCATCGCTTTTCTACTCTTCTGCCGACAGCCACCTCTATAGGGCCGAAGTAATCTATCCCCACGTGAGTAAACGGACGACTGAAGGCTGCAAGCCTTGCAAGTGGTAGATCAGCCATAATTGGCGGTTGAGGTGTCGCTGTTTCGTTTTTACACCGTTGACAATTTCGGCGTACTTTGGCATAGCCAACTCGGATACGTGGGATCCAATACTTTTGACGCAGTTCGTTGATAACAGTTTCGTGGTTAAGGTGGTGAAATTTGTTATGGTAGAACGATATAACCAGAGTTGTAATGTGGTGGTCGCGAGGTAGGATAATAGGGTTCTTCGCATCTTCAGTGATGAGGAAACAGCTGGTAGTTCGGCCTTGCATACGAAGCATTCCACGAGTGTCCAGCCATGGATTGAGCTTCAATAATGGGCTGCTTTTTGGAATCGGTTTCTGTTTGTTCAAAGCAGCTATCTCATCGGAAAATGTTTCTTGTTGGGCTAGGCGTAGAATACAATCCTCGGCAGCACTTATTTCCTCTGAACATAGAGCTTTACTATTAATTGGTGAACTTAGCTCTTTCTTGCATTTGTTCAAGAAGCGCAATATGAAGCCAGTCACTCGGGTTAGGCGAATCCATGAGGAAAATTTCTTGTAATCCACCACTGGTACTGGAGCGGATAGATGGCAAACCAAGTTGGTACGGACTTCTTCATTAGTTGAATTGCCCTTCGACGGTATCACTGGCCATTCTTCTTCTCGTTGGCTGAGAAATGTGGGTCCCTTGAACCACCTGCTCCCATTGGACAGATCAGTCTGTGTCACCCATTTAGTCGCGTCATCTGCGGCATTCATTTTTGTCGGTACCCAAAACCATTCACTTGCTTCTGTAGTTTCCAGGATTTCGCTGACTCTGTGAGCCACAAATTGCGAGAAACGACGATGATCTGAGTTTATCCAGCATACAACATCACGAGAATCAGTCCAGAAATAGCGCTTGACGTTTTGTATAGATAAAGAACCAATAACACTTCTTTGTGCTAGTCTAACTCCTAATACGGCAGCTTGAAGCTCGAGTCCATATATCGATTAAAACTTCAGCGGAGCGACTCGAGTCTTAGCAGCGACGTTCATGCATTCTACCGGGTACCCATTTGAAGCGAAGGAACGCTACAGCAGCAAAGGCACTCTCGCTAGCGTTAACAAACGTATGTAGTTGTACAATACTGTCATTGGTCACCTGAACACAATAGCATCGAGGAATTTGTACTTTTTCTACTTCTGGTAGTATTCGAAGCCATGTTCTCCACTTATCGAACAAGATGTCGCTGATGGCGTCATCCCACTGCACCGCTGAACGCCATATTTCCTGCAGTAGAATCTTGAGATATATGAGGAAGTGTGCTATTAGACCCAAGGGATCAAAGATCGTCATAAGCACTCGCAAAACTTCACGTTTCGTGGGTCTTCTTCGTCCTGCCAGAAGCTCTGCGTCATATCGATGCCACCCAACTTTGTATGTAAGCACATCCAGTTCCGTACACCACCACAAACCCAATACCTTTTCCGTTGACATCTCAGCAGATAGATCCAAACACTTATTCGTGGTCCCACTTTGGTCTAAGGCGGCTATAACTTTTTGGGAATTAGATATCCAATTGCGGATTTCAAATCCACCTTGAGAGTGCACATACTTCACATCCTGCGCTAACTGGATAGCTGCTTCCTCTGACTCTACGCTCATTAACATATCGTCTACATAGTGTTGTTTAGTGATAGCCTCAACTGCATGGGGATATTGACCGGCGAACCTTTCAGCGTTTATGTTCATGATATATTGGGCGCTACTTGGAGAACAGCATGCTCCGAAAGTCATCACGCACATCTCATATGTAGCAGTAACACCATTATCGTCGTTCCAGAAAAAAACGCTGACACGGCCTGTCTTCTTCTCGTATCTCCACCTGATGGAACATCTCGCGAATATCGCCCGTTATCCCAATTTGATGCTTTCTGAACCTTATAAGAATCGAGAAGAGTGAGCTTAGTTGATCGGGACCCTTCAGAAGTGCAGAGTTTAAGGAGGTGCCATATGCGGTGGCTGCTGCATCCCAAACTATTCTTATTTTGCCAGGCTTGTTTGGATTGACAACTGGAAATACGGGCAAATACCAGCAGCGTCGTACGGGCCGGTTTTCTTGTTCCTTAGACAGCTTGCGAATATAGCCTTTACGTAGATAATCGGCAATCCGTTTGTTCAGGTCTTCTGCTAGCTGATGATCTTTTTTCAAGCGTTTTTCTAATAGAAGATGACGATGCAGTGCCATTGGTCGGCTGTTGGGAAGGCGTATGCCATCAAAGCGCCATAGTAAACCGGTTTCATATCGGTTGCCTTTACGGGTGGTGAGGTCACCCAGCAGTGCATATGCTCTTTGGTCTTCAAGGGACAAAGGAGAATGATTGTTGTTTTGTACACCCATGCTATCAAAGGAGAAATACTCTTTTATTGCTTGGTGTAGCTCCTCATCGGGCGTTTTACTTGTAGTTATGTGAAAGATGTAGTGATCCAGGCTTCGTTCGCTATGTTCAGTATTTGCACCACAAACCGTCCAGCCCAACCTAGTTTTCGTCGCAATTGGTTGATTCGGTTTGCCTTCGCGACTCTGTAGCACTAAGCTGACGTGAACGTGTTTCAATCCTATAAGAATTTTGGGGCGCATTTGCTTGTATGATTCAATAGGCAAGCCTCGTAGATGTGGGTAGTTTTCTCTCATTTTAATCATGTCCAATGACTGACAGGGTAACTGAAGTTCTTTCACCGTTCGCACCTCATTCAGATGAAAGGATTTGGCTCCATCGCGCACACCAGTGATCATCAAGCTTGTAATACGGGAGTCTTTCTCGCAACGTTCTGTTCCGCCGGTCCACTGTAGGTTCAATGGAGCTTCTGTTCCCTCAAGACCAAGCTCATCTGCCAGATCGTGTTCCAAAAGTGTTAACTCTGAGCCGTCGTCTAGAAATGCGAAAGTTTGGAATGACCCTTTTTTTCCATGGACGATTACCGGCAAATAACGAAACAAAACCGTACTCAAGGTTGATTGATGAGTATTACAACCATGGTTTGAGGTATTTTGAGTGTCATTTAACGCAGCTGAAGACTGATTATCTCCAAAAGAAGTATTTTGCTTGTTATTAAGTTCATTGTGCAGTAGACGGTGGTGCTGAAAAGTGCATCCATCCTTTCCGCAAACCTTTGTCTGGCAGTACCCGCTGTGTTTCCGAAGACAACGACGACATAACCCAAATTCTCTCACCACTGCCCAACGGGAATCACGGGATAGCTCCTCGAATTGTTTACATTCGCCAACACTGTCACAGCAGGCTTTGCAAACGATGCATCTATTGTTACTGCTTGTCTGTGGTTCCCTTGGTGATTTAGAAGTGTTTGTTTCTGATCCTGCATGTGCATTCAAAAACCCGGATCCTTTTCTTGGCGATCGATAATCACCTCGAGATGGCTTTGGCTCTTGTAATCCTGGAATAGTTACAGAGCTTGCTGCTTCAGCTAAGGAATAGATCCAGTTTCCGAAGGTTGCTAAGTTCACCTTTGCAAACTTTTGACGATATCTTGCCCAATCGAGTTTTATTGATGACGGAAGTTTATTGACAAGCTGATGAAGCATCGTCAAGTTATACATGTGCTCTTCTAAGCCACACGCATCAAGAACGGAGCAAAAGTTTTGCACCTCCACAGCGAAGTCCATTATTGTCTCCAATCTATCCTCTCTCAGAGTCGGTAACGAATTGATTTTTTCAACTAGAGAGTGGACTATAGCTTCTGGTTGTCCAAATCGCATTCGGAGTGTACCGATAACTCTCTGCACATTAGAAGGATGCATTAAAAGGCTTTTTACTGTATCATACGCTTTGCCAGTAAGACATCTCTGCAACCTAGTTGTATTTTCTCCCTCTGTGAAACCACACATTACCGTAGTGTTTGTGAAAGTCGAATAAAATATAGGCCACTCATCGGGTCTCCCAGAAAATTGTGGTAGATCTTTAGAGATTGCTTGACGCGCCGCTATTTGCTTGGTGGAGAGTGGACACACAGCTTCCCAATTCTCCTCGTGACGTGAATGTCGGCCAGAGTGTTCAATATTATATGTTTTATATGTTTCAAGTATGTTTCTTTCTGACTATCACAATTAGTTATTCCTTTTCCTAACCCTATATTCACGCTGTTGTACGACTTTACATCCACGGTAAGCAAACCCAAACTATTGAATTGTTCCGAACTAAAATGAAACATTATACATTATAAACGAGAATTATAAGATGTTGGAACTAGAACCAACGGGATTGAAGGGGCGATTTCCGCGATTATAATCTCCGCGAGTTAAACACGTTATCTGGGTGTATGACAGCGACGGATTATAATTCTCCTAATGGAACGTAGTTGTAAATACATATTTCTTAGTTCATAATTCACAGGTTTCATATACATTTACATTTAAGTAAGAATAAGGTTTTTAGACTTACGTTTAGTCCCCTAAGTATGCTCGTCTGTTCAGCGTAGTCGTAGTTTAGATCTAGTTTATAATGTATAATGTTTCATTTTAGTTCGGAACAATTCAATAGTTTGGGTTTGCTTACCGTGGATGTAAAGTCGTACAACAGCGTGAATATAGGGTTAGGAAAAGGAATAACTAATTGTGGCGATTTAGTACCTAATTTTAAGAATTCATGTTGTAATTTTAAATAGAATAATATCCAATGTTTATAAATACCTAATTCAAGCAATCTAAGTATGTAGATTAGGTTTTAACAGTATATAATAAGTTTAAATGTTTTAGCTTTCGCAATGTGCAATTAGGATACGTTGTATGTTTTGTTTTGATTTCTTTTTCATCTTTCTGCTTACGATATAGTACTCTACCTGTCCATTGCTTCTAGTCTCTTTCGTCGGTGTGTGTGGCCCAAGATCCCTGATGAAAGGTGCGCGCTGGCAGCCGGGTTGCCAACACGTAATATGTGTACAGCCCCAAACAGTACATAATCAAACTAAGAATCTGGCGATAAAATGTCACTGGCCATGCATTTGATAAGTCACAGTACAGCCTTTAACTTTCTTCCGAATATAATGGTGGCCCTGACAAGAACCGATTAATTTTCAATAATATCTTCAACCACTATCAGCAAACACTCAAT
Organism: Armigeres subalbatus; assembly: GCF_024139115.2. Classification (NCBI taxonomy): domain Eukaryota; kingdom Metazoa; phylum Arthropoda; class Insecta; order Diptera; family Culicidae; genus Armigeres; species Armigeres subalbatus. The sequence continues at coordinate 455,037,895 of NC_085140.1, forward strand.
TGGTTGAATCCTGTGAGATAAATCTGACTTGAGAGCTGTTTCCCGACCACTTACTTCTGCAAACGTCACCGATGTGAACCAATTTGCTGCTACCTGCCCGACCGCTGAAGATTGGCAGCTCCCTACGTCAATGACCGCCACTGAGACCATTGATGCCACTACTCACGCGATAGCCACGCCGATTTATTTTATAGCGTGCCGACGACCACTATCCAGAAAACCTTAATTGATCCTGCTTATGGTCGTCCTCTCGATGATTTACCGTCCTCTTTTTTTCTTTTTTTTACTCTTTAATGAAAGCAGCTCTCTAATCAGATTTTTCTCGTAAGGTTTAAACTATTGAGAGGTTGCTGATATTAATCACTATCAGAAGCACATTGAGGAAAATAAATCGGTTCTTTTCAAAACCAACAAAGCATTCGGAAGAAAGTAAAAGTCTGTACTGTGACTAAAGCAGATTCATAGGAAGTAAAACTTTCTCGCAAGATTTTGAGTTTGGTTGGTGTTGTTAGCGATTGCAAATTGAGAATTATTCTTTCCTTTTCTTAACCCTTTTTAACGAGCTTTTTCAAAATACTGACCATAATCACTTGGCGCACATTGGGGCGAGACGCTACAATAAATTTATTCACATGATGGTGACAGAAGAAAATATAATGGCGTTAGTATCGATTGGTTCGATCGGCGGCCGTCGGCAAGTGGTTGACAAGAAAATATATTGAATATGATAGCATATTTATCGATTTGGCTACATGAGAAAGTTGATTCTAGACGAATTTTCATCAAAGTACAAAACATAATCGCTTGGCGACGGTAGAAAATTAGCATTAGCAATGCAAACACAAGTGTGCGTCGTTTATTCACATAGAATATGTAGCGCTTAACAGCCTAATATGATGCTAGAAATATCATTGTCACAAAAAACACAAAAGTCAGTCACAAAAAGCTTTATTTCGCAGTCGAGTCAAATACAACATAATGCAAATGAACTCCTATTCGGATTGTCATACTGTGCCTTGAATAAAGTGTTAGGCATGTCTGTCATGGAATCAGCATTTATCGAGAAATTCTAAAATGGATATGTTCGGAAATCATGGAAAATAGTTATTGTTTCTATTATTACAAAGCTGGTAGCAATTTGTATCGTTCTATAATTTCAACTTTGATGCATCTTACAATAAATGTTATTGAATGTAACGAGAAAAATCTTTTAACAAAAAGTACCACAATTAAAAAAAACACTTCATAAATAATAATAATACACAGTGGATGCGATTCCCTCAAGTAAATGCGGCAACATAGTCGACGCTAAAACGTGGATTTGTTTAGTTTCGTCTATCCATAATAAGGCATACTTTTGCTTCATATCTTAGTTTAAGTTTATGGATGCATGCGCGTTTGTGTTTGTGTGACTTTTTCCTCACTTCGTTCTTCTCGTTTAACCTAACAGAATTTAGTACTCTATTGTTCGCGTGTCTCGCGGTTTCCGCGAGTACTTGAGTCCGAGTGTGTCACTGATCTCGTCGATCACCGAGAGGGCGTAGTCCAGTTGTTCTTTGGTGTGTGCCGCCGACAGGCAGAAGCGAATCCGCCCTTCCATGATGGGTGTTGCTGGGAATCCTACACCCACGACGGCAATGTTACGCGACGTTAGCGTACGTACTACCGCGCTGTTGGAAAAATGAGAAAAATAATATTTTTTAGATTAATCAAATAGGCGGGTTGATTCCAACTTACCCAATTTTAGAGAAAAGATACACCAGCATCGGAACGACTGGAGAATCTTCATGGCCATATGTGATGACCCCGATCTGTGCGAGTCGTTTTCTGAAATATCTTGTATTTCTGGCTAGCTGATCGATGCGCTTACTTCCCTCGTTAGTGCCATCCAATCCCATGATAGTTTTCATAGATGTGAGAATCTGCTGCGTGACTGGAGGAGACATTGAACTAGCATAGCAATGCGCGTGACTGTGCACCCGTAGGAAATTGATCAATTTCTGGAATACAAAAATTCATCTCAGGTAATGGTAGTTTAGTATGTATGAAGTAACTCTTACTTTGTTACCAGCGATGTAGCCGCCAGCTGATCCGAAACTTTTGGTGAATGTTCCCATCAGAATATCAATATCATTAGGATCGACGCCATAGAAATCGAGAACACCTCGTCCCGATGGACCGGTGGCTCCAATGCTGTGTGCTTCGTCCAGGTAAATGTATGCTTTGTACTTTTTCTTCAGTGCTACGATTTCCGGCAGTTTGACGATCGATCCCTCCATGCTGAACACACCTTCGACAATGATCAGGATCTTTTTCCACGGTTTTCCCGTTTTGGGTTGACCAGCGGCAATTGACTCCTGTAGAACACGTTCCAAGTCCTTCATACTGTTGTGGTTGAACACTTTTGTGACTGCTCCGGACAGCCGTAGGCCAAGAATGATCGAAGCATGATTCTTCTCGTCACTGACCACCAGGCAACCAGGGGAGATAAGTGTGGGAATGTTGAGCGAGTTGGTGGCGAAGCCCATCCCGAACACAATGGAATCCTCCACGCCGAGAAATCTGGCCGTCAGTTGTTCCAGCTCCACGTGCAGCGGGTTAGTTCCTGAAAAGAATAATTGGGAATCGATTTTTATAAGTTTGTAGAATGAAAAACTAGATGCTGATATGATAGATTAAATTAGAAACATGTGTTGGAAGTAACCACTATTTTCAGTGGGAATCGAACCAACAACACAATCCTGAATCGCTAGGCAGGTACCGACTAAATTACGAATTTACATTTACATATACACCCGATTCTTTTTTTACACGGGGGATGCGTTCCGTGTAAAAAAAGTTTTCAGTTCAAAATTGTAAAATCCGTGTAAAAAAAGATTTATGTTTTCTCGACGAATCATGCAAAATGGAGCAACTTTGCTAAAGTTTTGTATGGGATCCATGTAAAAACAGAATCGGTACATAATTATTCAGAATTGAACTTATTGGAAGACAAATGGAGACGCGTGGTTGCTAACTGTCATCTTTCGCGGATAAATTGAAACGTATACAGTATATACATACACTGCCAAAAATATCTATATAAGATAAATGTGTCGCCGTTATAAATTTTTGCAATAGCTTCATCCTAATATAATCGATATAGAACCACACATAAATTAAATAATTGCTAATTCGAGACCACACATAAAGTTTATTTGGATATATATTTTATTAGTAGTTCGCGTGGAGAATGGTTATGTGTGCACTGATATACATCATAAGTTAAATCTATGGATTTTTGCCAATAAATATGTGTGGATTTTTAGTAGTGTAGTTTATTTTCATTAAATATCTACGTTTTTTATATGAGTTTGTAAACATGAGTTTACGTAACCTTGGATTCCCACACTTCAATGCACATTTCTGACACCAAAGGAAAGAGGGACTGAGAAGCAAGACAATAAGAGTAGGGTAGGGTGGGGCAAGATGGTTCGTCTAACTAAAGCGAACCCTCAGAGCATCGGAACAAAAACAATTTTAATTTAATTTTTCAACAGGGATCTAGAAAAAAAAGCTCATAATCTATTTGCCAAGGGCATGAAATAACGCAAATTCCATTTTTTTTTATTTCATACTGAGTTATTAAAATAAAGACCTTTTTTCTGTCAATCGAAAAATGTCGGGGTAAGATGGGTCAAACGGCGGAGTAAAATGGGTCACCTTCGAATTCTATAATTAGGGCAAATGATCCGATAGTCGTGGGTGTTCCTATGGTTGCGGTAGTACAGTATGCGGAAAATCTAAGAATCAAATAAAGTATTATGTCAGAATTCAAATCAAGTGAAAACAGCATTGATTATATTGATAAACTGGTAAATATCTTCAAAATACCTTACTAAATTTTCGCATTTGCTCCAATAGTTGTTGTAGTGTTCCTATAATTGCGAGTCCCGTAAGAAAACAATGGGATTCGCAACTATAGGAACACGAATTAAGAAATACCCCAACTACTGGAACAATGTATAAATCATTGGAGTTGTCATTTTAGGACGGAATACATGGAATGCATGCGACGGAAGCATTTTTCCACTAAAATAGAGCTTAGCTTAGCTTAGCTTAGCTTAGACTGACTGTACATATCAATGGTTTCTACTCCGTGATTGATCAGAACTGGTGCAAATTGCACTACGATCCAAATGAATAGTGGTTGGGATTTACCATCTATTCTCGAAGTGCACGTTTCAGCAGCTCTCAATTGTTGATCAATAACGGCGCCGGCCAAGTCCTTACAGTCAGTTGGGAAAGGAAGGGAATGTTAGTGTGTGGTTATTGTTGCTACTAGAGACCGAGAATACCTCTGCATCTCCACAATTACCACGGGAAGGACATTGTGTTAGGTGGGGGGGGGGGGGGGTTAATCAGTAACATAGGTCGGGATCCACCATGGAAAGTGATGTGACCTATGCAATTTCTATTTTAGTAATCAATACGAATATTTTTTTATAAACAACAGTAATAAAGTGATCAATTGTTCATCCATCGCGAGAATAAACAATCAATTGCTCAAAGTGAGCGATTGTTTTTTGCTAACGTTAAAATTATTTCTCGCTCCATTCGCTGTTCTGATTCAAATCGGGTCGATAATAGAACGGTCGCGTCATATTTTATGATTGTTTAATTGTTCATCCAACGCAAGGATAAACAACCAATCGCTTAAAGTGGGCAATTGTTCATTTGAATTTTTGGTAAAGCATGTACGCCATCAACAAAAGGACAAAAATGGAAACCGATGGATAACACATAATATTCTATAATTGTAACACTTGTGATTTAACTTGTTCGTTAGAAGAAGTACTTGAAATTAACATCTGATCGTGATTCAAAACTACTTTATTTAGGGTATGTTCTCATTTTTCAGGAATGTGTGTTGATGCGGTTTAGAAGAACTAGATAAAAAAACGTTTGAAGTATATTTTCTTAGTATCTGACCCATTTCCCAATCCAAAACGAAATCAAACTTTAAAGTGATAGTTCAAAAATTATTAACCCTACTAACCCCGCTAGATTGGGGCCCTCCTTAGCCGTGCGGTAAGACGCGCGGCTACAAAGCAAGACCATGCTGAGGGTGGCTGGGTTCTGTAACGGTGTAAACTAAGCATTCGGTATAACAGTTAGTTATCTCAGAGAGTTATAAGATTTCAGAGAATATAAGAGCATGAAGCATGGGTTTCGGCCCAATATCGAGTATTGTACAATATAGGAGAATTATAGTCAGTTGAACTTTAACTACAGACTAAACCAGTTGTGTTATATTTCTACTCCTTCTTCAGTATCACGAATCTTATCAGTGGCGACGAGGATAAAAAGTTTAATTTCACTGCTTAAGTTCAAACTTCTACAATTAATAATAGTGAAATAGTGGAGTTTTGCATGCAAGCCGTTGACGTTGTAAGTTTTCATCTTAAATCGTGAAATTTGCAAGAGATCATTTATTTTCACGTGTTGTGGTTTCTTTTGTCGAACCAATTTTGTTCATCAGACGGTAGATTTGCTTTGCATATCTTTTTGTTTGATTTGAACATTATTTTAAAAAAATCAGTACGAGTGCGTAAAGTGAAATTTTATAGAGAAAACCACATTTTACAAGTAGCCATTTTGTTAGCCAACAATTGTGCTAAACTTCTTTTGTTCACATTAAAGGCGGTTGGTTACACCAGGTTACACAGTGTTATTACACCATTTTGTTTGTCCCCTTTTGTTCATACAGTGAGAACCGGGAGACGCCGCTGCCAAGTGAAACGCCAGTGAAATAGAAGTCACTTCACTGCACTTTGACGTCGTTGGGAGAGTGAGATCCCTGTGAGCAATTGTTCTTTTGGGTGAGCTCGTAGTGGAAAGTGAGACCAACACAGTGCATATGCATGTGAGTTGCATCGTTGGGCCTGTTCAGTGAAGCGAAATAGTGCATCCGTTGTTGTCATTGACCTGCCATCCAAGAAGTTGCTGTTGTTGTTGCTGGGATTATCTGCTGTTGCTGGAATTGACCGTTGTTGCTAAGATTGGCTGCTGCTGCTGGAGTTTGTGGACTAAGGTGTTATCGGATACATATTGCTTGCCGTGTTGCTGTTTTTGTGGTGGTTGCTGTTTTACCACAACCAGGGTTGTTGTGTGTATATTGACCTATTTACTCAGGTATGTTATTTTTTTCTGTCAATATTCTAAATATTTTACCCTGTGTTATTTAAAAAGTGTAGTTTTGTGTTTTTTCCTTTGAAACAAACGCAATTTATTTATTTTATTATTTTTTGTGTATTTTATTTATTTTTGGCTACAAGGATGTCAATCAATCCAACGTCTGAACCTTTTATTCCGGGAACCATACCATTTTCGCAGTATTTAGAGCAGCTAGAATGGATGTTTGAACACAACAATTATACGGAAGACAAATTTAAAACTTCGTTCCTAGCAGTTTGTGGAACGGAAGTATTTTCCCAACTAAAGCTTTTATTCCCTGGGCAGAGTTTGAGAGATCTTACTTACAAGCAAATAACAGAAAAATTAAAACAACGTTATGACAAAAAAGACTCCGACGTAATACATAGTTTCAAATTTTGGACGCGTAGACAGGGTCAGTATGAAAAAGCGGTTGATTTTGTGCTTGATGTTAAGCATTTAGCCGAACAATGCGAGTTTGGTGAGTTTAAAGATAGAGCTGTTCGTGATATGTTAGTAATTGGGATTAATGATCGGAAATTACAGAAGCGTTTGTTCGATGAGGACGATCTTTCTGTTGCGAAAGTAGAAAAGATGATCGTGAATCAAGAGATAGCTTCGGATAGAACTGAGCTATTAAGAAGGATAGAAGGGGTAGTGTGAGAGCCCGATTAGGTCGAAGACAAGAACGTGCACCCTACAGATCAAATTTCCGTAGTAGAAGTAGAAGTGACAGTCGAAATCGGTATTTTGCGTTTAGAAATAGAAGTGATGGAAGATATGACGATAGAAAAAGTTACAATTCCGACAAGGAGTTCTTTTGCTCATATTGCAAGAAAAAGGGACATGTGAGAAAATACTGTTATAAACTCAAAAACAGAAGCCCTCGTAAACTCAAATCGGGCGTTAAATTTGTTGATTCGCCTAAGCCTTCTGAACAAGGAACAAGTTCATTATTTAAAAGATTAAAAGAGGATATGCAGACTGATTCAGAGGATGATTCACCGTGTTTGATGATTTCGGCCGTGAATAAAATGAGTGAGCCGTGTTATGTTGAGGCTAAAATCGAAAATAGAAAAATTACTATGGAAATTGACTGTGGCTCGGCGGAGAGCGTAATCTCTGAGGTTTCATTTTGCGTTATTTTAGAAATCTCACTGTGGAACCATGCAATAAGCGATTAGTGGTTATAGACGGAAAGAAATTGAAGGTTTTAGGAAGGTAGAAGTTTCAGTGCAGTTAGGTGACTTTAATGGAAAATTTTATCTGATAATTCTGCGCTGCGAAAATAATTTTGTTCCTTTAATGGGACGCACCTGGCTGGATACTTTTTACGCGGGATGGAGAAATGTGTTTGCGAGACCGACTGCTACTATGGAATACATCAGCGCGATAAATGACAACGAGACAATTCATGAATTGAAGTGTAAGTTTCCGAATGTGTTTGACAAGGATTTATCTAATCCGATAATAGGATATGAGGGGGATTTAGTATTAAAGCATAACACACCGATTTTTAGAAAGGCTTATGCGGTTCCTCTCCGTTTGCGACAAAAGGTAATAGATCATTTGGACGGGTTAGAGAAAGATGGAATAATAACGCCGGTAGAAGCTAGCGAATGGGCATCGCCAGTGGTTGTGGTTATCAAAAAAAATCAAGATATACGGCTAGTAATCGACTGTAAAGTTTCGATAAATAAGGTGATAGTCCCTAATACATACCCTTTGCCTCTAGCTCAAGACCTTTTCGCTACTCTGGCCGGATCCAAGGTTTTTTGTTCGCTGGATTTAACAGGTGCCTATACACAGCTTTTGCTATCGGATAAATCGAAGAAAATTATGATCATCAATACTATAAAAGGACTCTATGCCTATAACCGGTTACCGCAGGGCGCTTCATCGAGTGCCTCAATTTTCCAAAAGGTTATGGACCAAATTCTCAAAGGACTGGAAAACGTCTCTTGTTACCTCGATGACGTTTTGATTTCTGGTATAGACTTCGAAGACTGCAAAAATAAGCTTTATTTAGTTTTGGAGCGTCTGTCCAAGGCCAATATAAAAGTAAATTTCAGCAAATGCGTTTTTTTCGTCAAGGAGCTACCTTATCTTGGACATATTTTGACGGACAGAGGATTGCTGCCTTGTCCAGATAAAGTTGAAACTATCCGCGAAGCGAAAGCTCCGCAGAACGTTTCAGAGCTTAAAGCATTCTTAGGCTTAGTTACATATTATGCCAAGTTCATTCCAAATCTATCTACAAGGATAAAATGTCTTTATGCTTTATTACGGAAAAACACCAGATATATTTGGGACCAGGAATGCGATAGGGTTTTCACTGAATGTAAACGATTTCTATTAAAGCCTAATCTTTTGGAATATTTCGATCCGGAAAACCAGTGGTAATTGTGACAGATGCGTGTTCTTACGGCCTTGGGGGTGTAATGGCCCATGAAGTTGGAGACGAGGAACGACCTATATGTTTCACTTCGTTCACACTGAACGATGCACAGCGGAAGTATCAATACTTCACTTAGAAGCTTTAGCGGTCGTTTGCACAGTGAAAAATTTCATAAATTTTTATATGGGAAGAAATTCACTATTTACACGGATCATAAACCACTCATAGGTATTTTCGGAAAGGATGGAAAGAATACTCTTACAGTTACACGCCTACAGAGATATGTGATGGAGTTATCTATTTACGAGTATGATATCGTATACCGGCCATCCTCGAGGATGGGGAACGCAGACTTTTGTTCTAGGTTTCCTACAGACCAGGGGGTGCCAAGAGAATTAGCGCGTGAATACATCAAAAGTCTGAATTTTTCAGATGAATTCCCTCTGGATTATAAGGAAATAGCAAAGGCAACAAAGACAGATAAATGTTTGCGTAAGATAATGGTGTTTTTGAGAGAGGGATGGCCTACACGTATTGACAAATGTTTCAAGGATATTTACTCGCACCATCAGGACCTGGAGGAAATTGACGGATGCATCCTTTTCCAGGACAGAGTGGTTGTTCCAGATTCTATGAAGTTGAAGGTTTTGAAAATGCTGCATATGAACCATTCAGGGAATCAATAAAACCAAACAGTTGGCTCGTAGAACTGTTTACTGGTTCGGGATGAATGGGGACATCGAGAATTTTGTGAAGACTTGCAGAATTTGTAACGAAACTACGACACTTTCAAAAAAACCACCTTATTCAAAATGGATTCAAACTAACAAACCATTTAGTAGAATACATGCCGATTTTTTTTACTTTAACAAGAAAGTATTTTTGGTTGTGGTCGACAGTTTTACTAAGTGGATTGAGGTAGAACACATGAGGAACGGAACAGATCATAATAAGGTTATAAATGTTTTTGTGAACATTTTTTCCCGTTTTGGACTACCAGACGTCCTTGTAACGGATGGTGGACCACCGTTCAATTCCGAGATTTTTATCGATTTTTTAAAAAAGTTTAAAAAAGTAAGGCGTCATTGTGATGAAAAGTCCACCGTATCACCCGGAAAGCAATGGACAAGCAGAGCGGATGGTACGCTTAGTAAAAGATGTTTTCAAAAAGTTTTTAGTAGACCCGGAAATAAGAATATTGGATACGGAAAAACAAATTGCTTACTTTTTATTTAATTATAGAAATATTTGCCTGGAGACGGATGGAAAGTTTCCTTCAGAACGTATGTTATCATTCAGGCCAAAGACTTTAATAGACCTAATTAACCCAAAGCATGATTTTAAAAAAAATATGTCAAACACAAATGATGATCCTCAAATACACAATGATAGTAGTGGCACAGTTATAAGTCCTGATCAATTTACTGATCTCAAACAAGGAGACCTGATATATTATAAGAATAACAATCGAACTGACATTCGACAATGGTTACCAGCCAAATTTCTAAAACGCGTTTCTACAAATATTTCACAGGTTTCTCTGGGAGGCAGAGTTGTTTCGGCGCACAAGCGTCAGCTCAAGGTAGTACCAGCCTCTCGCCGGAAAGCAACTAGTACTTTTGTTTTCCATGGAGAGAGTGCTTCTTTGCAAACTGAGCCAGTTGAACACCAGAGCCACTTTGAACCACCAGCAACACACAGCAACAAGCGACGGAGAGAGGATGACGATGAAGAATTTTCAAGCGTTTCAGACACTAGTTCTGATTTCTATGGATTTGCGGCTGAATCGTCCATCTTTCAGGGGGAAGAAGTTGCCCCAGCTAGTCACAGACAACATGATAAACCGGTGGCTAATGAGATGCGACGCTCGAAGAGAAATTTCAAAAAGAAGAAGAAAGAAGATTATTTATATTATTAAATTAGTGATCGAAAATTAACATTTTCTCGAATTTTTCCTAAATATGATAAAATTCTATATTCTTTACATTATAATTTCATTTTGTTTTCTGAGCCAGAATACTTTAATGTATGTTTCGAATTTCGAAATTTCTGATATTTAAATATTTACTTAAGGGTAGAGGAGCTGTAACGGTATAAACTAAGCATTCGGTATAACAGTTAGTTATCTCAGAGAGTTATAAGATTTCAGAGAATATAAGAGCATGAAGCATGGGTTTCGGCCCAATATCGAGTATTGTACAATATAGGAGAATTATAGTCAGTTGAACTTTAACTACAGACTAAACCAGTTGTGTTATATTTCTACTCCTTCTTCAGTATCACGAATCTTATCAGGTTCGATTCCCGGTGCCGGTCTAGGCAATTCTCGGATTGGAAATTGTTTCGACTTCCCTGGGCATAAAAGTATCATCGTGTTAGCCTCATGATATACGAATGCAAAAATGGTAAACTGGCTTAGAAACCTCGCAGTTAATAACTGTGGAAGTGCTTAATGAACACTAAGCTGCGGGGCGGCTCTGTCCCAGTGTGGGGATGTAATGCCAATAAGAAGAAGAAGAACCCCGCTAGATTAAACAGATATAGAATATTTTTAATAGCTGCCTTATTGGTATTGTTAAGTAGCACCAGCCATTCTAATATATGGGCGATTTTTTAATTTTCGAACTGTCACTTCCTAGTCAAACCAAATTCAATTCGTGAATCGAGCCAGAGCCCAAGAATTATCTTCTGGGTGTAATTATGACGAATCCACGATTTCCTCCAAATTGGTGTAACTGTATTTACGTTTGAATTTTAAAACGGCGGTTCTTTTTGGGTGAGTTGTGTGTATTTTCATTTTTTTTTAAATATTTGCCAAAAGTATAATCATATTTTCTGTTGTAATGCTTTGGCACTGTATGAATTGTCTTTTTTATGATTATGCCGGAATATTGTAGAATCAATAGTTTCATGAAAATGATGTACACAAATTATATATAGCTCGCTGAATTTTTTGCCTTTGTTCCTTAAAAACACTGTTCGTTGTTATGCTAAGACATTGTTAAGTCTATAGCCTCACAGTATTGACTGCAAAGGCCATCACTCGATAAAGAGACCCAAACATGGCGCAATCTGCTCGGCAGTGGCTTGTTGAAAATAATGTTTGATGTTGAAGTAGCCGAGCAGGATTTCAGATGAGTCACTACGTTGCGAATTACTACTTAATCTTATTACTTATTTTTTCGAATTTAAAGGCCAAACACAACTACATGCAGTTGAAAAAAGTTCATAGAAATATTAATGTTATTAAAAAGGGTAAGAAATGAAATAGGAAAGGAAAACTTAACAAATAAATTTAAAATGACACTTAATGGCTCACAACACAAATGGCTCTTAATCAGGAATTTTAAAATCAACAGGAACTGTTGAGGGCCAATGGAAATCTGGAAAAAATTGGCTTCGCAAACGCTGTCTGTCTAGTTAAGCCATTAGATACCGTTGAAAGTTATCATCAAACTATCACATAAAAATCCGACGATAGATAGAAAGTTTAGGCTATCGACTTTAGTTTTACCACGTAGAATGATACTGAGTACCGAAAAACATTTGTTTTCAGGAGGAAAATATTTATTAAATAATCCGCTGCCACCGGTGGTGTACAGGATCCATAAGTAAGTAATTACCGGTGTGATGCGAATCAAATTCCGACGGTGATTCCAGACCTAGTAATTGCATTTATTATACATTTTGCTCGAGTAAATGTATTCAAAATGCAAAAAAATGTTGAAAATTTATTAATGTATGCCTATGTAGCAAGTGACGTGTATTCTTGCCACTTTGACACACCTTCATAAAGAGCAGTTGTGGTGTAAGTTCAGTTCCAGCAGCATTGCAAATTTCCAAGAAATTACACAGCTGCACTGCAAATACTTCTATAATTGATGGTGGAAATAGCTGTCATTATCTCGAGTTAAAGAGCATATCAGTAAAACTGATAAGTCAAATAAAAAAAATCTCTATAATTCAACAACACAAAAAAAGTAATCAGAAAGGGCTCACCGAAGTTCCCTAATAATTGAATTTTCTGCGTCAATTTAATGAGAAATTCGTCCATCACTTCTAAGGAGAATGTTCGCGTCGTGATCCACTTGAATTGAGGCACATAGTGTTATTTTCCGATGGCAACTACACAACATATTTTTCCTAACATTCATCGAAAAAACGTGACAGCAAATTTGAATTGCTGCCATCTCGCGCACTGCCTACTTAGACTCTTCATGCGACGGAAGCATTTTTCCACTAAAATAGATGGGAAAAACTATCGAATATAATCCAAGGTAAGCGAAATAAGAATTGGAATAATTCTGGGAACATTGATAGCAACAATCAATATGAAACTAGCGATTATTTTGTGGTTCCAGTTGCGCACACTATGAACAATCCTCGGTACCCAGTTCTGTCGTCTTAGCAAACAATACGTAATCTATGAACGACCTTTAGAACAAGGTTTAGCACTGATGTCATGGCAACATTTTCGTTTTGGTTTTTTCACCAAACAATAACAAACATGGAAAATTTTTGCGGACTCTTGATAAGATTAATCCGTCGCATTATTTTGTTATATTCCATTTTTATTTAACGTTTTTTTTTCAGCTATGAAAGGAACTCGGCTATGCCCCTAGCAGCTGGGTTTGAGCCGAAATGGGCACCGAAAACCTTCTCCTGTCTCCCGAGTTCTAGGGCGTGATTAGAGTCTCGGATGTAAGCGTTATGAAAATCAAATAAAAATTAGACTTATTGTGATTTATTGGCTATAATCAGCGGTGGGGCAGGATGGATAAATATAGGAAAAGCTATCTGAAGTCAAAGTGTCGTCATACATGGTTTCAGGGCCGGTAAGAGCTTGATAAGTTTGGCAGAAGCATGGTAGTGTACGGCTGGCGCGCGGTAAGCACCACGCGGCTGAAGACGGATCGAATGAGTTGAATGATCGGCGGATCGGGTGATCGGCCTTCTTCCGTTTATAGGAAGAGCGTGGGAACCTGTAGTATAACTAGGCAGATGCCGACAGAAATACTGTACGCTTGGATGTCCAGTAGGTAAAGCGTGCGTCAATTCCTAGAGCTGATGATCCTATCTAGCGGTACCCGTCGAGTACCAGGAAACCAACGTTCTGCACTTCTTCCGTGTCACAATGCTCATGCTAGGCAGTAACACTTGAAATAAAAACCTCTGAAAAACATATCAAAGGGGCATTTTGAGCGTTCGCCTTGAGTGCAGTGCTGATTTTCTTTCGATATCCGTGCTTTGACATACACCCGTAATCTTGTTTATGGACGACTGATACTGATACTTATGGACGCTAAAGACTTTTTAGGCCACATTTGAAAGAAGCTCTTCAAGCACTAAATCAAGAACAAATTTCAATCACACGAACATATTGTAATGTTATACAAACCATTTCAATTCAGACATATACTGCCCTTCTACGCATAGTTGTCCCATGTTAGTTTTTGTGGATTTTGACTTTTCATCATAGAGCAGTCTATTTTGATGTATACTTTTAGAAAACTCTAACAGATTTCGAACTCGAGATTTCGGAAAATCATTGAAAACAACATCAAGTCTATTTGTTCCATTGCTTAATTTCTACGCATAATTGTCTCGCGGTGATTAAATTCATCATCCGCCATCTGTTATTTTATGGAGCAACACACATTGAAATAGCATTTTCTGTTTAGATCTTGCAATCTTAGCCTGTTGCACTGGCTTAATATGGGCAATTTGAACAATACTTATTCTAAGCGACATAATCACTTCAACCACGTGGCAGGTTCACTTCCATAGATAAAGCATGTGGAAACTTGTATTAATCGCAGCCCGAGTAGCACACTTGTCACATATCAGTTACTGTGACTCATATGCGACAAAATCCAGTCACATTGGAGTTGCTGCAACCAAATCGATCTGAACTGTGCTACCATAGATATAATTATCAAGATGTTGGGGTCTGAACAAATTAGTACTCATTTTATGGTTCCAAGTACTAATATTACGGTACCCAAAATAATCGAGAAATCGACTTTCCCCTCGTATCTCGTATTGTCAACATTACATCATGCTCATTTTTCCTTCTTGCTAGCCCCTCGATTTGGCGGTTGCTTGGTAACAAGAAAACTATCAACAAACAAAAATGGATTTTTTTCATAAAAACTGATAAGTATTCCAAGAAGCTTTATTGAGGATATAAAATAATTGCCGAGAAGTGCATCCGCAGGGCTTTTTAAATAATTTTCAACAGATACCAATTTAATTTCCATTTCTTTTCAGTATTAAGTTTATAATGGAGTGAACCAAGAAACTGAGTTCAGGACAGAGGAAAAGAGTAAACCAAGACCTGACAAATTTTCTTTAGCAAGGCCAATATCGGTTTTTCGCTGGGCTGGAACGATTCACAGGATGTTTGCCTAGCAGGTCACCGGGGAAGCGGGTCTGCCACCCCACGCTGGATTCATCCGGTTTGGTTGATCACGCAGACGGACGAGCACGAGGAACCGCGGAAAATGCGCACGGGTTGGCTCACTTGGCTTGAAAGGGTGACACTGGGATCAACTTCCGTGGGAGGCGGGATATCGGGACCTCGTAAAGTAACGGAGTCGGCCAAGCTAGGGCCGGGTCAGATTGGGTTTGGCGGCGGTACTCGCACGTGCTTACCGAGGATTTCTTGGGCTGACGGTCCGGTAGGGTTGGGTACTCCCTTGGAACTGTCCAGAACCGACCAAACTGGCCAACGTTTTCACTGGGCCAAATAATTTCGGTTTCCTTGGTTAGCACCCCAAAAGAGCAAAGCGCTCACTTTCCGGGAAATTCGAGTTTTTTTTGTTCCTCGTTAGCGGTCACACAACCTTTTTTTTCACGTTCCAACTTGCAATCCCCCTTTTTCCCGTCTTCTACGTTTTCTCCTCGTTCTTCGCCCCGGATCTAGCAGTGAAATGTCGACAAATTTCGCTATTGCAAGACGCCGGAGCCAATCTCGTTTTATTAGTTTTTTTTTCACATTTCTGGAGGGTTCAACATGCGCATATTCACATTACATTTTAATTTTAGTCCATAAAAATGTATGGCTGATAAAATGGAAGAAATCCTGGTATGAAATACAAGCTACAATGTTACTTAATTCAATAAAAAAAATCAAATAAAAAGAAACGATTTAAATTTCCTGAATGTCCTGAATGTCTACTAAAACTATATCTATAAAACTATATCTATAAAAAAAAACTTGTAGAAGGATAAATGATTTAAAGTACTGTAACCTGCACACTTCCAACTGCCTCACGAGGGCATCAATGTAGCCCCCATGTAGTACCATTACTTTAAGCAAAAATAAATCATGTGAAATACAGTTACACGTACAACACAGCAACTAAACACGAACAAGCTATAAATTTAGAGAGGGTCCGCATCCAACAGAAACTGTTAAGAACTGTTAAAAGATTACGAGCCGAAATGCTGCCCTATATAAGAAGAAATTTTTGCAACCCACCATAGATACCAACAGTAACCCTCTACCACATGATCTTTTCGCCGCATCCAAGGGTCTCTCTCTCTCCTCATCACTCATTACTCTTATCACTACTTCCCAAAAGATAAGAGAGTACAACTAACTCTCAATTAAAGCCGAGACGAAGGCACCAACCAAGAAAGTGTGGAGCAAGTTGTCAGTTGACTGCTATGCAGGCAGTACGCGTGATTCGCAATAATTTCAAATCAATTAACGGTACAGTCAAAGTTGCCAAATGCCAAGTTGCCTGATCGGTAAGAATTTCTGATTAGAAACTGTGGAAGTGAGATTCGGTGGAAAAGTGACTAGTGGCTTGGGCAAGCTAGAGCGCCCCAAACTAGTGAAACTCACGGCTAATCATTTTATTCACCCTTCAGCCACCAATCCCCATTTTGAGTTTCGTCACTGATATGCCACCGTAATGCAGTGCTAGAGTGAAGATGGATTGCTAGAGATCGGTAAAGGGAAAATAGAAAGCAATTCCGAAAAACTGTGACGCTCTGTAGTGGAGTGAACTAATTTGTTGTGTCTCCTACGGTAGCCCTTTCCTTTCACCTCCAACACCAATCGCCTGGCAGAATGTGACGCGAAGTGGCAGCTACGGATGGTCAGGTCGGCATGGAGCTGGCGTAGTTCATTGGTCTGTCCGGGTAAGAACAATGTTTCATCGTCGCCGGGGGATACAATTTCAACACTGACACATATGCAAACTAACACTTTTCCCTAAGTTTATGTTGAAATAGAACGTAAGTATGTAATTAATAAACACCTATTTTAATTTGCACGTGAAATATATGCTTTCAAACGACTCCGATAATGGTGCGTCATGTGGACCAGTGCCATCTTTACTGCCTTTCTTATTTCTTGATCTCCGTCTTATGCGGACTCCATCAAGGAGGTGGTGACAGTACTTTTAACATATACAGTACATATAGTACAGTAAAGTCCCATACAACTATGCTACGCGCAGCAGATACCCAACAAACATTGAAGACTAATAAAGCGCTTATACAGCCAAAAATAAGCCTCTACAGCTAAAAAATCTAGCTTATTCAGCTTAAATTGTTTGTTGGGTAGCTTCCTAAACACATTCTACATCGTCACTCGAAGGCCACAAAGAAATAGTACATACTTTCCAAACTACGGTTTAAGACATGCGTTCGAAAACAACGTTTCTCCTAAAAGTCGTCCCCGGTGGATGCCAGGAAACAAGGAGTCAGCTTTCAGAGATCCTACGAGATATACTATTTTGCAAACAATTATTCGTATTTCCATAATCCATTCGAAATGAGGATACCTAAAGTGTGCTAGAAGCAAATAAATACAGCAACTTGAGAAGGTAAAATAGTCAAAAGCTCATGAAACCTAGTAAATTAACACTTGAATTTCTAGTTCTCGTGCAAAAAGTCAAATTTTTGAGAATCATCTACTTGTTCCAGTTCGCGTGTTAGGTTAACACCAGTTAGGCTCAGGCGAGGTTAATCATAAGAAGAAAAGTGGAAAAATTGTATCCGTCCCGTTGAATTCCTCGACCTGGGGTGCTGGTGCGGACTCGATTCGACGCACTCAGCTTTGAGCGGTGTTAGATATGGAGGTACTCAACGTGCTCAGTATGCGAGAGCCTTAACTCGGGCAACTAAATGTCTCGGATCTTCAAATTCAGGTCCATACGAACTCTTACGGCCTAGCAGAACGACCTATATCGATTCCTGCGTGCTATTTTGAGACCGACCATCACGTGCTCGATAAGCTTAGCGTGAACTAGCGTATGCCCGAAACGTCGTCACGCGCCTAGCTGCAGCCACTCGGAATTGGTCCTAGTCGGTTGTCGATTGCCCGGCCATCATGTTCTTTCGGCGTTTTCTCCTCGAAGGTGGTCACTCAGGAAAATCTGTTCGACTAAAAGCCACCTACGTCCGTTCATCAGGCGTGCTCGAAACCGACAGAGTGCTTTAAGCTTCGTCTCAACCAGTGGTTTCGGCCGTGGGTTCTACTAGGTTGGGTTTATGTGGAGCCAAATTTCATGATTTTTAGCACCAGCTATTCGAAAAAAAATCGTCAACGAACGACGAACCTGCTGTATTCCTTCGACTTCACGACGTGGGAGCTCCTCGCCGTAGTCAGGATAAGAAGAAAAGTTACTTTAGGATAGTAGTAAGGCGTTCTTCTTAAAGCTTTGTAATCCCTAAAAGAGAAAACACACGTATTAATACAAGTATGCCCAGTCCTTTTTATCTTATATCTTTGATCAAATTTGTCAATATTTCTTATTTTCCATTTTCCGGTTAGTGTTAATTCAAATCCGTTTGGGTTTAAAGGGTTTCCACCTGTGTATTGTGCCTTGGGGTTGGATGATGCAGAGGATCGAGATTATTTGAACCATTTTGGCCCGCCTTCAGAAAAGAGTCTCAGCCGGACTCAAACGCAACAGTCTGCAGTCTCCCCTGTCGCGGGAGTGGCGCATAAGCTGCTGGACGGTTGTGGGTACAAATAGCTTCGTTTCAATCTTGACGTTCTTCGCTCATTATATTTGAAGGATTAGATCTGGTATGTTTGAATATGGTGCAACTTATAGATCGCTTCAAGTATGCCTTAAAAAAAATGGTGATAAGAAACATCGGAAGAATGGTGAAAAAAATAACATTGAATGGATACTGTTTGTCTTGCCTCATTTGAAAAAAAAATGACGTTCAACTTTATGATGTAGAAAAGAGACTATTAACAATAAAACGTTTGTGTGAGATTGACAGTTGAAATAGGAATGTTGCAATGGGAGTGAAGAGTGCAGTTTGCTTTGATTTTAATAAATATGTTTTGTACTAAAACGTTCAGAAGCTACGTACTGATTACCGATTACATTACTGGGTACCGTGGAACATTTATAGCATACGAAACCGGAACCATCAAAAAGTTGTCAGTTTCATATTGATTGTTGGTGCTACTAGGGAGTAGTCATTCACGAAATCATGCATTGAACGGGACTGATATGCGTAGAAACCATAAAACAAGTGCTCTATTTCTCGGCATAGCTGTCCCGCCAAACTATTTATATGATCATTGACGCAAATTCTATTTCTAAGCAAAAAATAAGAATAATTTCAATGAAATTAAGTCTTCTGAATGGTTCTGTGATGTAATAATCTTATATTGCATTATGGTTATACGCCAGCAATGAAAATTTGTGTTCAATTTCAAATGCCATTTTCACAATTGTCGTTTTTTTGAATTTGGTACAACCGTGCGTAGAACGGCAGTATACATTACATCTATACTTCCTACGGTGCATAAGGGCCAAATCATGGTTTTCTTTAGTAATGGTACGGCAATAGTGAGACATATTTGTAAAACAATGATATGTGTAAACATTTATGAATAAAGAATAACTACACATCTTGAATAAATCTTAAAACCACGTGTTCCATGCAAAAGAAAAAGTAATTATTATTAGTAAAGGCAGAGAGACGGTCATTGATGAGGAAGGGTGATTAGTTGCTGGATTCAGGTTCGTTTTGGGTGGAGAGGGGTGAAATGGGGAAGAGACGAGTCCGATTCCAGAACCAGCCCAATTCAGCAATTACATGTTTCAAACCCGCCGGTGCACCGCGGTGGTATGCGTTTCGTGCCCCCTGTGGACAAAATGAACATAGACTATAGACTATTTCAGTGGAAAGAACGCATCTCTTGCATCGAATTCTATCAGAAATCCTATCTTCGTCCGACCGAGCCGCGAATCCGGCAAATTGTCTAAAACACCCTTCAAAATTGTTATTTGCCGGCATCATTGATCATCACTTAAGAAGTAAACCGAGCAGCAAGTTCAAAGGTCTTCAAACTTGGCGCTGTCCGCTGGCAACATTTACCATCACTAAATGTAACGAATGAAGCAGCGAACATTAACCGGCGAGAAGTGCTTCTTAAAAAAAAATCACATTTATCCTACAATTTCTCCGGAATTCTCCAAGGAAACCCTCCAAAAACTTCTCTAGAAATCTAGTCCCCTGAAAATGCTTTCCAAAATTCCTTAGGATATTCATGCTGAAGCGCTTCCAAGACTTCTTCCTTTTCATTTCGTGACATGACTTTTATCTCCTTTCATGAAAGAAGCTAGCAAGCTTATCCAATCTGGAATATATAGTGCCGAAATATACCCTAAAAACAAGAAAAATGGATTATAAAGTTTAAGAAAAATGTTTTAAATCATCAAAATTTCCCGTATTACACCGCAAAATAATAAACAATTAACAACTACAAAAATCCCCATGACGACAGTTAAGAATTAGCACAAATTCAAATTCAACCAATAGGTTGCTCAGTTTTACTGGGTACCGCCTGGTACCGCAAAGTTTAGAACACTGGAACCATAAAATGAGTACTAATTTACTCTGACTCCAACATCTTGATAATTATATCTATGTTGATAGTGTTGGAACGTGTTTAGTTCCTCCACTATTGAATCTACCCTACAGTCGCCTCTCCCCATCTCGATATTGAAGGGACCATCGAGATAGGGAAAGATGGGAAATGGAAATGGGTACTAGATCCAAAAAAGTTAGTTGCTATGAAAAACGACAACAAAACAAATATCATTTTTTGTTTTGATGTTTTTGTGATTGTCTAAAACACGATATACAGAATCAAGGTAGGCTTGTAAAGAAAATGACAGTTCAAAAGTGACGTGATTGCTATCGCAGTATGAACGAGTGCAAAAGAAGGCCGAACTTAATCGTATAGAGCGTTGGTTTGCTTCGTCCCGAGCAGCGATAGCAGTGACGTCAATTGTTTACAGTGAAAATTTATGTTTACGTACGTGTCGATAGTGCATTGTTTTTGTATGCCGTGGTATAAAGATGGTCTATAATGGCCTAAACATTTTAACATATCGACATAAGGAGAGTGAATGCAGAACGAATATGATCAGAACATATCGAGCTAGAGGTATATCGATATAGGGAGTAAGAAAATTATGTCTTCACTTGTCATAAGACGAGTTTATACAATCCCATTGAATTCCACCACTTAATTGTATCTTGACAGATACGTATTTCGCCCTCAACAGTAAGGCCGTCTTCAGTGTCTTGTACTTGACTCAACCCTCCATCCACCCCTATGACACAATTTTTGTATCAGGCATCTGATAATTTTGTATGGATCGTCACACTAACTCCCTTCCACCCACTGAGCGTCACGTTCTTTATGAATGCTCCCTTGTCAGGGATCGAAGTGATCCGTTCGCGAGAATGTCCGATGACAAATTCGCAGCAACAAAATTTTACAATGATATGGAAATGCTAATATCATCTTCCAAACTTGGACGTACATGTTCATGATAGCATTAGAGGCGAAAGTATAGAATTGATAGTTCCGTTAGGATACGGCAGGCATGAAGAATGTTTTTGTAGAAGTCGATTTGAAAGCGAGCGGAGGGCAATATTTGTGATGGCACATATCGCACGACCTTCCTTCTGCCAAGCTCCCGTATGAAGGGGGAGGGAAGAATATCAGTGTGGAAGCTGATATATCTCCACTGGCAAACAAAATTTTGTTTGGCTGCTCGTTTTTTTTTTAATTGTATGATCCGCTCTCGGAAAACAAAAGTTATGGTGCTTACTCTGTTATCTGCGGCCTGCGGGTAACATTAAGTTAATTGAAAATTTATGATTTCGGGAAGTCGGGGAAATAAATTTTCAGTTAAACGCTGCCACAACGGTCAATTTGAATGGATACGCATGGGTGGCTGATTGGGCGAAAGATCCACGAAATTAAATTAAAGCGAATGGGAAAAGGTGATAATTGGGGTTGGTTCGGATGTCGAGATCATCAAACCGATAACATCAGGATTGGTTCATACGAAGAGTTCATGACCATTGCGAAAAGTGATTTCGCTCCAAGCCATTGGAGTTCAAACTGGTTTTCTGGGCGGTTACATCCAAGAAGTGTGATAAATCTGGAATAGTCTCCGGTCCACGGTTCCACAGTTTTCGCGGTCCGAAGGCTCCTGGACGGAACGAAAAGTTAGGGAAGTGATAATCCCAGTTTATGTCTACGTGCTAGCTAAGCTGCTGTGTCCTTTTGTTGCAGCCATCATCAGATCGGCGCCGGTTAAAAGCACGAGTTTGAGCTCGATCCATCCCCCTCCCCCCCTCGTGGGTTCAGTCAGAGACCGAAGCATTGGCCAGCAGTTCATCATTGCCGCCTCCGCGGTCTAGCATCCGTCACCAACCCGCTGTGAATCCAACTCGACCGCCACCTATCCACGCCGGAGCGCCATCTTCGAAAATATTTCGCGTTCCTCATTCCCTACTGCGGACATTCTAGGTAAAACTCCATTCCTCAAGCAACTCCAAACTCTAACTCGAGCAACATAGGTAGGAGAGTGTTGGGGCACATGTGGTGCCTGTGTCTTGTGCAAATGTGTTGCATGAGCAGTGTCGGAGAGTCGAGGCGCATACGTGCACTTGATATAAAAATATAAAAAAAAACCCTGATTGATCCACCTAGCGGCGTTTGTGCCTTTCTCGTACATCAGATATAATAAAAAAATTGAGTGGGAATTTCTTAGCGTGTTTTTTTTTGTATATACATCGTATTTTGGCCATAACTTTTGATCCCATAGTCCGATCTAGCCAATTTTCAATAGGAAACAATAGGACAGGATTCCCCTTCTTATTGCAAAGAAATCGGATCAAGATAAGCGCCTAAAAGATGAGTGAGTTTTATTTTGCGCACATACATACACACACACGCACACACATACACACAGACAGACATCATCTCAATTCGTCGATCTGAGTCGATTGGTAAATAACACTATGGGACCTGGACCTCATATCACATAATCGTCTTGGAAGTGAGAAAGGCAAAAATGTTCAATTATTTTATCATTTTGAGTGTTTTGTCAGAGGAACATCGCAATTTTATTTTTTAATTATTCCTAGCTCGCAAAAGACCATTGTTTGTTTGCTCTTAGCTCTCCCACCTCCCATTTTTTTAGTAGACATTCCCGTACACCCTTAATAGTCTAGCAGTCCATCTATTCACATTTATTTGCGATAATTTAAGTGCATTGCAGTAAAAAAAACAAAAATTTTGATCTTGGATTTTATGTTCAAAGAAAAATGGAGAAAAAAAATGTTTGTTAATTATCTTGGCTGCGCGCGGGGGATTTTCTATAGGAATTTCCGGAGAAATTATCAGAGGAATTCTTGGAGGAACTGCCGGTGGAACTTCTGGAGGAATTTATTGAAGAACTAAGGAAGAATTTCCGGAGGAAATCCTGGAGGAACTCTCGTAAGAATTCTAGGATGAACTCCCAAAGGAACTTCCGTAAGAATTGCAGGAGGAACTCCTGGAAGAATTCTTAAAAGAACCTCCCGGAGGAATTCCCGTAAGAACTCCCAGAGAAATTCTCCGAGGAACTTCTGGAGGAATTTGTAGATAAATGCCTAAAGAAATGCTAAATGATTTTCTGGAAGAAAGCCTGATTGAATTTCTGAAGGAACTACTGGTGGAACTTCAGAGGAACATCCGGTGGAATACCCTAGAGGAAGAGAAAAAATATTTCTAAAGTAACTTCCGAAATCCCATTTCTCGTGAAATTCCTGCCAAATATCGTCCAGGAATTCCCTGTGAAGTTCCTGGAGGTATTACCGGAGAATTTCTTAGAAAAACTCCTGGAAGAACTCCGGAGGAACTCCCACAAGCACTTCCGGAAGAATTCCCACATGGAAGTCCTGAAATAATTCTTAGAGAAGTTCCTAAAGGAATTTCCGAAAAAATATCTGAAGGAATTCCCAAAAAAATACCAGGAGGAATTAATGCAGAAATTCCCAGATGAAATCTTGAAAGTATTCCCAAATGAATTGCTGAAGAAAATCCCTGCGGATTCTTCCGAAGAAATTTCTGGAAGAACTCTTGGCAGATATCCGAGTAAATTCCGAGTGAAGTGTGGGGATGTAATGCCAATAAGAAGAAGAAGAAACTTTACTACCATATTGGGGTTTGCTGTCCAGATATCGGTAGGACTTAATATGCCCTTCTCAAAGTACTTCTTTCTTCGCAGGAATAGTGCTGAACAATCGCACAGCAGATGTTGAGAGGTCTCAATCTCACAGTCACAAAAGCGACAGATATTAGTTTGACTTCTGTTTATCTTTTTCAAATGATATCTGGCCGGACAATGACCTGTGAGCAGACCAATAACTATTTTCAAAGAACTTTTTTTTCAGATTCATCAATTTATTTGAAATTTTATTGTTTGGAGTGATGAACTGTTTAGATTGTCTTAACCCTTAAATGCGCAATGTTGTTTTAAAACAACAAACCGAAAATACGTTTAATGTTAATGATTTCAATGGTTATTTACGTTAAAAATATTTCCGACGAATTCTAAAAAAATCGTCTTGCGCCTTTAAGGGTTAAGGCCTTTATAGCGATCCAACTCGACTGTATCGTCTCATCCTCCCATTTATTAATCTCCATTTGTATAACACATTTAGAAACTCCGCAAAAAGGTTCGGGTCCTATGAACTGGACACCTGAACCTTGTCTTGCGAGTAAATCCGCTTTTTCGTTTCCTTCGATGCCACAATGGCCTGGCACCCAGTACAAATATACCTGGTTCGACATAGCTAGTTGTTTCAACAATTTTATGCATTCCCAAACTAATTTAGACTGGCATTTGAATGATTTTAATGCATTCAGAGCCGCCTGGCTGTCTGAGAATATACAAATCCGGGTATGTCTGTATTTTCTTTGCAAGCATACGAATGTGCATTCCAAGATGGCAAATATTTCTGCAAGGAAAACAGTAGTCCACTTTCCCATTGGTATAGATAAGTTAAGTCCTGGGCCTGTGATTCCTGCCCCAGTACTGTCATTCATTTTTGATCCATCTGTGTAGAACATAAT
The DNA here is from genome assembly GCF_024139115.2 of Armigeres subalbatus. NCBI lineage: Eukaryota > Metazoa > Arthropoda > Insecta > Diptera > Culicidae > Armigeres > Armigeres subalbatus. The sequence continues at coordinate 455,062,896 of NC_085140.1, forward strand.
CGATCCTGGAGGAATATTTGGCCCCCCTAATTCCCATATTTGGCGGTCTGTTTGAACTACTGCGTATGGTATATCTAGGTTCAGGCTCTTTTCCATCCAGTCTTCGTTCATTACTACGATTGGATTAATAGGAAAATCTCTCAGTATACTCATTTGTTCTAAAAGATTGCCTTCTAAAAACTCATTACATCTTCGTAATCTTAGTGCACATTTTTCAGCTTCCATTCGCACGTATTGATGCAGTGGTAGCTTACTAAGAGCTGCTTCTAGTGCTAGTGATACTCATGTTTTTCTTTTGAAATCCTTATCTAGAATGCTATCAGAAATCAAAAGACAGGAACACCGTCTTCGACCAGAGGTCGTACAGACTGAACACTTAACACCTAGACAACGGACAGAACATATAACACTCAGTGGACCGGTGGAGAATTTTTCGTTAACGAAAAGTTTCCTCCTTACCGGGGCGGGAATCGAACCCACGCTCCATAGCCCATGCGTTAAGACGATTGATGTCGCTAGCCGCACGGCCATGAAGTCCACGAACGTAAGAAGGTAAAAAACATGAGGATTACTACTCCCGACCACGCCTGTCTTCACGGTAACTAGGGAGAGGATGAAACTTAGCATGAGACCACCGACTTAGGAGCACCCTCATAAGTACCACGGATTTAGATATTGAGGAAGGGTTAGCCAGAAGCTAGTAATGTGACCATGATAAATCATATTCAGTAACACACCACAATGTATGGTAGAGGTGATGGGATGTTGTTTATATTGGTTTTCTGAGCTGCGCTTGAAAAAACAATTCAAACATGAAAAATAGAACGTGATCGTTTCTCGTATTTGACTCGACTCGAATTGCATTTTAGATTTTGTGATTTTAAATTAAAGCCACAAACAGCCACTTGTATAAGAAAAATTGTTTTCTAGCATCCAATAATTTGATAAAAACAATTTTTTATCTGCTTTTGCTGATTCAAAGTATGTAATTTTTTATTATCACTTTGTGACCCCAAAACCACCCTGTGACTACACCACTGAAGTGAGCACCCCCGTCTCTGATTGTTTTTGTAAAGAAGTCTGTAATAAAACAATTTTTTTTCCTCCACGACCTCCTGCACTTGGTCCGCAACTCGCTTCTGCAAAGCTTATTTTTTACGCATGGTCAGAACGCTATCTAGCTTGACCTGTACCAGAATTACTTCTGACAACAACCAACAATTTTAAAATACTTTCCGTCATTGACGGCCTATTATCGCTCGACGTCGGCTTTGCCTTGTGATGGATCTAAAACTGTAAACATCACTATCTTAGTCACCGGAAGATATTTATGCTTACCTACAGCATTTTTTTAATTAAAAAAAACTGGTTTCAATTGACTCTAATTCTGTAATCTTTACTCGAGGTCAGCAGTTCGCATTTTAACAAATTCCATTCGTGAAGAGCAAGACCATGACCTGAATCGAAAGTAACCTGACGATTTTTACAATACACTTGACGCTCTTTATAATACACAATCTCAAATTTTATATATTGGTACCAGATTTACATTGATTGATAATAACAGTAGGTACACAATATTTTTATTTTGAACTTTTTCACAACAGGAAGTGCAAAAATAGTGACTTTAGTGACCATTTTCCGAAAAATAGTGACTTTAGTGACTTTTGGATGCAAACAATGGCTTTTTAGTGACTAGACTCAAAATAAAGTGACTCGCTTCCAGCCCTGCATGAGGCTGACACGATGATACTTTTATGCCCAGGGAAGTCGAGATAATTTCCAAACCGAAAATTGCCTAAACCGGCTCCAGGAATCGAACCCAGCCACCCTAAGCACGGTTTTGCTTTATAGCCGCGCATTTTACCGCACGGCTAAGGAGGGCCCCTTACCGCTGTAGTCTACATAGTAAGTCTGAATTGTGCTATTTGGAAAATATGTATATCGGTGGATTAACACCTAGGGTAACGTGACATAAAGACCTTAACATGGTTCTTTTTTCATTTCGCAATTTTGGTCAATAGAGATGCTTGTAATGCTTGTGTAAGGTAAGTGCTGTGAGAGACAAATTTACAAACGATAAATCGCCTTTGTTGTTTTACTTAATACTTCGTCGCCGGCGTCATGCAGAAAGCATAGAAAAATGGAGCAGAAAGAAAAGAAATTAGATTATTTTGCAGATAAAAGTATCCAGTCATGTAGATACGGTTGTTTTCCATAGGTCTAGTGTGGAAATTATCTCCAATTTTCATGAAGTCGTAATTTCAGGGAGTGTGACGTATACGCAACCAACTTAATACGAATTGGATTCAACTCCGTTTTCAGGAGGTGAAGCTTAGATTTTGAAAGTCATATTTCTCGGGATCAGAGAAAACTTGGTGAGTGGAATTTAGTTTATTCAATCTTGTACAAGATGAATCTTATGTCACATTCCACAATCTTTTGATTGCAATCGTGACTTGTTCGTTTAAAAATACTTTCGAAATGTCATTTGGAAACAAACAAAATCTCCGTTCAGCTGTTTATTTCACTAACTATGCATAAAGCTAATTGACTTCCCATTTGACATTTATGAACTAACATATCATATCAAATATAGAAAAGAAGCCATATACTACGTCACATGAAATTGTGTTATCGATTGGTAGTAGTGAATGTATGAGTAGGAGTACGTTACCAAAAACCATTAATGAAAACGAAAGATTTGAATGTCATTCGCTAGAGAGCGAACAAGTGTGAAGATGAAAAAAGGTGGAAAGCAGACACGAGAAGTCGATATATTAACGATACAAATCCAAGCGTCTATATTTCGTAGTGGGTGCAAATGGCTAGCTCAAACCGATAGTATTGGTTATTTGTATGCAATGCGCTAGTTGGGTAAAATGTGGCACCTTTTCTTAGTTAATTGCCTAAAGTTTGTCGCAAAATCGAAATGCGGCTGGAAGCAATAAAGATTTGTAAAAATTTAATCAGAATATATCTTTGAAAATAAATGTTTAATTTGGCTCTTTTCGATTCCATTCTAGAGTTCTTTTTTTCATTTGATACAAAACTTATTTTCATTATTCATTTTAGACAAAAAGAAGAAATCTCGTAATTTTGTTAACTGTATCGATTGTTTCATACGAACAAACTATTTTTCTCATGAAACATAAACGTAAACGTTAAGATCTTTTATAACAAGGCCTTCATTCGTTTTTCAAATATTATGATAAGAATCATTACTAACAAACCTTTTATGGAACGTTATGCACCATTCATGTTGGAATCCCCATTTCTCAACTAGCAATATAAACAATGAGTCAATTTTCATCCACAACGGTATGAGTCTAGTTGATTTGGCGCGTCATCGTTCTCCGCATGGTACCCAAGGGTTCGTTATCAGTGCAGACGTAACGTAATTTGCTATCTCAATGCTCGCACCACATTCCACCACACTGAATGTCGCGAGTCATTACACTACACAACACAAGTGCAGAAGGCCTCGCATGAAAAAAAGCTTATCCAAACACATCACAGGCATTTAGGAAAGACATTTGCATGTCAACAAGCAACTAATTAGCGCTGCATACACAATTATTAGCTGCTTGATGGGATGATTACATTTACATTACACCTACCAATTTCCCGCCGCGAGCTACAAGCTGCCAACCCGTAGGCTTTGATGGATTCTTCCGCTTCATCTGCACACGGTCCCTCGTTCTGGGCAAAGCCGAGATAGTTGTACGATCCCAGGTTTAAGCATCTTGTCTCGGTGCCGGTGAACCTAAAAACAAACGTCAACTAGAATCCAGTAAACCTATAATACAGGGCACAATTGACACCTTTCGGTTTCCTACTGAATCACATTATATTTCCCAAAAAATGCAAAAGTAAAACCCCTTTTTTGAATGTTAAAAATTGAATTCGAATTGTGAATTTTAGCGAAATCCATTTAACAGACATAGGTTGTTAATATGAATGGATTGTGTATAAAATATCCCAACACACATTGGAATCTAAAAAGAAGCTTTTTTTAATTAAGCTTTTCCAGCTAAAAACTAGTTTGTTCAGTTTAAATTGTTTGTTGTGATATGTTATTTTTGTGTTTTGAATTCCAAACAATCCGTATTGCTGTAGCTCAGAGAAGATGACCCCGAACATATGGTCGGGAGTGTACATATTTGACTAATTATTACTTACTCGAACGACCACCCGTAGTCATTAGTAATTCGGTCCTTGAGGGTCACCTCCGAGCCCGGCACACTACAGATGGGTCTGTTCCAACAGTCTTTCACCCGTCGATAGACGTATCTAAGATAGAACTTTTCGAACGCATCGTACAGTGGCACGTAACCCTGAAACACGATATGATTATGATAGTCATTCAATTGGATACGGTCACATCAATTGACTCACGTCTCGGTGCTTCTCGGTTGCCACCTTCGGGGTGAAGAACAACTGATTTATGTAACCGAGTATCATGAGCAGATAAAAGCCCAGGTAAGTAAAACAGGCGGTGTGGAGTGGCACCTGCTCATACGACGATTTCGGATACTCCATACCATGATCGTGTTTCGTTTGCTGCAGCGATTCGGGCTGGTGTTTGCTGAAGCCATTCTATACAGGCAGGAAACGGGAGCCACACAAGAGGGCAAACAGTTGGAAGGGAGAAACGCGCACAAAAAAAAAGAGAAGCCATTAAGTTTTTGCCCATCAAGAAACTAAATTTCATATTCAACGCAAGGGCGTGTGCGAAGTGTTAATTAATTCTAGACACACTCGCGCTATACCTTTTCTACAGGATATCAGGCGATGATAGCGGGTATCACCACCTTACACACATCTAATGACTCATACTGAACACTGATATAGAGTAAAAAAAATCTCAGCTCACCGAGATGTTCTTGGTGCCATTGGTTTGCTGATGCTCCGAGAACCGGGACCGGACGTGATGACCATTCAACGCCGTGCCATTGTGCAAGGCGTGGCCGTTCTTCATCAGTTCTGGCATTTCTTCGGCTGAAAACACTCCAAAACCGAAATGTCCCGTTTCAAGTCGCGCCCGCAGAAAAAGCAAACTTTCTAAAATACACTGCCACAACTTTTCACGGCTCCGCCACTCGCGCACCACTGATCCACACAAAATCGATATATGCAAAACGAAAAGTCAAAACCGTGATGATATAGACAACGGCGGACACACACGCACGGAGCGGCGCAAGGACTGCCAGTGGGAAGGTACGGGCAGCCCGTTCATATGCCTTTCGGGTCCACCGAAATTTGACAGTTTCGTATGTCATGTGTCGTCCGCAATGTCCGCAATACATCTCCAGTGGCTGTACCGAACACATGGAACTTTAGCTATACAAACACATAAAACTTGTGACCATACTTCCACGAAACGGTTCATAATAAACGTGAAATAACCGTTACCAAAAGCACATGCTGCATAGTTGCTGTAGTGTTGGTGATCATGTTAAAGTTATGCTTCGAATAGGTCGAACAGAATTTAGTTAGACAAATTTTGTACTTTGTGCATGGTTTTACCCGGGCACTTTTATCAATTATTTTATGGAAAACAAAAATTTACTAGGAAGGTTTCATCAGCTGAGATTCAAGTTTAAAATTTTAATTGGTAGTTTTGGTAAAAGTTACGCGATCTAAACAGAAAGTAGAAGGGATCAATTGAAAACAATATGAAGACAACAGAATCGAGCAACAAGTATATGACATTTCTTTTAAATAGAAGGTGATTGGTTATTTGATGTTACACTGAAAAGCATAAAAAAAATTAAAATTAAAATTCCAAAAAATAGTTTAATTATAAACGATTGACAGTGCGGGATTGGATTTTCCTTATACGGTGTAAAAGTGTGATATCACAAAACAAAATTCGCCTTCAATAAAAAGTAGTGGGCTAACAAAATATCAACTAAAACTAAAATCGATATTATTTTCAACTGTCTAAGACGAGTTTAGTACTTTCCATTTAATTCCACTACGTTTTGTTATCTTTACAGATACGTATTTCGACCTCAACTGTGAGGCCGTCTTCAGTATCTCCTACTAACCTAAGTCGAGTTGAGTACGCCTCACAGTTGAGGTCGAAAAAAACGTTCATACGAAAGAGATTAGGGTGGTTAAAAAAATCGATTTTGCTCCACAACGCTCATACAATTATGTTTCATGTTCTGAGTGTCCTCCGAAAATTTGAGCTGATTTCGATATAAACTGAATTAGCACAAGCCACTTACATGGAAATTAGTATGGAGAAATTACATTTACCATTATACTGATTATAGCGCGTCCCCATTATGCGCATGCGAAACCTACAAATCTCAAAGGAATACTAAAGAACTTTCCCTCAACGAAAACCGCATCTTGATTAATCGTTCCAATAATTAGTAATATAATTTAAGGCTGCCCTGGAGTGACCCTTTCCGGTTACCAAGCTACGAGAGCCGCTGTCGTCTGATCAATCTTGATACTTTGCGAGTTAGAAGGAACGTCACCATATCGTTGACCATCGCGGATGTCCTATAAGGCAGGGTTGATCTATAGGTTCTTCTTGAGCTTATCAACGCACGTCCGAGAGCTTTTCGTAACAATGTAATGTTGAGGCCAAGACACCATCGCACGGCGGCTAAAATCGTGTGTTTATTTAATATTACCTTTATTATGTGATTTAGCGTAATGGCGTCTTCGAGACATTTTATCAGTAAGTCGATGCGTTTCTTTGGAGGTATTCAGCTTACTGGTCAGTCCCCCTAAAAGTGAGATGAAAAATTTATTTTCCCACTTTACAACATTAATTTTATTTATTTAGTTTACATCTAAACAGATAGGGTAAGACGGTATAATATGCCCCCCCCCTAAGGCAATACCCATTGACGTAACTACAGGGGGGGCTATAGCCCCACCTAGGATCTATCTAGCCCCCCCTAGAAAATGTGTTACTTTGTATAAGTATTGTAAATTTTACCGAAATCTCAACAGCAGAACTGTTCGGTAATTTATTTTACAGATTTTTTGTAATTTTTTCCATTGTTCAACTGTCAAAATCACCGAAAATCAGTTAAATTATTTACCGAACAGTTCTGCTGTTGAGATTTCGGTAAAATTTTACAGAATTCAGCGATTTATTTTAAGTGTGCAGCATGTTGAATCTATTCGCTCAAGTTTTTAAACTTCGAGCAATTGTTATAAGGCTTGCTCACGACAAAATCTGGACCCCTCAAAACACGTTATAACTTATGAAATACCAAAGGAAAAACCTCATCATCAAGTGAATTAAAAAATATATTATAGATTTTTAAGTTTTTCCAGGTTTTGTGAGTAATTGTTATCTAAATCGAGCGTATCCTTCCTAACTAATACCAATCCTAAAAGCTGCAGCGCATTTTAATTATCACTGTTGGCTTCTTGAGAAAGGTTTGGTCAAGCTTTTAGATTTCAAGTAGAGGTAACTAAAAGTTTAATAAGAATGAACTTGAAATTCTTTCGGATAGATTTTAGAAACTCCCCATACTATTTAATTCTCTATTGTCGCTACAGCAATGAAACCAGAGAAAATGACTCAGTAGGCGTGAAACAGACCTACTGATAGAAAAGATGTGTTAAATGTTCCTATGTGTAAACAAATGCTTCTATAAGTTAATTTGTTGCAATTTTTTTTTTAACTAAATTGAAAATTAACGACCAATAAGTTAGGATGTAAAACTGATTTTTTTTAAATCATCCTAGAAGTTATTCTAACAGAGAAGAAAGGTTAGTTTGTTGTGGTCAGATCGCCGTTTGAAAGCTCGTAGGAATTGTCAGGCCACTGAATTGAAAGCTGGCGCAAAGAGTTTAACCAACTAATTTATCCAATATTTAATTTATAATGTATTCTAGGTTCGAATCAAATAAAAAAATCCTTCAAAAATCAGGATCGTGCTTCACATTCTATTCAAGGCGAGCGAGCCTACCAAGGGTTTTGAGAATCCTACGAGATTTCTAGATTTTTGTAACAGGGCTGAGCCTTGATGAACATCATTTGAAATATTTAAGTCGTCCTTTGATATCTGATAGACCAACAATATACATCAGTTGAATCGAGCGAAAATGGTAAACTTTATGTATTCAACCGTCCACTAAAAGAGCTTTATATATTTTTCTGAAACTTTCTGTGTTATGAGTGTTAAAATAGAAAAGTTTAAAAAAAAGTTAGCCCCCACCTAGACTTTTTCATTAGTTACGCCAAAATACCTATGAAAACTTTTTACTTTTCAACGAAATTTATGCAAACTTTGTGTTATTTGGTAGTTCAACAAGTCCCAAATGCATTACCTGTGAGTAGTCATATAAAAATATTACTGAGAACACGTAATAAAGCTTTTTTGAAAAGTCGTGAAAAACTGGATTTCAAAAAGTGCCTGGGCAATACGCCCCACCGTAATTAAAGACGTTTCATAGCACTTCATTAGTATTTTATCTATCCCATAAGCATTAAAAAACCAACATAAGTCCATTTAAGCAGGTGTGAATTACATTTCAATATTGTCCATACAAATTGGAAGCAACTGCTGCAGGCTCGCTGCGCTTGTGTACAATTGGTAAGGGCATACCGTCCTGCCTACACTGGGGCGTTTTGGCCAGTGAAACATGTTTTCAAAAATCGTTACATTTTTGAAGATGGAAGCAATTTTTTATCATATTAACCCCTGAGAAAAGTTATTTTGTTGCCCAACTGAGTTTTCCAGTGCAAGTTTTCCGGACAGTATGCTAGAGACGCTCCTGAATGTTGAGCAAACAAACATGAAAAGTTACATCAAAACTTCAACTTTTGTATTTAGCTATTATTGTCATTTCTTCCACATTCACATAGTATGATGGTTTTACAAATATTTATAGCTTCCAACTGATTTTTACCCTTAGTTAGGTATAGTTTTCTAGAAATCAAAGGGGGGCGTTTTGGCCAGGTGGGGCGCATTATACCGTCTTACCCTAACACTGAATCAACAATTTGACGCCACAAATACACAGTTCGAGGCCGCATCTCTCCATCCTCGAATGGTCCTCACGCTCGCCAAGTCGTTTTGCACCTGGTCTGCCCATCTCGCTGCTGCGCTCCACCCCGTCTCGTACCTGCCGGATCGGAAGTGAACACCTCTTTGCAGGTTTGCTGTCCAGCATTCTTGCAACATGCACTGCCCATCGTTCCCTTCCAGCTTTAGCTATCTTCTGGATACTGGGTTCGCCGTAGAGTTGGGCGAGTTCGTGGTCCATACTTCGCCGCCACACACCGTCTTCTTGCACACCACCAAAGATGATGCTAAGCACCCGTCTCTCGAATACTCCGAGTGCTTGTAAGGCCTCCTCGAGCATTGTCCATGTTTCATGTCCGTAGAGGACTACAGGTCTTATCAGTGTTTTGTACATGACACATTTGTTGCGGTGGTGAATCTTTTTGACCGCAGTTTCTTCTAGAGGCCATTATAGTAGACTCTACAGATGATGCGGCTTCGTATTTCCCGACTAACATTGTTATCATCCGTTAGCATGGATCCAAGGTAGACGAATTTATCGAACACCTTGAAGGTATCCCCGTCAAGCTCCGTGATTTACTAGAACATGCGAAATTGTACAGAGAACACAATAAATGGGGCTTGGGATACCCATTCTCAGTGTTCACGTTTCGGGAGCTCAAATATTTAAAGTATAAATAACGGCACCGGCTCCTTACGGTCATATCCAGCTTTTTACGTTTGCTGTAAACTAACAAGGGGTGAATCAATTTTGACGTATACCATGTACAAACCTTGGTACATACAAACATTTGGCGACGTCTAGGTAGCCATGGATTTCATCAACAAATGTAAGACTTTTCAGCATTGTTTTGAAAATATGGAAGGAACTCCAGGACTGATTAGCTTTTCTGTATAAACTGAATTACCAATTTTCTTTTTATTTTAAGGATCAAAGAGCAGCACCATTTCATCTTTGTTGATTACCCTGGCACTTCAAAGTTGATCAGGTTCGTCCACTAAATGGTCATTTCTGTCCACACAACTGAATCTGAAGCTTTTGCATCTTGTTACAATCGTATTTTGCAATACGGTCAGCAGTCAGCGGCCATTAAATCATTAAATTGCCTGAAAATGTAATAAATATGTGTTAAAAACCAATCAAATGAAAACATGACGTATCCATGGACTTGTTTATTTTTTCTCAACATGACAAAGCATACTTTGATTGAATTATAAAAATTATTGTGGACACTCTCGCTTAACTTTTCAAAAGATCCTAAGTAACATTTTTTTCATGAATTAATTTGAATAGCGTAATCAACAGACCAGTATGAAAGCTTTTGATTGCAGTACTCAAATTAATTCATGAAAAAAAATGTTACTTAGGACCTTGTGGAGCTTATTGTGGGAATAGGCAAGCGGGAGTCTGCTGGGAAACTGTCACTGCTGTCTGCGATGGTTCACCACATGCGTTTGACTGACTGCGAATTGCCACGATTGGTTTGATTGATATTTTGATGGCTCTCCGTTGTCGTTCATATAAAGCCTACTTCGATACTTTCAAATCTATTGGATTGGACTTTCCGTAATTAAAACCCAGTGCCATTGCACTGCCACACATTCCCCCTCTTCTCAGGATTTGTTTTGTTATGCAAAGTAACATTCTTAAACACTAACGTCAGCTAACGTTGTGTTTGGTTGGCAGACGGCGAGCTTCAAAATATTTCAAAGGAGGCTTCGAGTTTTTTTCCCTTTTATTCGGCATAACACAGAAAAGTGATATAAACACAACATACCCAAAATTATATTTAAGTACCAAACATAAGTGAGAAAAGCTCTCAATGTACCGGGTATAACATGCGGATAACATTTTTAGTACACCTTAGATAGTTTAGGAGATTGATGGATATATAGATAACTGATAACTAAACAATGTAATAAACATAAATTATGAAGATCTCACAACATTTTCCTTCTGTTTTGACAGACCACCAGCCTGTTATATACTTTGCTGCTAAGGCTGAATTCACCGATACTGAACACAATATTACAAAATCAAGTAACACTTAGTCGCATTGAGCAATTTATGCGAGCACCACTCGCGGTTATTATAAAATCAAGCAACGCTAAGTTGCACTGAGCACTTTATGTGAGCACCACTCATGCTCATAACAAAAACAAGCAACACTAGGTCGCACTGAGCACTTTATGCGATGCTCACTCGCGCTCATTACAGAATCAAGTAAAGCTAAGTTGCACTGAGCACTTTATGCGAGCACCACTCGCGCTCATAATAAAAACAAGCAACACTTGGTCGCACTGAGCACTTTATGCGAGCACCACTCGCGCTCATTACAAAATCAAGCAACGCTAAGTTGCACTGAGCACTTTATGCGAGCACCACTCGCGCTCATAATAAAAACGAACAACACTTGGTCGCACTGAGCACTTTATGCGAGCACCACTCGCGCTCATTACAAAATCAAGCAACGCTAAGTTGCACTGAGCACTTTATGCGAGCACCACTCGCGCTCATTACAAAATCGAGCAACGCTAAGTTGCACTGAGCACTTTATGCGAGCACCACTCGCGCTCATTACAAAATCGAGCAACGCTAAGTTGCACTGAGCACTTTATGCGAGCACCACTCGTGATCATTACAAAATCAAGCAACGCTAAGTTGCACTGAGCACTTTCTGCGAGCACCACTCGCGCTCATTACAAAATCAAGCAACGCTAAGTTGCACTGAGCACTTTCTGCGAGCACCACTCGCGCTCATAATAAAAACGAACAACACTTGGTCGCACTGAGCACTTTATGCGAGCACCACTCGCGCTCATTACAAAATCAAGCAACGCTAAGTTGCACTGAGCACTTTATGCGAGCACCACTCGCGCTCATTACAAAAACAAGCAACACTTGGTCGCACTGAGCACTTTATGCGAGCACCACTCGCGCTCATTACAAAATCAAGGAACGCTAAGTTGCACTGAGCACTTAATGCGAGCAGCACTCGCGCTCATTACAAAATCAAGCAACGCTAAGTTGCACTGAGCACTTTATGCGAGCACCACTCGCGCTCATAACAAAAACAAGCAACACTTGGTCGCACTGAGCACTTTATGCGAGCACCACTCGCGCTCATTACAAAATCAAGCAACGCTAAGTTGCACTGAGCACTTTATGCGAGCACCACTCGCGCTCATTACAAAATCAAGCAAAGCTAAGTTGCACTGAGCACTTTCTGCGAGCACCACTCGCGCTCATAATAAAAACAAGCAACACAAAGTCTGCATGTTGAAGATGGTCATTTTCCCATAGAGTCCTAGTTTGAAAAATGGTACTACAATTAATAGAATCGGCGTAAATAATGCGGTGTCAGGTGGGCTTGGCCCTATCCAGACCCACTTGTGGTCCCCTTCAGAAATTTTGAAAAGAGGGTTAAAAAACAATTTTTATTTTTTTCTTATTCAGGTTCTGGGTGGTGCGGATAGAATCGATTTGGTTGTCAAACTGAAGCCAAAATTTTCTATTGTGCCGGAGCCAAACATTGAAGATTGTGGTTATGTTCGTTTCTGATCTATTATTGAGGAGTATTGTTATTATTTTGGGGAAAAATAAAAATAAACTATGTTTGAGTTTTGTATTCTTTGTAACAAATATTCTCACATTATATTTCGAGTGGAAAATTAGTGGGAATGCACCTAAAAAGCACTCGTTACGAAATTTCACGAGATTCAGCAGCTGATTGGAGCATGAATGTATGTAAACAATCGTAAAGTCATGTAGAGTCTAGCGCATTTGTGTGCCCTCATGCAGCATGGAAAGAGAAATTCGAAGAGCGGGAAATGTTTGACAGCCAAGTAACTGCAAAATAATTTTGTTCATGGGAGTGATTTCAAAATATCCTTCTGCTCGCTTGAGCGCAGAAAAGCAGCTCTATCCGCAGCACCCAGTTCAGGTTAGGAATTTTATCACCATTATTTGTATCAGCTTGTCGTTGCACAATGTGAAGTTCAAGTATTCTGGTTTGGTGATTTCACTCTCAATCTCCTATATCCCTTCAAATAATCAAATAATTTCGAAATTCTAGAAAAGTATCCTAATCTGATTTCATCTTCTTCTTCTTATTGGCATCACATCCTTTCATGGCAAGATTCCGAAAACCTTGTACATAAATCGCAAAAATGCTGCAATAAAATACACTCGAACCAAATGCAGTTTATAAACAACGCGATTACGAAGTCTCAATCTACTTCACTCATTTATTCTACAATTATTATAATGCGATATAAAAAGTAGTCGTGTTGATGCAATCCCATTATTGAAAAACAGTTTTTTTTCAGTTGAGTAATGTTGATAACAAGACAAATGAGCAACAAAGGAATAAAAGAAACCTTTGCAAACCATGCGTGCAGTGCCCTATATTGGCTAAGAAAATTACAACAGCTGGGGTCATGTTCCCCCTAGACCGGGACAATAGTTACGATTATGAACGAATGTTAGGTTTGATAAATAGTCAGCCTAATTCCGCCCTATGCTCTTTCTCTAATCCTACTTTTCAAAGAATAAGTTGCACTGAGCACTTTCTGCGAGCACCACTCGCGCTCATTACAAAAACAAGCAACACTTGGTCGCACTGAGCACTTTATGCGAGCACCACTTGCGCTCATTACAAAATCAAGCAACGCTGAGTTGCACTGAGCACTTAATGCGAGCACCACTCGCGCTCATTACAAAATCAAGCAACGCTAAGTTGCACTGAGCACTTTCTGCGAGCACCACTCGCGCTCATAATAAAAACAAGCAACACTTGGTCGCACTGAGCACCACTCGCGCTCATTACAAAATCAAGCAACGAAAGTTGCACTGAGCACTTTATGCGAGCACCACTCGTGCTCATTACAAAAACAAGCAACACTTGGTCGCACTGAGCACTTTATGCGAGCACCACTCGCGCTCATTACAAAATCAAGCAACGCTAAGTTGCACTGAGCACTTTATGCGAGTACCACTTGCGCTCATTACAAAATCAAGCAACGCTGAGTTGCACTGAGCACCACTCGCGCTCATTACAAAATCAAGCAACGCTAAGTTGCACTAAGCACTTTATGCGAGCACCACTCGTGCTCATTACAAAAACAAGCAACACTTGGTCGCACTGAGCACTTTATGCGAGCACCACTCGCGCTCATTACAAAATCAAGGAACGCTAAGTTGCACTGAGCACTTAATGCGAGCACCACTCGCGCTCATCCAAAAATTCACCGATACTGAGCAACGCTAAGTTGCACTTTATGCAAGCACCACTCGCGCTCATAACAAAAACAAGCAACACTTGGTCGCACTGGGCATTTTATGCGAGCACCACTCACGCTCATTACAAAATCAATCAACGCTAAGTTGCACTGAGCACTTTATGCAAGCACCACTCGCGCTCACTACAAAATCAAGCAATGCTAAGCTGCACTGAGGACTTTATGCGAGCACCACTCGCGCTCATAATAAAACAAGCAACACTAAGTCTGCATGTTGAAGATGGTCATTTTCCCATAGAGTCCTAGTTTGAAAATTGGTACTACAATTAATAGAATCGGCGTAAATAATGCGGTGTCAGGAGGGCTTGGCCCTATCCAGACCCACTTGTGGTCCCCTTCAGAAATTTTGAAAAGAGGGTTAAAAAACAATTTTTATTTTTTTTTCCTTATTCAGGTTAGGAATTTTATCACCATTATTTGTATCAGCTTGTCGTTGCACAATGTGAAGTTCAAGTATTCTGGTTTGGTGATTTCACTCTCAATCTCCTATATCCCTTCAAATAACCAAATAATTTCGAAATTCTAGAAAAGTATCCTAATCTGATTTCATCTTCTTCTTCTTATTGGCATCACATCCTTTTATCACCTTTTACATAAATCGCAAAAATGCTGCAATAAAATACACTCGAACCAAATGCAGTTTATATACAACGCGATTACGAAGTCTCAATCTACTTCACTCATTTATTCTACAATTTTTATAATGCGATATAAAAAGTAGTCGCGTTGATGCAATCCCATTATTGAAAAAACAGTTTTTTTCAGTTGAGTAATGTTGATAACAAGACAAATGAGCAACAAAGGAATAAAAGAAACCTTTGCAAACCATGCGTGCAGTGCCCTATATTGGCTAAGAAAATTACAACAGCTGGGGTCATGTTCCCCCTAGACCGGGACAATAGTTACGATTATGAACGAATGTTAGGTTTGATAAATAGTCAGCTTAATTCCGCCCTATGCTCTTTCTCTAATCCTACTTTTCAAAGAATAAGTTTGCACCTCTCGCAAAATATGTAATTGAGTATGCACTTACCATTCTCAGCATAAAAACCTAAGTACATAACTTTTTTTTTTCACTTTCACCCACGTAAAAAAATAAATTATATTTTGTCCATACACACTCCCGCTTGCTCCAGATTCTACAATGCGATCTACTTAAAAAATGGTGAAAATCCGGCAGGATCGCCAAATGTGGAGCTTATTGTGGGAATAGGCAAGCGGGAGTCTGCTGGGAAACTGTCACTGCTGTCTGCGATGGTTCACCACATGCGTTTGACTGACTGCGAATTGCCACGATTGCTTTGATTGATATTTTGGTGGCTCTCCGTTGTCGTTCATATAAAGCCTACTTCGATACTTTCAAATCTATTGAATTGGACTTTCCATAATTAAAACTAGCAACCCTAAAACCAGAGACCGGCGGAGTGAAAAACTGTCGAAATGGCAACGTATGAAAATGCATGAAATCGTGAAAATGATACTGGCAGCACTTGAACTTTTTGCTTGCTTCTTATGGGTGCAAAAAGTAAACAAGTCGAAATGGAACCGCTTTTGACGGCTCGATTGGAAACAAGATGGCGTCTTCGCCGATCTCTTATTCTAGTATTTCTAATTAAAACCCAGTGCCATTGCACTGCCACACAGACCTTTTGAAAAGTTAAGCGAGATAATGTCAAAGGAGGTGATTCCAAGGGTGATTCGAAGTTCATAGCATCACCTGCGTAAAAAGCTGGATAGGAAGGGAAGGATTGTTAGTTCGACTCTTGTTGCTACTAGAAACCGAGAACACCTCTGCATCTCCACGATTGTCTTGGGATGTGGTATTGTGTTAGTTGTATAGGATATTTCATCTGGATTCACTTTGGTAAGTGATGCGATCTATGGGATGGGAAATAACACTAATTTGCTGAACGCCCGGTGGTAGGGGAACTGTTCCGTTTTCCATCTCACTGAACATATATTCATCTCATCGCTAAACAAAGTAAAATGGCACCCTTCTTCTTCTTCTTCTTCTTATTGGCATTACATCCCCACACTGGGACAGAGCCGCCTCGCAGCTTAGTGTTCATTAAGCACTTCCACAGTTATTAACTGCGAGGTTTCTAAGCCAGGGTACCATTTTTGCAATCGTATATCATGAGGCTAGAACGATGATACTTTTATGCCCAAGGAAGTCGAGACAATTTTCAATCCGAAAATTGCCTAGACCGGCACCGGGAATCGAACCCAGCCACCCTCAGCATGGTCTTGCTTTGTAGCCGCGCGTCTTACCGTCAATATGGCACCCATTTCGTCGATTCTTTTTGCTAACGTGCTGATAAAAAATCACAAAAATAAGAACCAAACCAAATACCTTTTCAATTCTTTGTTTTTCGTGGAATGAATATCGGTTCTATGAGATGAAATCCAGGAGCAGTAACCCTATCCAGCTTTCCACGATCGCCATAATAAGAGGATGCTATAAAAACATTGACATTAACTGCTTCCCGACACTGAACTTGAATTTTCATCTAGCAAGCATTGATGTGTTTCGTTGCTAACGACGACTCAAACTTGTTATTTTACTATCAACAAAACAATTTACTAAGGGTTAAGTTTCATCATTTGCACCGTTTCTCTTGAATAATTATTTCATTCAGACATTCTAAATCCAATGTTTTATTTCAGACATATTGAAGACATTCTAAAAAGTAGGGGAGACTGGGTAGACTTTATCCCCTTTTCTGATTTCCGATGTATCACAGCCAAAAATAAACATACGCGATTTCCACACAGACTCTCTAAGAAATATAGTATTAAACTTTACTGATGTATGACAGTCCTTAAATTATTGTTGTTATTGATACACAATCGATTTTTTGGAGTGCTGTCAAAAATCGACTTTTCAAATATTCGGGGGAAATTGATCCCTCTCCAAGAACTTGCTTTGATAAAATTAAAAAGGTGCCCTCAGATTTTTAAAATATTTTTCCTTCAAAATACGCGGAATTTTAGAATTGCTCTGCGTATACGTGAACGATTTTTGTTATTGAATTCGACAGCACATGCAATTTAAAAATTTGGGGAGACTTGATCCCCTTTTTATGATATCTACGCAATGAATATTTTTTCCTGACAACCCTTCGTCAAATCTACAAAAAATTAGAAGCCTGAGAATAGATTTATATTTTTTGAATTTTTTCGCCAAACTTTTGTATGGGTGACTAATGGGGGATCAAGTGTCCCCATATTGAGAAAATAACTTCTAATCCAAATATCCTTAAACTTTGATGGAATGTTAACATTTTCATCAGTACAGATCATTAAGCATATTTATGGCTTTGTGTTGTGAAAAAACGAAAGCATTTGGTCGTTGTTATGAAAAGTTGTTTAAATTTTGCATGGCCAATAAATAAATCTTTAGCAAGGTCAAAACATACAAACCGCCCTGCAGAATAAATAAGGTTGTCAATCCAAAAAATAACTCATCACATAAAGGTCATTTGTCTAGAGGATCTATACTAAAAAATACGCTAGAACAAAACTACTTTAGTCCTCGATAAAACAGGGGGTGATCAAGTCTCCCCGGGGATCAAGTCTACCCACCTTCCCCTACATATGAAAGTTTGTTTCTATGCCTTCAGTACCTTTGGAACTTATTATGTACTGTATACAAATCGCAAAAAAAAAACTGGAAAATAGCCATGGAACTAAACATTATTTGATTGTTAATTTATTTGGTTGATAATTGATACAAATTGGCCATAACTTCTGATCCCATAATCCAATCTAGCCAATTTTCAATAGCAAAAAATGGGACAAGATTCTCAGTCGAATGGAACTTGTTGCGAGTAATACGGTCAATGCTAAGTTCCAAAAAGTGTGTCTACAAAATTGTGTACACATACACACAAACAGACATCACCTCAATGAGCTGAGTCGATTGGTATATAACATTATGGGTCTCCGAGCCTTCTATCAAAAGTTTGGATTTGGAGTGATCATATAGCCTTTACGTATACTTAGTATACGAGAAAGGCAAAACGTTTCGCTATTCTGAGAATTACTAACTTTGGGAATAATGTTTCAAAAAGGTGGACCCCAGTTCGAAACCCCAGTTTGGAAATTAACGAAAATTCTTTAAAAAAAACTCAAAAGCCAATCAATTCCAGCGCCTAAAGAGGGAAATACAATTTTGTTAACAAATGGCGAAAAGGCTCAAAAACTTGCTCAGCAGTTTGAAATAATTGTAGTCTAGGTCTCAATAGTCCAATTGAGGATCAGGTTCCACGGAGCTTCGAAGACGTTCTCAATCAAGCGAATGATTTTGACCCTTCTTTGGGAATTAATTTGGATGAAGTGAGATCTATTACTAGAAATTTAAAAAATTTGAAAGTCCCTGGTGGTGATGGTATTTTCTACATACTTATCAAAAAACCTCCAGAGAGCTCTTTATCCTTTTTGGTTAATTTATTTAACAAATGTTTTCAATTGACATACTTCCCAGTTAAATGGAAAATCGCCAAAGTTGTTCGAATTTTGAAGCCGGACAAAAATTCAGCTGAGGCTTTTAGTTATCGCCCAATCAGTTTGCTTTCTTCAATAAGCAAATTGTTTGAAAAGATTATTTTAAATAGATTGATGATTCCTATTAATGACAATTCTATTTTTGCTGATCAGCAATTTGGTTTTCGCCATGAGCATTCAACCACTCATCCGTTATTAAGAGTTACGAGTTAAATTCGACTCAATAAATCTGAAACATATTCGACTGGAGTTGCTCTTCTTGATATAAAGAAAGCATTTGACAGTGTTTGGCATGAAGGTTTGATTGTAAAATTGATGAATTTTAATTTTCCTCTGTACATTATTATACTGATCCAAAATTATTTATCAGATCGCTCACTGCAGAAATCTGAATCTGATAGATTACCTGTAAGAGCTGGTGTACCACAAGGCAACATACTGGGGCCCATATTGTATAACATTTTTACTTCTGATTTACCTAATTTACCACCAGGATGTCAAAAAAAATGTTTTTTTACATGACACGGGCCTTTCAGCCAAAGGGCGCAGCCTTCGTGTCATTTGCAGTAGATTGCAAAAAAGTTTGGATATTTTCTCCACTTACTTGCAAAAATGGAAAATTTCCCCGAATGCTTCCAAAACTCAGCTTATAATTTTCCCACAAAAGCCGAGAGCTTCTTATTTGAAACCTTCTAGCAGACATATTGTCACTTCGAATGAGGTTCCAATTAATTGGTCTAGCGAAGCTAAATATTTAGGAGTCTATATCCACTTATAAACAGATTTTTAAAAATGATGTTCAAACCAATAATGTGGAATTTATGGTCGCCGCTTATTTTCTTCATTTACAACGATTGTGAGTGAATTATACCTCTCTTTATCATCTTTAATTAAAGATTGGAGCAATTTCTGTAACAACTGATTTTAATGCCAAACATTCGACTATAGTAGCAGTATCGGTTGGATAAATACATATTATAAAACAATTGGCCTTGCAACTTTAATTCTTTGGTCCATGCTGATTTCAAGGATACAAGCAACAATATTTCTAATTCTCGAGAACCAGAGCAGTTAGTGACTAATCATATAAATGCAAAGGAAAATGATTCAATTTAAATTTTCGTAAACGGCAAAAGTTCGATAGCAAACTCAATGTTTTAACGTTATAACAATTTCAGCACTCAGGGAAGCCTGTCATAAGACGAGTTTATACAATCCCATTGAATTCCACCACTTAATTGTATCTTGACAGATACGTATTTCGACCTCAAAAGTAAGGCCGTCTTCAGTGTCTCGTACTTGACTCGACTTCGGCCTTACTTTTGAGGTCGAAATACGTATCTGTCAAGATACAATTAAGTGGTGGAATTCAATGGGATTGTATAAACTCGTCTTATGACAGGTGAAAACATTCCACTAAAAAGCTCAAAATAATTTTCTTATCACTCAGGGAAGGTTAATTGCGCATACGCCTTTTCGCGCCACTGTTGTTGAATAACAATCTATTTGCATTTGTGTGAGCAACAACCTCTGAGTACAAGTCAGAATCATTATCGTATGGGAACGAAATCCGCACAGCATCTACATCTGTTCAATTGATAATTGGTTTTGATAATTGATTTTTACTATAATGTTATTAATATTATTATTATATTATATTATTAATATTAATATTATATTATATTATTTATATTAATATTATGTGATGAATTTACACACAAAAACATTCGAAAAATCACAGAAATAAAGCTTTAAAAAAGTAAACTCCGTTCAACAAGGTAAGACAAAGGTGATAAAATTAGTTGTTCACAGTGTTACAATAAACCATTATCGCGGGGTAGTTGAATAGTAAAATGCATCTATCTGAACAAATATCGAATGAGGTATTATATATCAGTGAGTGTGTTTTAATATTAATCATCTATGAATGCTGTACGGAATTTGGTCCCGTACGATACCTATATTAATTGTATTCAATATTTGTTGCACGTGCACTTCATAAGTGCGTGATCAATGTACTAAACGATAGAATTTTTTTTCTGCAAAAGCACTAATGAATCACATGGTTCGTTTGAAAATAATAAACTTTGAACATTTTTTATATGCTAACTGCCCGTAAAATAGATTACCTTCTTGTTCAGCCTGGTCATATTACGAGCTTTAAATCTAAAATAAAAATAAGAGGTGTGAACTTGAACATCAAGATACTGTTTATCAAGTGATACAGCATGTAGTCCGAACTTCCAACGTTAAATGATATTCCTCCAAGGACTCACATAATCTAGATAAGCTGTGACATGCGAAGCTTGACATTGATCCTTTCTGCATTGCCGTTCAACAGCATGCTGGGTGCATTCACTCATACCGATATCAACTGGTGTTGACATTCGATATCCTTTCGGATAGTGCATCTTTCGCCTGTACGATATAGAGCAGCAGTGTGAGTTCTTGGTGTACGGCACTACGCGCATGTACAACACTATCCAGGAGCCATACAATAAAGCGTGCCTCAGTGTAACACAGTAAGCTGGACCGCGCACACACTGTCAAAGACGGCTGTCGTGCTCTGGAATCAGTTGAAAATAATTTCCTGATCCAGACCGTGAGAGAATCTCTGTGCGTTCTGTGATAGAGAAACGTCCTGTTGTCTTGTCCAAGGTGCTGCACCTCAACTGTTACAAATCCATTCCATCGGTCGGTTCGTCCTTCGAGTGCAGGATATCTTTTAGGAACATCCTTCATACAGTGATAAAGTGTTAAGTAAAGGTTAATAAGTGCGAAAATGGATAGTTTTCTGGGCAGCTCTGACAGTGGTGTTCCAAAGGATTTGGGCAAAACGCCAAAGGAACAATTCGGTGACCTCATAACGGACCACTCCCGTTTTCCAAGTGGTGAAGAAAAATCAGACATTTCGCAAAAATTTCCACCTGAGGTAGATTTGCTAGGTGATTCTTTTACGATGCCCTCTACCCATACTGCGCCGGACAATAAAGTACCAGAGAAAGAAAAAGAAAACTTTGATGATTTCTTTATGGGGGTAGAAGAAAAGATCAATGCTGAACCTGCAGCATCTTCGATAAATAATCTGATTGATGTTGGCGAACCAAATATGTTCGAACCAAAGAAGAAAATTAACAACGAACCAGAAAAGTCTCTGTTTACCGATTCCGCTCCTTTCGGTTCTGGTCCAGATGAGTTAGTGCAAGTGAAAGACGAAATTGAAAGTGACTACATGAACCCGTATGCTGACATTCGCCAACCTCCAGTACAAAGTCAGAAAGCAGATGAGCCATCAGCTGCTTCGTCAGCCTCCACCAAAGATGATTTATTCGACGACTTTGTTAGCCACAGCAAGAACGACCAATTCGATGAACCTTTGTTCGCTGATTCATCGTCATCAGCTGCGGCCTCGTCTATCCCCCCTCCAGTTGTCACTCCAGCTCCTCCCGTCGTTATTCCAGCTCCTGTCCCAATAATATCTGAACCGGTGGAAGAACCAAAAACGAAGGCCCCGGTTGAACCTCCACAGGAAAAACCGAAAGCACCGCCGATAGTACCATCTTCGTCTGGTGCGTCTGCTTCCAACGATCAGTGCATTCAAGCGGAGAAAATATTCAAACAATTCGGTTTGGGTGAGTATCTTATCGTCGCTTATCAGCATGCAACTGAACAGCCAACAGAAAAAAAAATATGTGCGAGCGAATATATAGTAGGTGGCAAATTACGTCATTTTGAGAATTGTCGATGTCGAGAAAAAGGGTAACAGATAGCAAAATGCAATTGTCCGACGGTTGTGAATCACACCTAGCAGGGGTGGTGGCGAATGAGCGTCGCAACGATTAGATATGATTACGCTGGCTGTGGCTAGGGAGTGATGCATGCTGCTGTACGGTTGACGGATTTCAACTACCATTTCTAGCGTGAATAACACGCAAGCTGAAGTTCACTAAGGGGCCATCCACAAAGTACGTCACACTCCTAGGGGGGAGGGGGGGTTCCGAACAGCGTGACGACTCATACAAAAATTTTAGAGGTTTAATACAAAAAGTGTGACAAAGGGGGGAGGGGGGGTTGGAATTAGCCAAATTTTGCGTGACGTACTTTATGGATCTTCCCTAATGGAATGGCAATTTACGCAGTAGAGTTGACTGTGATTGTACATTGTCATTTGAATATAGAATAAATGTGACAAAGAATTGGACTAAGTAGAATGTTATATGTGGAAAATTGTTTTGCTTACTATTTTTTTTCCACTATCCTATTCTGAACGGAATCGGCTAAAAAATTAGGCAGATGTTAGAGTTAAAGTCAAATTTATTTTTTGTCAATTGGGCCGATACAAATTTTAAAAAATATGTCTTTTGAGGATTTTCAAAACATTATTTAACAAATCCGTGGAGAGTTTTGATTTTTTAAATCATTTTTCTATTTTTTTAAATTATCCTCCCTGCACTTGACCTTTCGAAGACCAATTGGACTTTATTTTTCAATATTAGTAACGGCCTCATTTATGAAATAATCTATGCTTGAATTTAGATAGAGGTTAAAAATCCACATATTCAACCGTCTAAGACGAATTAAGTACTCTCCATTTAATTCCACTAGTTAATTTTCGTTATCTTTGCAGATACGTATGTCGACCACAACTGTGTGGTCGTCTTCAGTGTCTCGTACTTGACTCGACAAGACAAGTTGTGGTCGAAATACGTATCTGCAAAGATAACGAAAATTAACTAGTGGAATTAAATGGAGAGTACTTAATTCGTCTTAGACGGTTGAATACATTCCACTAAAAGAGCTTTATATATTTTTCTGAATCCACATATTGTATTGTAAAGTAATGCAAAGTTGCAATGAGATAGGCAGAAAACAAATATGGAAAACCAATAGAAGTGCGGCGTGAAATCATCATTTCATATTTAGATTGCAAAAATTCAACTGCTGAAACCGAGTAAGGCTGAGTAATATAGGTATTGTGGAAAATTATCATCCCCTATTGATCTTAGATTGTTTAATTTAATTACATGGAGTCTGCTCTAGTTGATTACATTTTTATGATAATCAACTAGCTGTATGTACCCGGCCTTGCTCGGAGTTGCCAGTTTAATTCGCAGTTTTTTTCACCATCGGAATTGGAATAGGTCAAAAGGATAATTGTGTTTTCTTATTGATATTTCATCATTTGATTAAAAGAAGGTAGATTACATTTGAAAACATTGACTGATTTTGAAAATGGGATCAAACCCAAAATCGCTTTATTCCGGGCAAACGTCTATTTCTAAAGAAGGAAAAACATACACCGATGCCTTATTCCGGAAAAACGTCTATTTTTAAAGAAATGATCACATTTACCGTCCAGAAGGAAACACTTTAATCATTGCTTTTCTCTGGGCAAACCATGATTTCGATGAAGTGTTGAGTTGATCGATCCCTGTCATCTTCGCCTTCTTAAGAAAAGAATGTTTGTTCCAAATTTGGTTGAAATCGGGCAAGGGGGTACAGAAGTTATGCTGGAACATTGGATCATTGCATACCTTGCTTTTATTTATTAATCTTGAATCATTATCATATAATTATCATACCTTTTAAAATTTGGAATAAAGGTTACTCGATTATGGATCACTATGCAATTTGATCATTCATAATCATCAATCATTAATCATATCGATCGTTAATCATTAACCATACACATAGTGTGTCAACATTTAATCACGATCGGTAATCGTTAATCATAATCCAACGGTTTTTTTCATTATTCATAATCGTTAATTATTGTCAAAATGAATTTAATCATTAATCATTATCAGTCATCATTTTCAAAAATAATAATGCACTAATCATAAGCTCTAATCATAGAGTTGAATGATTTAATCATTTACTCTGCTTCGAATTGGTCATGGGGGTCAGGAGTTACCCTGACTTGCCCGTTTTCTCGCGACCACCGCTTTCCCTTTACCCTTCCTCTTTTCTCCACGGCCATTTCACCCCCTTTGTTATCTTCTCCTAGGGGTAGCAAATGTGTGTACCCAATTTGGTTGAAATCGGTACAGGGTTCAGAAGTTACACTAAATTGCCCGTTTTCTGAACAATACCCTCCCTTCAGACCCCTACCCCCTTATCCAAATTTCCCTCCCGTACGATCGGCTCCTCATAGTGAATATGTGTACAAAATTTGATTTGAAATCGGTCCTGGGGTTGGGAGTTACACTGAGTTGCTCGTTTTCCAAAGACAACACCTCCCCTATACCCTCCCCTTTTTCCAATGACCATCCCATCCCTTTGTTATCTTTCCTTATGATGTAGAATGTGTGTACCAAATTTGGTTGAAATCGGTACAGGGGTTCATGATTTACTTTGAATTGCCCGTTTTCTAAACAAAACCCCTCCCTCCAGACCCCTCCCCCTTTCCCAAATCCCCTCCCATATGATTACCTCCTCGTAGTGAATATGTGTACAAAATTTGGTTGAAATCGGTCCTGGGAGTTGAAAGTTACACAGAATTGTTCGTTTTCTGAACAAAACCCCTCCCCCTTTTCTACATGACCATCCCACCCCTTTGTTAACTTCCTCTGAGGATAGAGAATGTCTGTACCAAATTTGGTTGAAATCGGCCAAGTGGTTCAGAAGTAGTTAGCGAACATACATACATAGATTGGTTTTTATATATATAGATAGATAGATTTCCGATCATATGGAAAAAGCTAATGTTATAGTATTAGATCATTTGTAGTACGAATAATAATATTTTTGCAATGAGAGAGATGAGCCAGTAACAGAAAATTTTCTAAGTATAATCAACAAAACAATTAGCAAGTTACCGTAAAGTTGAAAAGCGTTCGCGCTCTGTTAAATGACGACAGGCACGTGCCAAACAATGTTTCTAGTAAAGAAATTGTCAATTGCTTTTTTGTAAATTTTAATGTTCATAACTACGTAACGATTTTTTTAAATTTCAAAATAGTTTTCAACTCGGAACATTTTATTGTTACGCATAGTGGAGCTCTCTTCTACTTTGGGTTGTACTGCCATTATCTGGAAAAAGAAGTGTACATCTAAATGCAACATAGCTTTTTTCTATTTCTACTTTTAAAAACTTTTAAAACTGTAACGCTTAATGGGTCCCATAACTTTGTCTAACAGGTCTCTAAATCCGAAATCGACTGCGAGATTAGTGATAGTTAGTTAGCGGCCGGCCATTTACGACGCAGTGAAGAGCAATGTCGAGTTTGTGGGGATGAAGTCGACGGAACGATTGGTTCGGCGAAAAGAGCAGACAGATTCTGAAGGAGAAGGATTCAGTACCAGCGGTCACGCTCCAAAAAGGGATCCGGCAGAACGTGGATCGCTATTGATGGAAACGGAAACAACAGACCCGCCGCTTGGAAAAGCGGAATGCAAACATGCCAAGATCTATCGAAAGCTTAACGCATCCCGCAAAGGTTTCGAGCTGAGATGTTCAGGAATAAGGATGGCAGCCACTTGATTGACGAGCAGGTGATCAAAGGGATCATATTCCCCATCTACAAGAAAGGCGAAAAAGATAAGCTGAGAAGACTTATTAAAGCAAAAATGGATGGTGTGCAGAATTGTGTGAAGATTTTGGGCGAACCCTCTAGTTGGATGAACTTTCGTGTTTGTTGCTTAACATGCGGAGTACTACGTATAAAAGCCGTGGTACGATTTTCTTCGGATCCAGTCAATTTATTTGTTTCGCGGATGATATGGACAATGTCTGTTGAGAATTGGAAAGGGTGACACATCTGTACACCTACTTGAAACGTAAGGTAACAAAAGCTGGACTAGTGGTGAACCCAGTATAGATGGAATCAAAAGATAGATGGGTACGACGGGCAGGGAATGTTGCAAGAATGCCGTACAGCAACCCTGAAAAGATGGTGTGAAGAAGGCGTGGAGCGCAACGAGCTAGGTGGGCGCACATTGAAGCTAGGAAATATTTGATCAACGTCTTGGAGGCTACTCTACATATCAGATAAATTAATAATACAGGGACTCGTAGTATTCGCTGCTGCCGGTGAATCGAGACTATTTTCACCTGTGTCGAGATCAGAGCTTTGAGAACAATGCACTGTGGAATAATGCCTCACCACTTATCACACACAGTCAAATCACCCTTTTAGGGTGATGCATGCAGTCCGTCCGAAACGTCACGTCAAACGTCACCGAAATGTCAATGATCTAAATCATGAACCAGTTCCACAATGGAATCGCTGCAAGTCCCGTGATACTCAACCGTGGTGGAACAACAATCTTAAAACGCTCCAAAATAGGTTACGCAAATGTCGCGAACGCTATTTCAAGACCGATCCGAAGAAAATTCCCTCGCCCATCGAAACATGAAACAGTTGTGCACAGATTGTGCTTTTCATAAGTACACTACTGGCTTAGAGTGGCATGCCGGCATGGCTTAGAATGGCATGCCGCGTGATATGCAATACTTGAATGATGTTGTCAAATCTTCCGAAGAATCTGCAAATCTGCTGGCAGAATTACTTTTAAACCTTCTACAATTAGGCCGATACAAATATTTAAAAACAATTATGTCCCCCCCCCCTCCCCCCTTGTTTTTTGCCCAAAAAAAATATTTTGAGGGTGCAACAAAAAAAAATCCGAACAATTTTGAGTATTTTCAAAACATTCTTTAACAAATCCGAGGAGTTTTATTGATTTTTTCTATTTTAATATTTATTTTTTATTATCCCCCTTTTCGGAGACCAGTAGGACATAGTTTAAATTAAATATTTGTAACGGCCTTACGCTCCACCGTCAGTCGCTGATGAAGTTCTTGACAGAGTAATCGAATATGAAGTGAATCTGCCTTTTAGTACCGTCTCAGTCGATGAAGTTTGTAAACGGCTCTCTCAGCTGGACTTCACTGAAGGTCTGGGATCCGATGGCTTATTACCGCTTTCTTGAAGCAATGCGCTGATGTTCTTGCACTGCCGGCGTCAATTATCTTCAACCGTTCCTTGTATAGCGGAGAATTTCCCGAAAATTCATAAGACGGGAGGCGTACATAACGCCGAGAACCTGAGCTGTTTGTTGAAGGTTGTTGCATGTATTGCCCATGACACTTTGTTCGGAGCTGTAAAGTTTTTGATATCCTTACACTAGCACGGGTTTGGTAGGAACAGTTCAACTACAACCAACCTAATGTCTTTTGTAACCAGCATAAGAAATGAGATGCAGAAGCGACAACTGGCAGATATGATTAAGGCTTATCGATTTTGCAAAAGTTTTCGATAAAGTGCTGCAGGCGAAACTGCGGAAAATGAGACTCCCGGACTGGAGAACTGCCTGGTTGCAATCATACTTGACTTCTCGGCTTGCATTTGTTAAAGTTCATGGCTATGAGTTAGCGCGAATTTGTATTCCCTTCGATGTTCCTCACGGTAGCCACCTATTCATGCAAGATTTGAGTTCTCTGATCCAATCTGTACCCGGACGACTTGAAAATTTTACTAACAGTTCTCTTGCATTTAGATTGGTTGGTATTGCATCGCAACTTTGACGATCTGAATATGCAGTGCAATGCGAACGGAATGAGTGTCAACGCTGGTAAATGTAAAACAAGATTGTACGACAATTCCACGAAAACCAGTTCCCCGAATGCAATTTTCCCGAAAAACTATTCCCCGAAAGTAACAATACATAGCGATGGGTATCCAGTTCGCCAAGCAAGCAAAGGCGTAGGATTGCCAAGACGGAGGGTTGCGAGTTCAATTCCCGGTTCAGCATAGGATGCTTTAAGGTAGGAAGCATTTTTGGGTGCTTGAGCACAAGTGTATCCATTGTACTGTAACTTTCTTTACTTTCTTTTAATGAATACGTTTGATCGGTATGACGAACGCATCTGCCTGGCTTAAGCAATAGGAAAAGATAATATCTTCTTAAAATAAACGCGTCTGCCCAGTATACGGCGAAAGGAGGATATTATGCATTCTTTAGATGATCCCGACTAGAAGAGCATAACTAAAACTTAACACAATTTTAACATATTGTGATCTTTATAACTTATGTTGATACAATTTTGTTGTTAGTAGCCATTATTTTTCAAATGTTGTAACAGCATTTTAACATAATAAGATTTAAAAAATGCTTTATACCGAATTGCCCAACAGTAGGCAATTAAAATAGATGTAGCAAAGCCTCCTGCCATAGATATCATAAACGCCGATATATTTTGAAAAAGTTGTCTAATTTATAATGCTTTAGTTTCATGTTCTCGAAAAATATTCTTGTTCAAAAATTAATGATAATGATGATGAGATAATATCATCTTCCACTGGCTAGTGGAGACATATCAGCTTCCACACTGATATCTTCCCTCCCTTCATATGGAGCTATAGAATTGAAGGTCGTTAGGATATGTGCCATCACAACAAGCCTCCGCTCGCTTTCAAATCGATTTATATATAAAAAAAAACATTCTTCATGCTCCGTATCCTAACGGAACTATCAATTCATACTTTCGCCTCTAATGCTATCAAGAATATGTACGTCCAAGTTTGAAGATGATATATGCATTTCCATATCATTGTAAATCGTTTAACTTCACGTAGAAGTAACACACACGAAATCATTAATTTAGTGTAAAAAACTAATATTTCTGAATGTTGATCACAATCTGGAGACCTATCACGACCTGTAACTGCACAGTGAACAATATATTTTGTATCTGATTCTGTTATAAATTTCTAACAAAATATGTTATTTTTATGATAAAATTGTAACGAAATTTGATAGTTTTTTGTTTCGAGTAGTGTAATTTTTGATAGAAATTTAGATATTTTAACAACATCCTGCACCATATTTCTAACAAATTTTGTTATAAAAATTTTGTATAACATAATAACATATGATGATATAATTTTGATATGACCTTCTAGTCGGGATAGCATCGCCCGGTATCAAATGAACATATTTGCCTGGATTAAGGCAAAGAGGATATATAGTCCCTTCTTTAAATGGACTCGTTTGCCTAGAATAAAATGAAAGAATGAAACAATTCTTTAAATGATCGCATTTGCCCGGTATAATGCGAATAGAGGAAATAATGCCTTCTTTTAATGAATTCGTCTATCCAGTATAAAACGAATGGAGAAAGATAAAATATTTAAAAAAAAAAACGTCAGTCCGTAATAAGGCAAGGAGAGGAGATAATTCGTTCACTGAAGGAACGCTCTTGTCAGGAATAATAAAAGTTTGGTGTGGGGCAATAATATGTTTCAAAACTGCTGCTATTCTACACCACAGTACGCTTATCAAAGAAAATAGCAATGTGCTTAATAGAAACGGCATTCCACCAATAACCATTCTGAAAAAGGTATAATCCGTCAAATGTCGTACCGCAAAAATTACATACTGCCAAATGTTACTCCGCGAAAATAAATTCGGCAAAATGTTTTTCGTTAAAATATTTTTTCCTTATTCTAAAAAGGGAACCACCTTTGCCGTATTTCGAGCTGACGCCTATTTCTGAAGAAGGGATCACAAATACCATTTCCTTATTTGAATCTATGACAAAAGGTCAAAAGGACAAAAGGTCGAAAAGACAAAACGTCGAAAGGGACAGAAGGTCGAAAGGACAAAAGGTCGGAAGGGACAGAAGGTCGATAGGACAAAAGGTCGAAAGGCACAGAAGGTCGAACGGTACAAAATGTCGAAAACGACAAAAGGTCGAAAAGGAAAGAACGTCGAAAGGGGCAAAAGGTCGATCAAGAACAAGTTGATAACAAGTTGGGTGTTTTCCAAAAGAATTTATGAAATGCATTTAACTTCAAGCAGAAATAACACACTCATCACATCAATCAAGGTTGAAGAAAGAGCAATTTTCAAAGAAGGAGTAATTACTATGAAATAATATTATGAATATCTAGATAGTTCTGTTAGAGATAAAAAAGATTGTTGATTTAGGAAATGAATAAAACTTGTATTGCGCGAATCAGAGTTATCCTATACAGTTGGCAAAAAAGTTGCTCTCTTGTTTTAAACTATTTTTAGCAATTAAATAAAATTCATTCAATGAGTGCAAGTAATAGATGAATATCTAGGTTTTCTGAATGTCAATTCGATCTGTCAAAATAGTGCACTCCACAGCCACGCAGGCGCACGCATTGAAAATACACCGGCGTGTAATATACGCTGGTGTATTTGATGTGCGGCGTGCACCATTTTGATAGATCGAAGTGACATTTAGAAAACTAAGCATCCATCTATTAGTTGTACTCACGTTGTGTTCAACTTAATGTAAAATTTTAAAAGAACACACAAATAAAGAAAACAAAAAGTTGTACTCACTGAATGAATTTTGTTGTTTAAAATTGTGAAAAATAAAAGAGCAGAGTTTTTGCTAACTGTCTAGGGCAACTCTGGTGCTAGATTAACTCTCTCCAGTGCAGTGGGGGGTCCCGTAGCGTAGTTGGCTACACGTTCGCCTTACAAGCGAAAGGTTATTGGTTCGATTCCCAGTCCCCCCACAAAACCCTCTCCAGTCGCCGGATATGCAGCCTATGCGGTGGCGTATTGAGGTGCACGCCTCACCGTCACGGCTGCCTGATGACGACTGACAACTTGTTCTTCTCGGAGGCATTCCTCCAACGTTACCCGGATAAATGGCAACCGAACAATGTAACGATCATTGAATACACGACATGGAACACAAACGGACATACTGGACTCACGACGAGATGGGCCAGCAACGACAACAACAATGAATAATGGAAAAAATGTGTGGATTCTGGCTACAGAATACCACAGTAGATCTCGGCACAGTAGCGGTTAAGTAACACAGAGTGCCTACCAAATAAAGAAAGGAAAAAAACTTTTGATCTTATTGATCGTTAGTTTCTTTCGACCTTTTGTCCCGTTCGACGTTCTGTCCTTTTCGACGTTTTGTCCTTTCGACCTTTTGTCCTTTTTGACCATTTGTCCCTTCGACCTTTTGTCTTTCGACCTTTTGTCCTTTCGACCTTTTGTCTTTCGACCTTTTGTCCCTAACCCTCCTTATTTAGTGAAAATGCCTTTTAAAGAATATTGAAGAAATAATAAAAATAACATTCATTATTTTGGGTAAACACCTTATTCTAAAGAAGGGACGGAGGCTCAATTAACCGCAGATTGTTCATTTGAAGAAATGATTAACTGATATATAATTCGGAATCCAGAGAACCCGACTAGAAGATCATATCAAAATTAAATCAACATATGTTATTATGTTATACTACATTTCAGTAGCAAAAGTTGTTAGAAACTTGGTGCAGGATTGTTGTTGTTCTTGTATCTAAACTTATTTTAAAAAATGTCACTACTTGAAACAAAAAGAAACAAAAAAGTATTTATCACAAGAATACATTTTTTTTAGAAATTAATAACAGAATAAGATACAAAATATATTGTTTACTGTGCAGTTGGATTTTTTTACAGGTGGGTGGTCTCCAGATTGTGACCTTCAATTAGTTTTTTTGTTTTAACCTGAACAAGGTTATTGTTCAAAAACATGAAACTAAGCCCAATATAAATAAAGCAACTTTTTCTAATCGTTCTAAGGAGCAGGCAGTAAAACCTTTCGCTTGATATATAAAGTCGACCCGCATGTCTTTTACTTATTTAAATAAAAAATAGTTGTTCTTATGTATGCCGCCAATTGGTACACCCACCCTAATTGATTGAAATAATGAATTTAATTCATATTTTTGTTTTAAGGATATGTCTAGTTATTATATCCACACTTCTTGGAACAAATCGTTGACTGATTTGCTTGCAACCAGTTGCAACATTTTGAAATCAGATTCCTAAAATATATGCATCTGTTTAGTATATAATGAAAAATTTAGTTTAGTATATAAAGAAAAAAAAAATCATCATTTATCGGCGCAAATCAACCGCAATTTAAAATATTCATTTCAGCCCCGGCAGATATTCATATTTTACGCTCGATTATCAATCGGCTATTGATGATCGAGCGATAAATTTGGTATGGAAGTTTGACAGCATGCTGTGAGATGTTCGTGCCTGCATTGCCGAGCGTCTGATCAAAACAAACACGAATCAATGACGAAGCTGCCTACTGAGCATCGATGCAATTGATAGTAGAACGAAGATTTCCGTCCCTGAAATTTATGGCCAAAATATTAATTTTTGAAATAAACGAGAAAGGCACTATTACCGCTAGGGTGATTAATCAAGATTTTTTTTTGATTTTGAGGTATTTAAATTAAACGTAAATCAATGAAAAATTTAAACTCATTTACCTATTTTAGACTTTTCTCATGTGATTTTTTCCAATATCCTGATCTATTGCACCGATGGAGGCATCATCACTGCTAGGTGGATTTATCTGATTTTTTTTAGTGCCTCCTGGTTATTAGAATAAATAAATTATTCCTTTTCTTTAAATCTAGGTGGTTTCTATCCATGCCTTTTTATTTTTAGCTGAGTTTTCAAGAGTGCCCACAACCGAACCACAAAATTGAAATGTCAGAAATATTAAATTTGCAAAATTGTCATTTTTTTTCAAACCGATGAAATCAAACTATTTTTCATAGGTTGGTAAAAAATAGATCATATATGCAGATTGTTCGCGAGAATCAGAAGCTTTTGATCTGCTTGTGCGGTCGATATGTGAATAGATTTTATTAATAACAATGCTGTACTTGAAATCATGCCTCAGAGACGTTTAAGTATTTGGGAGTATCAAATTTTCTGTCGGAATTGAGTGAAAAATAGATCATGTTTGTTTGTTGCTTGAATGACAAATGTTCAGCATTCATAGGTCACATACAGTCGTGATTTATTTAGTGGGCAGAACGATCGGCCGGTCATCACAAAATTTGTTCTGCTTTGTGCGGTTAGCAGAACGATCGACCGATCATCGAAATGTTGTTCTGCTTTGTGCGGGTGAGTACATTAAATAGAAAGTGTCAGTAAGCAGAACGATCGGCCGGTCATCGAAAATGTTGTTCTGCTTTGTGCGGGTTGCAGGGAGATCGGCTGGTCATCGACAATTTTGTTCTGCTTAGTGCGGGCGGTAATTAAAATAATTAATGTTCGTTCGATTATGTTTTGAATTGATCAAACTACACGCTATACACGGCATACCGTTTACCAAAACGAACCCTATCACAATACCTACCCCATATATCCAACATCCCAGTGATTTCTCGTGGAAGTGCAGATGACTCGTCGGCTTCTATCAAAGCGAGTATCACTTCAACAATTTCCTACCTATTCCTCAATTGACCTGCATTCGGACACGGCCGGCGCTGGTATTGCTTATTTTTGGGTTACCAGTTCTTACACATTGAGGATGATGTTAGTCTCAAACCAGAGATGCATCTGAACACGAGAACGCGTGTTCGTGTTCAAAAAGTTCTGAACACTGCACACTGTTTAAGAGCACTGACCTAACTTAGCAACTTGTATCCTAGGAAAACAAACTCAAGCGACGGCATGCTACTCATTTTTCGGCTAGTAATGGAACTCGTGGACATCTAACGGATAGAAATCAAGCATGCTCGTGTGTTTTTGCATAGTTCCAAATCTAAGGAGTCTTAGTTACCATGATCGTTTTGCTTGCGTACCAACCCAGTGCACACTGAACTGTGTTCAGAGTTCAAAATTTAGAACACCAAGGCGCGCTCTTGGCTCATGTTCTGTTCAGGATGCATCTCTCTCCCAAACTTCATCTGTTGGTTCTCTGTGTAATTACAGCTGACCTGGCAATAACGGAGAAGCAACCGTGGGCGGTCAATCATGCTCATGCTCATGCTCAAACCGATGAAATCAAACTATTTTTTCGCTAGTAGTAAGGTTATTAGTCTAGCTTTCCATTGGTATACAAATGTCGGCATACGATCAAATGAGGCCAAAGTTATGGATCAAAGACAAAAGGGTGCCCACAACCGAACCTCTTCCCCTATTATGATAAGATCTTGTTACACCATTTTAAAGATAATGGCTACTTACAACAAAATTTAATCAAAATAAGTTATAGGTATTACAATGTGTTAATGTTGTGTTTAGTTTTTGCTATACTCTTCTACCCAGAAAGCAATCAATTTCTTATGATTATTCTTGCTTGAAAAGGCAGCTTTTGGTAAATACATCCAACGTTTCATAACTAAAATGGTTTCCCGACTAGAAGGTCATATCAAAATTATATCATCCTATGTTGTTATGTTATACTAAATTTTTATAACAAAATTTGTTAGAAACATGGTGCAGGATGTTGTTAAAATATCTAAATTTCTATCAAATACTACACTACTGGAAACAAAAACTATCTAATTTTTGTTACAATTTTATCATAAAAATAACATATTTTGTTAGAAATTTATAACAGAATCAGATACAAAATATATTGTTTCTGTGCAGTTGGAAATTTTACAGATCGTGATTGGTCTCCAGATTGTGATCAACAATCAGAAATTTTTGGTTTTGTCTGAACAAGAATATTTTTTGAGAACATGAAACTAACAGCATTACAAATAAGGCAACCTTTGCAAATTATATTAGCGTTGTGATATCTATGGCTGGGAGACTTAGCTACAGCTATTTTAATTGCCTACTGTTGGGCAATTCAATTGTTAAGCATTTTTCAAATCATATTATGATATAATCCTGTTACAACATTTGAAAGATAAAGGCTACTGAGAACAAAATTGTATCAAAATAAGTTATAAATATCACAATATGTTAAAATTGTGTTCAATTTTTGTTATGCTGTTCTAGTCGGGTTGCTACTACGGATTATGTTAGATTTTTTACAATTCTGCACGAAAACCTACCAAATATCTTATCTAAACTTATCACATATTAGCAATATCCAACACTTGAGGCATCTTGTAAAATGACTTTAGTTTTCTTATCATGTAAGCAAGGATGTTAACGATCATTCAATAATTTGCGTTCGATCATTTAGTAGTTTGTCAATAACATATTCCAGAATGTGAATTTCAAAATGTGTTGTATGGTGGACTTCTAGTGCGAAGGTTTTTCTACAACTCTGCCTAATGGTTCGTTATTTGAATTCCACTAGTAACGGAGCTATAGCTATAGTTTCAGTAACTTAGACTAAATGATAACAAAATTCCAATCATTTAGTTTGAGTTACTGCAACTAGCGCTCTAACTCCGTTATTAGTTGAATTCTAATAACAAACCATTAGACAAAGTTGTAGAGAAACCTTCGCACTAGAATTCCACCATACAACATATTTCGAAATTCAGCTTCTGGAATGTGTTACTGACAAACTACTAAATGATCGAACGCAAATTACTGAATGATCGTTAACATATTTGCATGTGAGCTAACTGCGCAATATTTACAGAGATGACTTGTAGATATTTAGTGACTTCAGAATTAGTAAATATCTAAAGTCGTTTCATACTTTTGACTCGTGAGGAAAAGAAAAAAGCGTGAACCTCCAGCAATTACAGATACTATAGATAATATTAACTGTATACGAAATTTACGTTGGAAAAGAACATCGAGAAGTAACAAATTTTTCATTTATGCACTTGACAATTTCACCTTTGTTTATCTTGGGTATGTAATGTTCATGCGTAGATCATGTTTTACTTATTCCTCGCAGAATTGTCAAAACGAGAACTTCGATATGAGCTACTGTTATCCTTTCTGATGAACGCACTTGTCATAAGACGAGTTCGTACTATTCCATTTAATCCCATCACTTGATTGTAATTTTATAGATACGTATTTCGACCTCAACAGTAAGGCCGCCTTCAGTGTCTCGTACTTTACTCGAGTACCTTTAAATTTACAATCAAGTGGTGGAAGTGAATGGAATAGTACGAACTCGTCTTATGACAAGTGAAGACATTCTACTAAAAAAAAATTGTTTTAATAATGGACGTATTTTATGAACAAATAACTTTTATGTTTGTGAAAATTAAGCAGAATGAATCAGAATCACCGAATAACCATTAATTTTCCTCAGCCTAACCCAGCCAACTAAATCGAAATGATTCATTCAACAAGTCGCAATTATCTATTTTGGGAATTTACCCTATAGTGGGTTTCGTCCTTACAACCACTAGCAATGCGCCAAACAAACGAATGACTCATTTTCGCATATATGTGTGTATCAATTGCTACCTTCGTAACGAGCAAAATATTACGCACCACATCATGTCCTATATTGAGTCAACCCTCTGCCGAGACAGGTACATGCTCGACAGGTTTTCTCCATCGATCACGTGTAATAGCATGTTGTTCAATTTCCCTTTGATCCTTGGCGACACACATGTGTGGTGGCAACGAAAAGTCTACCCAGTCAGTGTGGACAATGCAATTACATTATCTGTGCATGCGAATTTTATTGCCGTTGGTACAAACAAAGGAATTGACTACTATTTACTCTGATTTATTGCGATGCAGATCTTACTGGGCTTTCGATTTTGTTCGATTGGATTGGATTGCCTAAAATGATTCATAAAAAGTGACAGATCAGTTTTGGGTTCTTCTTGTTTTTATTTCAATGTTTTTC
Source organism: Armigeres subalbatus (assembly GCF_024139115.2). Classification (NCBI taxonomy): domain Eukaryota; kingdom Metazoa; phylum Arthropoda; class Insecta; order Diptera; family Culicidae; genus Armigeres; species Armigeres subalbatus. The sequence continues at coordinate 455,100,237 of NC_085140.1, forward strand.
TTTCTGTAAATGATAGCGCACCCATCAGACTGTAATGCCCATGCGCTGGTATTGCGTTCATAGGAACAGCGCAAAATGTTGCGAGAGAAGGATATTAACACAAATACTGTATCGCGAAAGGACAAAACGTGAGAGCCGGAAATTGAGAGAGCCAAAGAGTGCATATTGCACGCTGTGATCCTTTAAAGACAGTAGCCAGGGTATGTCCTGCTCAGTAGTTGGCCAGTTCGTTTCGCACAATTCAGTCATAGACGAGGGACGTAGTGCAAGGCAAACAAACGGGACTTAGTAGTCGGTGCTGAGAGAAGTCAGACATAGGAAGCGCAGTCGGAGAGAGTGAGCCAAGTTACGACGTTTGATGGGAAAAATCGATATTCGCACAGATCTCCTGGACAAAGTGCCCCCATACGAGTAGAACAATCATACGTACTGGTTCAAATTGAATGTAACTCGAATTCGCCAAAATAAGTATACGAGGAATTGTTCGCTGATCAGAGCGATGCTCGGGAACTAATTCGGCGATAGATTGTGTTGAAAAGTGATTAATTAATCGCGTGTGACAAAGGTGAAAAGTGTATAAAGTTTCCATCTCCTGCGGATTATCCTTTTCCTCTTAACGAGGTTAAACGAACGAAATGGAAGGAAACGCGAAATCATCCAGCCCACTCATAATCTGCAGTGTGATGAACCCTTGTAAGTTGTCCACTTTCCGTTCGTCACGGCAGTGCAAAGATAATTTAAGATAAGTGATCTGAATGCTATTTTACTTCCCGTTGGATACAGGAAGTACTCTAATAAACACCACATGGGATTATTATGAAATCAGTCCGTCTGGAGACTCCTAATGGGTAGCGATAATGAATTATGGGTGTGGATAGCTCCTTGTTCCATTCAATTCAGTGCAGACTATTTTATGAAATGTGCAGCAGTTCAGACAAAATTTGTATCCTGAACAAAGAACAATTTTCGTGAAATCCCATAACGAGGCCTACCAGGGAAGGACTATTGTGGACCAATATATAATTCATTAGATTTAAATTGGCTGCACGATAAAAGCTCTCTGCGAAATATAATCAAAGTGCACCTATGGTATACATTGAATCAATAAGTAGTATGGGTCATTGATGAGGATAAGTTCGCAGTATATGAAAATGAATGATGACTGTGTGCTACCAAAGTGGAAGCATTCTATTTTGTTACCATTTTCAACACTTAGTAATTATTATTTTTTCTATCTCTCCACTACACAGATGCTTGGTTCAAGCCGGAAAAACTACACCCAGTCGGTAAGTATGCACGTGTTTTTCACGCTGTCTCACTGATCGGTTTATACATTCGCAAAATCGAATAATTTTATTTGGAAAGTTAGGAATTTTGACATTTTACGAATAAGTGAAGATATCGCACTGAAATCTACTGAGAATGCAGTTCAGCAACTGAATCGCAAAATGGTACTTCAGCTATGTTTGAAACATTAAATTAGTATGACATAAATTTAATTTATTGAAGATTGTACCAATTTTGATTATGATTTTTTTGACAAATGAAGATCGTTTATTTCGAATTACTTGAACACTCTTGGACATGTTCTTATAAAAAGAAATACCTGAAATACTGGACAATGGTTAACATCGAATTGAAGTAGATGAACTGAAGAATAAATTGATCAAATTTCTAAATGTGATCGATTTGATTAAAAAAAAAATAGATTTATTCACCTTGTGCTAGGTGAAGCTTTTTCGTTATATTAAGTAATAAGTAAGCATATTAGAAAATTCAAAAATACTACTTCAGTCATTTTCATTTCCTTATATTCATTTATATGTTTCAAAAGCCGCTTTTTCTAATTGTGATTGAATTGAATTCATTTTTTCGTAGGATCATTTGGTCGGAAGTCATTAAATATAAAACAGTCTGGCCGGATGCCACTTTATCGACTAACATGTTGGGCCGAAATAAATCTTGCCGAATTCTATTTGACTGAATCGAACGTTTGGCTATTGAGGCAAAACTATAGTTGACCCTATGAACCATTTGCCGAACATGTCATACGGCCGAGAATGCCGTTTGGGCAAACGGGACATTATTATGAAACCGAATGAAACATACGGCCAAACAGGTCATTTGCCATTTGGCCGATATGATTGTTTGGTAAAATAAGACATTTGATCTAAAATATCTTTTGACCGAGCCAAAAATGTCAAAAAAGCCAAAAATGTCGTTAGGCCGAACAAAGGATACGAGTAAAATCATTCATCCAATTGAAGGGACCATCGACTCATGGAAATATCGAGATGAGGAATAGCAAATCTTTAGAAAGCTGTTTGAAGGGTAACCAAGACCATATTAAAATGGCATGATTTTCTTCCATGAGTCGATATCGAGTCATAGAACATCGGCTTATGGAGGTTTCACTGTAGATCATTTCAGATTAAGCCAAACCAGGAGTTCGGACAAAAAAATCTTTTCGCGAATTAGGGCTAGACCAAATTGAAAACAAACAAAAAAATGGACTTGTCATAAGACGAGTTTATACAATCCCATTGAATTCCACCACTTAATTGTATCTTGACAGATACGTATTCCGACCTCAACAGTAAGGCCGTCTTCAGTGTCTTGTACTTGACTCGACTTCAAAATAATTTTCTTATCAAAAAAATGGATTTTGGCTGAATGGCTTTTGGCCCTTTCCCATTTGTGTCAATTAGTATCACATACATATGTGATGAGATTGTTTAGCTAACGAAATCGATTGATCGTGCTCGTGGCTAGCACTGAAAAACGAATCCATAAAAATAAAACTTTTTATCACTACTAAATTTCCAAGTTGCTTTACAATTAAAAATGATTTATTTATGTATTGTCAGCCTAAGGCTGGAATGGCCTGTGCAGTGCATAGTAGTCTTCTTCATTCAACTCGGTCCATGGCTACGCGTCGTCAACCACGCAGTCTGCTAAACATCAGCTAAACATGTAACAACTGAATCGCAAAATGTTACTTCAGCTATGTTTCAAACATCCGATTAGTATGACATGAATTAATTGATGACCGTATCATTTTTGATTATGAAATTTTGTTGACAAATTGGTGTTTGTTTATTTCGTATTACTTGGATAGTTTTGGACATGTTCTTATAAAGAGAAATTTTATATCTGAAGTACTGAATCCAGGTTAACATTCTTTCGAAGTTGATGAACTGAAAAATAAAATTGATGAAATTATTTAAATTAGGTACTTAAAAAAGTTTTATTCATTTATATATTTATTATTTATTCATTCATTATTCAGTCTTTCTCGTTATATTAAGTAATAAGTTAGCATGTTAGAAAATTCTAAAATTCATTCATTTTCATTTCCTTATATTCATTGGCATACTTCAAATGCCGCTTTTTCTGGAGATTGAATTGAATTCATTTTTTTGTAGCATCGTTTGGCCGAAAGTCATTCGATATACAGTCAAACACCCATTAGTTGATGTTCTATGACTCGATATCGACTCATGGAAGCAAATTATGCAAAATATTGTGTGGGCTACTACGATGGTCAAACAGTTTTCCAAAGATTTGCTATTCCTAATCTCGATACAGTCAAACCTCCATTAGTCGATGTTCCATGACTCGATATCGACTCATGGAAGCAAATTATGCCATATTAAAAAATATTTTCTGGGCTACTCTGATGGTCCCTTCAAACAGCTTCCCAAGGATTTTCTATTCCACATCTAAATATTTCCATGAGTCGATGGTCCCTTCAATATCGACTCATATGAGGTGAACCGGTCAAGGGCCGAAAACCTCATTAATAAAGACAAAAAAAAAAATATCGACTCATGGAGGTTTGACTGTATTTCCAATCCCTTCAATATCGACTCATGGAGGTTCGACTGTAAAGCATTCCGGCTGGATGCCACTTTACCGACTAACATGTTGGGTCGAAATAAATCTTACCGAATTCCATTTAACCGATTCGATGGTTGTATGACATTTGCCAGAAAGTCATTTGCCAGAAGGCCTTTTGCCAGAATCAATTTGCCAGAATGGACCATTCCCCAGAAAGACGTTTGCCAGAATGCACCATTCCCCAGAAAGCCATTCGCCAGAATGTACCATTCCCCAGAATGCACCATTGCCCAGAATTGGTTGTCACATATTTGTCATGCGCGCGTTTGCCCAGTATGCGCAATAATTCTTAACGCCATAAACTTTAGGCATAACTATGAACAGCGTTAAAAAAGAGGGTCATTTGGCGTAAGGGACATTTTTTTATAATTTTGCTTTGTTATTGTTATATAGGGTGGGTGTACCAATTGTCGCCATACATAAGAACAACTATTTTTAAAAAAATAAGTAAAAGGCATGTGGGTGGACTTTATATATCAAGCGAAAGATTTTAATTTCTGCTCCTTAGTACAGCTGTGAAAACCACAATAAAACTTGTTATTATCCTCAAAATTGATTAATCCATAATAGGAACGCATGCACCAGTTGTGGCACTATTCTTAATTTTGGTTCCTTATTTGGCAAATCCCATTATTTTCTTATGGGACTGGCCAAATAGGGACCACTAGTGCCACAACTGGTGCAAAGGACGTCAAAAATTAAGCAAAATCAATTTTTACAATTATGCTTTGCTTGTTTGGGAGGAAATCAAAGGTGTTATCGTATCATATGAATATGCTTTATCGATTTGAACTTGGTTTGCGGTGATTTGATGGGCCATTTCGCATATAAAGCACTAGTGCGATAACTGGTGCTATAGCCACAACTGGTACACCTAGCCTAGTTGTTTTCTACTGAGGAATATACTGAGGTCGATAATAGAATTGAAATATAATACCTAATATGTACATAAGACGTATCCATACATAAGCCGAGTATAGCAGCTTGCCCGGATTAAGGCAAAAATGGCGGATGTGATCCTTTCTTTCAAATAGGTGTTTGCCCGGATTAAGGCAATGGTGGGTGTGATCCCTTCTTTCAAAATAGGTACATACACGGATTAAGGTAACGGTAGATGTGACTCCTTCTTTAAAAATAGGCGCTTGCCCGGATTAACGCAATGGTTGATGTAATTCCTTCCTTTAAAGTAGGCGGTTTTCCCGGATTATGGCAATGGTGGATGTGATCCCTTCTTTAAAAGCAGGCGCTTGTAGGGATTAAGGCAACGGTTGATGTGAACCCTTCTTTAAAAATAGGCGATTGCCAGGATTGAAACAATGGTGGATATGATCCCTTTTTCAAAAGAAGGCGCTTTTCCGGATAAGGGTAATTGTGCATGTTATTCATTCTTTAAAAGAAGGCGCTTGCTCGGATCAAGGCAATGGTGGATGTGGTCCCTTCTTTAAAAGTAGGCGTTTGCCTCAAATGAAGCAATGATGGATGTGATTCCTTCTTTAAAAGTAGGCGTTTGCCTCAAATGAAGCAATGATGGATGTGATTCCTTCTTTAAAAGTAAGCGTTTATCAGAAATGGTGGATATGATCCATTTATTAAAAAAAAAGGTGCTTGCTCCGATTAAGGCAAGGATAGATGTTATCTTGGTGTCCTCCTTAGCCTAGCGATAAGATGCGCGGCTATAAAACAAGACCATGCTGAGGGTGACTGGGTTCGATTCCCGGTGCCGGTCTAGGCAATTTTCGGCTTGGAAATTGTTTGGACTTCCCTGGGCATAAAAGTATCATCGTGTTAGCCTCATGATATACGAATGCAAAAATAGTAACTTGACTTAGAAACCTCACGGTGATCAACTGTGGAAGTACTAAATGAACACTAAGCAGCGAGGCGGCTTTGTCCCAGTGGGGATGTAATGCCAATGAAGAAGAAGATGTTATCCCTAGCAGCACACATGTTTCACATAGGTTGGTGCAACTCATATATGACCAGATTCAGTCACAATGAAGTTGCTGTAACCAGTTTCGTCTGATTTGTGCTGCTCGGGATCCCTTATTTAAACGTAGGTGGTTGCCCGTGTCCGTGTTTGAATATGTCAATTGTGGATATGATTCCTTCTTTAGAAATAGACATTTTGCCTAGACTTGTAGATATAACTTCTCCAATGAAAGCAAATGGCGTCTAGTATGACCACAGATAACAGATATTGAGGCTGGCATCCGATACGTGTGTTAACAGCCGCAACTGTTAATTCAAATGTATTTTAAATTGGGACCGCGTTTGGCAATCGATTAGAAATGGCGCAAGGATCATTTTTATTGAAAACGCAGCCCGAATGCAGCTGTCAAATACATTGGCTGCGTTCGACGGTTGTTATTCCGCTGTGTTCGTATGTACTGCCGCAATCAGTTGAGTAGATGGCAGTAGTGCGCCAACGTATATCAATTCAAAAGTTTACACAGGATTTTCGATAAAAATTGTTCTAGCCTAATCTGTTATCTGTGGTATGACATAAAATGATATTATCCGATTGTAGATATGATTTAAGTTTGAAATGAAGTCTGCGTCTGGAATGAGACGAAGAAATATGATATCCATTCGTAAACAGTTTGTTTGGTATTAGACAAATATGATTTTTTTTTTGATAAATAGTATCCATCTTTGGGGCGGTTCAAATATGACGTCCACTACTTTTTGGGATTTCTAGACCTCCTCCCCCCCTCTGTCACACTTTTTTGTATACCTAGTACATGTACTGTCACAAAATCTTAGACCCCCTCCCCCCCATAAAATCTGTGACATCATTTTTGAACGACCCCTTTCTGAAAATTGTCTAATATGTTAAATAATCCCTTTTATGAAAATTAGTTATCCCACAAATCCCTTTATTATTAAATAATGCCAAATCCACCAAATAATGCAAAATCACCTTCTTTATATATATTTTTTCTATTCTTAAGCCATCAATAATAATTGGAATTTCCAGTTTTACTATTTCTGGGAAATGGTACATTCTGGCAAATTACATTCTGGCAAATGGTATATTTTGGGGAATGGCTTTCTGGCATATGGTCCATTCTGGCAAATGGGTTTCTGGCAAAAATCATTCTGGCAAATAGATTCTGGCAAATGTCATACAATCGATTCGATCGTTTGGCCGAAACGGCTTTTAAGCCGAAAACTAGTTGATCCTATAAGCCATTTGCCGAACATGTCATACGGCTGAGAATGCCGTTTGGGAAAGCGGTTCATATGGGCGTAAATGTCATTTAGGCGAAAAAAATATGGCCGTAAGTACAGGTCTTTTGCCGAAAATGCCATTTGGCCGAAATGATCGTTTAGTAAAATGAGACATTTGATCTAAAATGTCTATTGATCAAACAGTCGAAAGTGTCGTTAGGCCAAACAAAAGATACGACAAAAACATTCATCCAGACAATTCGTTTGACTTTTCAGATTAAGCCAAACAAGGAGTTTGGTCGAAAAAATCGTTCAGCGGATTAGGTCTAGACCAAATTAAAAACAAAAAAAAAAGGCTTCCGGTCCTTACCCACTTGTGTCAATTAATAGGACATATTATGCGGTGACATTTCGAGACAGTTTCCTGTTAGACGAAGGTTTAGAAATTTTTAACGTTACATAGTAATCAAAAGTCCCGAATTGCAAATGAGTTTTGAAAAATGTTATTAGCAAATTAGTGATAGCAATCCCATGACATTTCGGTGACTTCTGACAACCAACACCGATGAAGACAGTCATTACCTGAATTTATTTACATACAATCAATTTGTCCCTAAACTGAGGTTGTCATGTAGAAAAAATCACTCCCTTGTGGACAATACATCTCACGGACGGTATGGATTGTGCGAATCGTTGATCATGCTTCTGTTTCGTGACTGCATGACATGAAGGTAGATTGAACCAGATGTACTAAATCCATGTAAATATTCGTGTACCAAGGGGAGGAATAAATGGATTAGTAAATGGCCATACGTATGCATTCTATTCTAATATTGATTCTATTCTTATAATGATCTAATATTAAATTCTAATATTGAAGCATACAATTATTTTGATTAGTGTTTTAAATTAGTTCACTTGGCAATATCTGTGGTACATATATATATGTTATATATAACAATCAATCACAAAACCAATGGAAATGTCCACACACAGTTTTACTTTTCGAATTGTAATCAATAGCAAACTGATATTCAACAGATTCGTCAAACATACCCAGAGGAAACGAGCTGAAAGTTTACAAGGAAGCTCTTTAGTAAAGGCATTAGTGCTGGACCTCGTTAATTTAAATCAAATAAAAGCTTTTTCAAACGATGTTTACCTAGAAAAGCTATTTTTAAGCAGAAGTGAACCCCATTGCAGTATTGCACGGCACACGAAATTTAGGAAAAGTTGCTTCCTGTCATAAATATCAATTAAATAATGCAGTCGTGTGCATGTTAGGCCGGGAATGGGGTAAGAAACCCTATTTACCATGCAATCGGTACAATAATCAATCATTTTTATAAACACATAAGATTTTTTTCATATTGCAAATTGAAATAAGAAAATTAAGATCAAATCAAAATCGCAAAGAACAAACTAAAAATGTTCAAGTTGTCATGATATTAGGTCGAAACAAATATATTTTTTTTATGTCCGAGAGCTCTTGGAAGATACAAGGGTGGAAGGTGCTGGGGAGAGGATGGGACAATCAGGGCCATTATATTTATGATTTCAATTGCCTCTGGCAGGATTTTTTCTCTGGTTGAATTGAACCATGTAGGAATTACAATGTTTTAAAAAAGTTTTTCGTGGTCAATCAGTACCGAACGGAGAATTTCTTGGAACACGTTGACGTGCTCTAGGATGATATGAACTGTGACAATATGGTCCTGACATGATCTTCCGAGGCGGAATCCTGCCTGTTTTCGTCGAAGACTCGTGTCTAACTTCCTTTGAATCTGAACTAGGATAATTTTGAACATATACCCGCCAGTTATCGCGCACATTCAGATTCCTGTTTTTGAAACCTTCACTAAGACTCTCCGCATCCAGTCGATCGGAAAAGTCGCGGTGTCCCAGATATTGCAGCATGGTTGATGCTGTACTTGCGCGGATGGCATGGGGTCGGCTTAGTGATCTTGGGATCCTTATTGGTTTTCGTTTTTTGCATGGCTGCTTCAATCTCCTCCAGTGACATTTTTTCAGCCAACGTTTAAGCTAATCATTTGTGTCGATGATTGACTGACATGCCTTTCATTGGCATCAACGATTCAGGCCTCTTGGAGGAGGAGAATATCGTCGGTTGTTCCTACTTTTCTTTGTCCGCTAGGGAGTCCAACCGGACTGCATGCCTCGTCTGCAGTAGCGTTTGATTTAGATCTGGGACTAGATTTGGCTGCTCTGATCAGCATAAACCGACCAGATGATCCAATTGTGAATAGATCGTTCGTTGAAGAAGAGTAGAGTACCTATATCATCAACGATATGCTGCTGTAGATGGATAGGCGGGCTTGCGTGGACTTCCTGGTCGATGAAAGAAGAAAGGCCGCAGAAACCGGAGATTATAACCTCTTCTGCGGAGTCTCACGACGCCTGGGTAGAGCTGACTTAAGTCTGGCGATGCCAGTGGGGGACGTAACAGGTAATTTACTAGCCGACTTGGACAGCTGAAATGTTGGTTTGATCACTTCGAACAGCTTCTTCAAGTTTCGGCCAGTATTTTTCAAGAAACAGCCATCCGAAGCGTGAAATCCAAAGGGGCTCCAAGATCGATCGGCTGCCAACAGAGGTGTTCGAATCTTGTAGCAACTATTCGGGGAAGAGTCGTTTGGCTGAAAGCCATTTGGCCAAATGCCACTAGGCCGAACAAACCATTAGGCCGAAACCCATTTGGCCAAAAGTCATTTGGCCGAACGGGTCATCTTGCTGAATGGGTCATTTGGCCGAATAGTACATTTGGCCGAATAGGACATTTGACCGAAAAGAACATTTGGCCGAAAAGGACATTTGGATTTTGGAAGTGAGACGTCTCACTTCTCACTCCCCATTTCTCACTTCTCACTGTAAAAAGTGAGACGTGTCACTTCTCACTCCTCATTTCTTACTGAATATGGTATGGCCGCTTCACGCTTCTCACTTTTTACAGTGAGAAGTGAGAATTGTTACGTCTCATTTCTCACTCCTTAATTCACTGTTAAAAATGAGAAGTGAGTAGTGAGACGTCTCATTTCTCGCTTCTCACAATATTTTCAACTTAAACTAAACTTAACCTAATTTATACTAAGAGTTCAAGGAGCTAATCGTTACAATAGAAGATTTTCGTTTAAAATTGTAAATTATTTTGTTGGACATTTGTTGCAATGTCTCAATATTTTTTTTGACCTATGACCTATTTAGCCAAATGACCGATTCGGACAAACATCCTATTCGGCCAAATGTCCTATTCGGCCAAATGTCCTATTCGGTCAAAGGATCCTTTCGGCCAATTTACTTTCGGCATAATAGTCTGTTCGGCCAAATGGTATATTCAGCCAAACAACTTTCGGTCTAGTGGCCTTCGGCCAAATGGCATTCAGCCAAACGACCCTTCTTCGCTTTTTATTGGCTACGGAGTGTTTTCTGTTGTCTGAATCTCAAGGGTCTGATTGGCGCCCTGGGATGCATGGAAATAATTTCCAGATTAGGTGTGAAGGCTCGAATGCTAGTAGAAAATGGATCACACCGAGCAGGAATTGTTCTGCTCGTCCAGTCTGTTTGACGTTCAGAAACTGATTGAGGTAAGGTAGCATCGTGGCTACTTGGATGATTATGAAGGGTCTCACGATAAATGAACACTTGCAGGTTTATCGTACCCTATTCAGTCACAATGTTCACTTGTATCTCAGCTAGTACGACACAATAGGGTCACCGACCTCTTAGAAGTACGGTACTAGTCTTTTGCAAGCGGGGTCCTGCATAGCGGAGCTTTATCTGACCCTATCGATTAGTCGCTGATGTGAAACAATAATGCATTTTATCTCCGTTTTTGCTTCTTATCGTGATCGATAAGATCATGGTGGGTACGAATAATTGTGGGACAAAGCATGGACTGCTCTGGCAGTTTTTTGCTGTGGAGCATCTGGATGACTCCGATTTGGCTAATGATAGACGCTATATTAGCACAGCGATGCTCTGTTATGCGGATGGGATCTACGATCTGACCGTATGTTCCCTTGCGATCAGTCTCACCTTCAACGTCAGCAGGATCAAGATGAATACATACAGGTGTTGCAGTATGCTATGAATCAGCCATCTTGGATTTTTGTGTGGAACTTTTTGTTTACGTTTTGCACTGAAAATGAATTTTTCACCCCGCGCTAACCTCTCCCATCTACTGACGAAGTGAGTGAACCCTGATATAAGAGCCCTGAGCAGGACTAGGTCGATAATGAGAACAGCTTCTCGAAGGCTTTCAATATCTTAACAGCTTGATGGCGTCGGATGGCAGATATGGAATCGACATTGGAGCTACCTGTGGCTGCTCCGCAAGTTTGCATAATATATGGAGATCCAACAGGATTGGTCCACGCGCCAGAGTTCGTGAAACGTGATGTTTATAGGTAAAGGTTACACATGCGATGTCTAAAATTTATATTTCCTGTCTTGTGGTCTCCCGGCTGGATTTCGTGTGCTATTTACAAGTAATCGTACACGAAATCTGTAAGCAAGAGCCCCCTAAATATTTGTAAACTGATATCCTATCATGGAGATAAATGCGTCGAAATGCAACTCAATAAGTTGTACCAGATACAGAACGTAGAAAAACTTTCGTTACTCGGCATGCGGAAACGAACTGAAAAGTGTAAGCTCCATAAAAGACCTGGGAGTTATGTTTGACCGCCAACTGAATTTTAATGAGCATATTGCAACGAGTACTGCCAAGGCTTTCGCCGTACTAGGCTTCATGACCCGGAACGCTGCAGGTTTTGATGACGTTTACTTCCTGAAAAGCCTGTATTGCTGCCTCGTGCGAAGTATACTCGAATATGCTGTGCAGGTGTGGGCGCCCTATCACGAAATCCAGATGAAGTGAATTGAAAGGGTCCAACGCAGTTTCGTTCGTTTTGCCCTCAGGCGATTGCCGTGGAATAATCCTTTGAGGTTACCGCACTACGAAGAGCGATACCAACTGATTCGACTCTAAACCCTTATACAACGACGTGGAGATTTGCCGTCTCACGATCGATTCCGCATTCATATTGTGCAAATATCACCAAATTTAAATTTGAATCTTGGAAACACTGAAGACGTTTTATAGAAGAAAACTACGTACGTATTTGTCGACTGAGAATGGGGTTATGTAGTAAGCGTTAATAGAAAAAAAAATGTATAACCTAAAGTTTTGAACACAGCTTTAAGATTTTGTTCAGCGGCGCAGCCAAATTTTCGATAATATAAAGTCTGGTTTAAGTTTAAATTTGTTTCGAAATTCCGCGGGATTCCGTTAAATTTCGTTAGAAGCTAGTTTTTTCTAGCGAAATTTTTGCAATTTTACGAAACGAAACGAAATTAAGAAATCAGATTTCACCATGCTCAAATTCCGCGGAATTTCGTTACGAACCACCTGAAACGAAATTTTTCGAAATACCGCATATGCTTAGTGCCATGAAAACGCGAGTAATTTTACTTTGGATCCCGGGAGGTTTGTCTTGGCAGGCTACGACTGAATATAAAATACCATAGCTAAACCTAATGTGGTAGGCCCCTCGAGTGAATAGGGACCCTAGGGTTTATAATGGTAGGAAATTATACACAGATGGCGACACATAGGCGAAAAAATTAGCCGTTCAACATTTGGCGATTTCCCCTAATTATTCGTTAGTTGGGATAAGCTGAAATTTTACACGTCGTTGAATTTTTAAAATTAATATCTGTGTAGCTTTCAGTAACATCAACATCAAACCTCCATTAAAAAGTGTTCTGCAAAAAATAAAAATAAAATACACGGACTGGTAGAACATTAGTATCATGAGTGCATCAGCTTTGTACTCAATCGCAAAACTAAGGTCTTTGTGCAAAGCATTGAAAATAAAAGAAATATGTTTGATGAAAACTCATAGAAGTCATGAAAATGCATTTGTGGCACCATGCGCTCCTTCCATCTGTATGCAATCGAGAAGAAGAAACACGATTTAAGACTTGATTTAGCGATTTCATCACCGCGTCGGCGTTAACTAGTCGTTGCTCGATTTACGCTTCCATACCAAAGGAGACAGAATCCCGTGTGTTTGGGGAACCTTCATATGCCGGCCAAATCGGATATTGTTCAAAAGCAGACCTACGCAATATTTTGACAAGCATTTAACATCTTCCCATGGGCATTCATTTCATACTTTATTTCAATCAAATGCCATGCTTGCACTGGACACATTGTTCCTATTTTCAAATTTTAGCTTTAGACTGTAGTTATGTTATTCGCGCCGAAAGTGGTTTAATTTAGTATCTGTTTACCGCTAAATCATTGTACCAATACAAATCACACCTTACCAGCGGCACTAAAACAAAACCGCGCTAGTTGTGATTATCTCGCAGCCGACGACATGTGCGCGAACGTGAGAGTGTTGGTACCTTCGGCGATTGGAGCTCGCTCCAAGGCGCGCAGTAAGTCGATGAATCAAGCGCCCATGCCGTGGATGATTTCAACCCGAGCTGTTTTGAAAACGCTGTAGGTCTGGCGGCGTACTTCTGGTGAGAAGCAGTAACGAACCGCTCGCGAAAAGCACTGCTCTTCTCACTCGGCGCAGCGCGTACACTTTTAGTCTTAGTCGAAAATAGACGGAGTAAGGAGAAAAGTTATTAATAAAACCGAATTTCCTTGGCCAGTCTTAATATCCCCTTACAGGGATAAATTGGTTTCCGCCGCAGAGTTCTAGAAGTCTATTCGCCTGGCTCTAGACGGACATTCCGATCGAGGAAGGTGGATCAATATCGAACGTAGAAGAATTGAATCATAGTGCGATCCACCTGAGAAAATCTGACACTGTGGAACCGATTGAAGAATCGCGCCTTCGCGACAGTGAAAAATTCGCGTGTGACCAGTGTGAATTTTCGGTGTGTGGGCCGCGTGAGGAAAAATATTCTCTGGAAAATCCCAGCCGCTAGTCGTTCATATTCTAGGTCGAGTGCAATTAAGGAAACAGAAACCCCACCAGCAGAATGGATTGTGCGTTGGAACAACTCAAGCTGCTCCGGGAGATCGAGTTCTCCAAAGAAGGATGTAAGTGGTTAGCTATGAAGATCATCATGAAATTCGATAGCCCTGTGCTGTTCGATCAACCTTTTCGCTTAATTACGTCGTACGTTCTTTGTGCGGAATGCAAGCAGTGGTGGACTTTCGATGACATTTCAAACAAGGCAATCTTCAACCCTTTCTTGCATTTGGAATACACCGGGACAAATGTGTTGCAATGCAATGTGCCGTGAAGTGTATACACACGCGAATTGACTAAAGAGGGTGCTGTAACGAAACGGAGATGTGTTATACTTAGGTATATTCTCATTTTCACATTCTGTCATTTTGGTTACGTAAAAATCATCCGCTAGAAATGTGACAAAAGAGCTTGAAACGGGCAGTGCCGAATCAATCGCCGGCCGCAGACTTGGCCATCATCATAGAGTGTATGCCAGCCTGTGGAAGAATTATAAAAATACACATTCCGCACTTTTATAGGTGTGCTGGTCATCTGTAGGAATTACTGTACTATACTCCTGTTGTCGTTTTCGATTCAGCGAGAGTCAGCCAACCAGTGTTTTACGGCAAACTAATATCAGTGCGATTCTGCGATTTTCTTTTTCACGCTTCTATGGATTCTGGTGGAAAGAGTCAGTGTACCTAACCGGTGCAGGTGCAAATGCACCGCTCCATCGCCAAATCGGCCCGCACCAAGGGATGTGCTTTGAATGGGACGGGCAGACGAGCGCCAACCTCGCTGGGGTATTTTTTAAAATACCGTAGATGATACGGGGTGTTAATTTTGAATCTATTCGTGCTTTTCAATACTTGTGTGATGACAAGTCAACCCTTTATAATAAATCATGTGCTAATGAGATGTTCGTACAGTATTTTCAAAGCTGCTCTTATCGTAGAGTAACTTTGCGCATTGCATTTCTGCCATTTGCAGTTTGTGTTTGTTTTATTGTTAGAATGAAATGTAAATTGACATTCGACTTAATAAGCTCTTCTTCTTCCCAAAATTATGTCGCCTAGATTTCATTTCGATAGGAGATCATCTTAGAAGTCATGATGTAAAACTGATCATTTCTCAATTCTCGATTCTCAAGCCATGGTTTTACAGTGTTAGTTAAATTCTACTAAATTCTGCTGAAGTTGGGTCATATTGAGGTCGAAAAAGGTATCAGTAAAGATTACAACGTAATGGCGTGGTGACGTGAAGACATTCTGAAAAGAGCTGAATAAATTTCTCAAAAATGGCTATTTTAAATTTATTTGTGTTTTATTTCATGAACATGGGTAAAGCGTGATTGATATGGTCTAAATTTCAAAATTATTTGTAGATCCTACAATACATGCAGGGATATTGACTGCCTAATCATCAGTTTTTAGTACATTTTCACAGTATCCATATGACGCATGTTTTTGTTCAAAATAGCCAATTACCGAAACTTCCACCATCGATTACAGAATGTAGGTTTAGCTGATATCAATCAGTTTCGAATAATTTATAAGCTGACAATTATTATTCAACATAAAAATTGGGCTGAGGAATCCCGTACTATTGTTAAGTCAAATCTGGGTCATTTGGACTCAACAGCTTACGTATGAGTTTTTTAGGCGCTTAAGGAACGTAGGTCAAGGTTTAGGAATAAGATTTTTCTACGAAGCATGAAATTCAAGAAGTTTCAATCTTTCACATATCATTTTCATTTTCATTTATTTAGCCTTCATCTAAACATATAACACAATTTAACGCCACAATGCACGATTTCGAGTCAACATCTCTGTTTATCCTCGATTGTGCCTCACGCTTTTAAAGTCTTTTTGTACCTGGTACATACACCTTGCTGGCTGCCCTCCATGTTTTATTAATTGTTCCAACTAACTCGGACGCGAACATTATCTTTGCAGGGTTGTTGCCAGGCATTCTCCATCATATCCTTTTGGCTTTTGGTACCTTCCGAACAAAGGATTTGCCGTAGATTTGAACGAACTAGTCGTTTATCCTTCGCCGCCACACGCGACACTCTTGCATACAGCCAGGGCCGGATTTAGCCGGAAGGGGGCCAACAGCTTGTGGGGGCCCCAAAATGTACAAAAAAGGTTGGTTTTGATACATAAGAAATGTGGGGGCCCGGGGCCACGGCCCCCCCCCCCCCCCCCCCCCCCCTAAATCCGGCCCTGCATACATCCAAAGATAAGCACGCGTCTCTCAAATACCCCGAGTGGTTGCAAGTCCTCCTCGAGTCCCCGAGGGTCCATGTTTCATGTCCGTAGAGGACTACCGATGTTATGATACTTTTGGTGCGGGTGTGAACCTTTTCTGGCCACAGTTTTTTTTCTAGTAGGTATGACTTCCATGGATATTTTACTTTATTAAAGTGATTTTTCTCATAACTACAGTTCATCACTTTTCCATGGAAAATATGACTTCATGTTTGATGACTAACATTATTATCAGCCTTTAGCAAGGGTTCAGGTAGACGAATTCCTCGACCACCTCAAAAGAACCCCGGTATGTAATACCACTGCTTCTTAAGCGGGCTCTGTCGCTCTCGGCTCCGTCCATCAGCATTCATCATATGTTGAAAATCGTACCCCGGCTGTTACACCAGGATCTCCGCATTACTCCTTCTGGCGCAATATTGAACAAAAGGCACGAAAGTCCCGTAGTTCCTGACTGGATTCGAACGTTCGCTTGATATCTTCCTATAGCTTTGCACACCATCCATCGTTGCTACTCGTTATTGTAAACTTCCCGGGAAAGCTGTTTTCGTCCACAATTTTCTTTAGCACTACGCGGCCTATACTGTAGTGCGTTGGGACATGTTAATCACGGCATTTTTAAAGGATTTGCCCTACAGTCGAGCGGCCGTAAACGAACCCGGCTTGATAACTTCCCACGAACTCATTCACTATTGATGATATATGACGAAAGATGATCTGGGATATCACTTTGTAGGCGGAATTAAGGATGGTTCTCACACTCTAGCTTGTCCCCTTTCTTGTAGATGGGAAATATGACCCTTTCCTTCTACTTCTCCAGTAGCTGTTCTGTTTTCCAGAGTCTGGCTATCAGTTGTTACCAAAAAAAGCGATAACATTTGATAAGATTCATGGTTTGAGACTCAAATTTGAACTCAATAACGATCAGCTCGAATGATTTGAGTGGTAGAACCTGTAGCAAGGCATGAGCCAATCAGAGTAAACATGGCAACACTGTTGAGAGATGGTTACCAAATGGCATTAAGGTGAAGGTGGGTTGAGTACCAAAACAAAGATTTGAAAGTGTTGGTACAATAAAAACTGTCATATACTGTAGTAGTATTGGTTTCGTATTTATAAAAAAACAAAGAATATTAGTAGGGTGGTTCAAAAAACGACCCAGTTCCAAAACGCGCAATCGATTCCGTCCTATGCTCCGAGTGTCCTCCAAAAGCCGATTTGAACAAATATTGATTGAGCACAAGCTAGTATGGGAAACTAAACCTTTCATTACACTGGCTACAGTTCCTCTCCTCCAAACGCTGGCGGAAAGAGAACCCACATAGCTGAATGAAAACCGCACCTTGGGAAAGATCCATTGATTACATAACGCGAAAATAGCATTTTATATCGCGCATGTCATGTCACACTTTTTGTATGTAGTATCTGCTCCTGGTGCGATAGATATCACAGACAAATTCTGGCTATTTTGTTGAATTACACGTTTCACTGATGCCTTCTGAGAAGCCTAATTATCATGCTAAGGATTCGCAACCTCGATTAGAATCGACTCCCAACTATCGGAACGACAATTCAATATGCATTGTCTATATGGAATTAAAGCTCTTGAATATTTTATCCAGTCATATGGTCTCCCCCCTCGCCAGGGCTCAATGACGAAGCGCCACAATCAGAATAATGTAAAATTCAACCTCGCCATATCAACTCTCATACAAACCTGAAACGACCTGTGCACGGTAAGCCCCTATTCAAACCAGCCCAAACCAACGGAAGACACCCAAAATACGAAACATATTCGACTGAGCGTGACGGAGCAAAATATTTTTTGAGCCACCCTACATATTAGTTTGCTGCTGCCGGTCCCGGTGTTTACATTCGCTCCGCGATCCGTTTTTGGTGGTTTTCTTCGGTCAAAAATAACAGTTTTTATTAAGTTTTCGCTTCAAACAAGTGAGTGATTTCAAAAAGTGATGTTTAATTGGCATTCCATCAACATTTCGGGCTGCTCATGTGCGGAGAAGTGCGTGAAAACTTGATTTTTCAATGCCCTTTGAGAAGAAGTGAAATGCAGTGATAAGCCCACCAAATCGCAAACGGCTATAAAATTGGCACGAAACAGCTAATTTATGCTAAAATTCATGCCGAAATACATTGGGCTCTTTGAAGAAACATGTTCATTATCACGGGAAGTGAATAAATATGCTGTGAACAGGTTAGTAATTTGAATATCAAACTTTTGTTCGGTGCTGTTCGATGCTTCGAATGTTGGTGGGAGAGGAGTGCGGGAGGTGTGGTATTGACCCGTGGAAGGTCCGGTGCCATATTGACTGCCATCATGGTACTCTTCCAACTATGTCCTTAAGAGATGAAAGTGAAGGAGAAAAATCGAAGAGTCGAGTGCCAAACGAGGATAGACATGGTCGAGCATACGTTGATGTCACTGTGAAGCATCAGTCACTCGTGTGCATTAAGCGCTTGAGCACCTGCTGATTTTCAACATATCGGAATAGCCACTTATTGTAAACATAAAAAATCACGATAATAGAGATCTAAAAAAAAAAAAAATAGCCACTTCGACATAGAAGTTTAGACAAAATGGGGAATTCAACGCGAAAACTACCATTAACTACCGAAATTAAGGAATCGATATCTGTTTTACATTAATAACCAAAGAACTAACTATGCCAAAAATGAGCCTATCAATAGAATGATGTCTTGCTATAATAGCTATTGTGAACCAGTCGACATAACAATGAATAGGAATGTGCTAAAAAAAACTTTCTTCTCTAGAGGTGACTGATGACTGATGCAAAATAGGCATTCAACATTATACAGTAATATAAGTTATCATGCATAAAATTGATAATTTGGTGTACGTATTGTTTGACGACAAATAAATAAATCGGTGCCTCCAAAAAGGCGCCACCGTCAACAACGGAGATTTCACCTGCCAAAACGCAGCGAAATACAGTTGTCCGACGTATCCCACATCGTGTCTCTCATGCCGCATACGTTGCTATTGTTAATACGACAATGCTGATGTAGTGCTCACGAATACATCACAACTTTTGTTCCAATACGAGCCATCCGAAAACTTTTCTTCGCTTAGAAAAGATCACAGCAAGCCATGGGTTCGGATGGTTGCTTTTGAATTTTCTGTCGCGTTTTTGTTCGTTCCCGCAAGAATAAGATTTGGCTGATGTCTATATTTTGCATATGTACAAAAGAAAAAGTTTTAGTGATCTGAAGTATAAAATTTACAGATAATGTCAGAAATACATAGATAAAAAACGAATTGCTCCTCAGAATGGCTCTGGAAGAGTGAAGTGAATTGTTCGTGAATACCAGAAGTGATCTTCGCTTCCCCAGTTAATTTATCTGAAATTGGATCAATTTGGTGAGATTGTTTCCACATGTTTTCATATGATTCCAAAGCTAAAGGCGCGCTGGATTTAAATTAAAAAAAAGTTTGTTTATGAATCCATTATTCAATTGATAATAGTAGCATGAGCAGGAGGAGCTTATTGCAAGTGAAAGTGACCTAGGACTGGACGTAAAATACCAGGCAGTCTGAAATGGGTCACTGGAGCTGCAGTAGAGCTAACGCTTTCTAACTCCCGGGCTAAATCTGGCTTTATAACAGACCGCTTTCGTTCATTGTACCACTGCCGGACAGTGGGTGTTAGATTGAAGATACACTCACATCCGAAAACTTTCCTTAGCTTGCCCTGGGGCTTGGGAGAAAAGGAAGCCACCCCATAAGCTGTCGTTGGCTTTAGACCAATAACTTGGGGCTTAGGCGAGCCACCTTCTGAGGCAGCAGCTACTTCCGAAGTCACAAGTAGTTTCGCAGCCTATGCAGACAAGTAGACAGCTTCTCCGGGCCCATCTTGGTGAGTTCAGCTCCGATACCATCCTTCCCGGTTACTTTTGTTTCATCTTTGGTTTCATCTGTTAGCATTCACAAACTGAACTCAAGTGAAGGTAAACACCTTCTAGTGCTTGACAAAAAAATGAACTAAAACGTAACTACTCGATGTTCACCAGAGCGTTTATGAATAAAGCTTCCAGTGAATGATTAAATTTGTTATGATAAAATCATTCATTTCTATGATTAAAGATTATGATTAATGATTAATTCATTTTTGACAATGATTAACGATTATGATTGATGAATAAAACGTTTGGAATATGATTAACGATTACCGGTCGTGATTAAATGTTGACACAATATGTGTATGATTAATGATTAACGATCGATATGATTAATGAATAATGATTATGAATAATCAAATTAAATGATTTGCAAAGTGATCAATGATCATGAAACCTGTCTACCAAATTGTGTCATTAAAAGGTATAAAAATTGTATGATTATGATTAAAGATTAATGAATAAAAGCGATGTATGCAATGATTGAAATTGATGATTAATGAATAAACTGAAAACAATCATGAATATGATTAGTGATTAATGATTAAATGTAAAAATCTATGATTAACGATTAGTGATTAATGATTGAATCGGATTTTTTGTATGATTATGATTAATGAATAATTATTCATTAATCATGATTAAATCTATGATTAATCACTAATGCTCTGGTTCACATACAATTCCTGGGTTCAATTAGGTCCGAGTTGGACAGCAATGAATTCAGTTTTCCGGAATGGAATTCACTAGTACATGGCCATGGCAAAACTTTGGGCTAGATTTTTCTTCGTCGACTTGATCCTTGATGACGGCGCGATGACTGCGTACTTCTTCTGGTGATGGCAGCGAAGAGTTGGTTTCCGCCGGTTTGATGGCGAAGGTGATTGACGTCATTCACGATCTTTTCGTGGCAATGGCGACGAATAGATTTATAGATTAGAGATTAATAGATTTAATCCAAAGAGCTACGTCGACGGAATGTCGCGCTTCCCTGGTTGATTATCCCCTCCAGTCAAGAACCGTGTATACCTCCGGACGGCTTTGCCTTTCAGCTATGACGATTTCAGCTATGACTGCCCGTGATCAAATGAACTTCAGATCTTCGGTTCCAATCTGGCGATTTAAGACATATATAAGCGACTACAAGAATACCTATAAAAAACAGAAAACTAATCACAATCACACATAGAATCACTCCAATCACTCAAATTACCATTATAAAATTATATTTAATAAAAATTCATACTCATTACTTGAAACAAACTTGTTGCTCGTAAAATTTCGTAACACCAGCCTATTGGGAGCGAAATGGACGAGATTCAACTTGTTCTTGCCCAAAACACCTTCCTCAGTAATTAACTGATTCCAGGGCTGACAATCGTCATCGTCATAGCACGAAATGCCACAGTAGCGACGAGTTGCAGTGTCTTCATTGCTACTCTACACATCGTCAATGACGCGCACGACGTTAGCTTTCGTCGTGTAACCAAATCGTCATGACGACATCGAAGAACGAAGTCTTCATACCGTTATTCTTCAAGCGGCAGCTGCCATGCGAAGATTTTTACTAATCCTTTGTAATAATGAATTTGAAGCAACGTTTGAAAGCGTTATGGATGTTATCGATACATTTATGTTACCAAAGTTCCTACTATTTGTTTATTTGAGACGCTATTATGTTTTTAACCAGTCCGTCTATAATGACGTGCAATCAATTGTGTGAAGAAGTGACGACGAAAATCGTCATAACTTTTGGCTGCGCGACTATCGTCGTGGTACGCATGCGGCGCGAAGAAAACGAATAGGTATTGCGTCGTGCGTCGTTATGACGAAGACTAATTTTTTTTCGCTTTCTTCATGCGACGAGAATGACTATTGTCAGCCCTGGCTGATTCTTTCCTAATTGCGCCAAATCAAATTTCAAATGGCAATATGGTTTGGTTGGGTCATTTAAAGAGCCCTCGTATAAAAGATACGCTTGCGATGCGTTTGACAGTTTTCGCGGGAACATCTGAGCGCCTAGGAATTAGAAAAAAAAACTTCTGCATGCTCCAAATTGATAGTATCAGATTTAGTGATTGAATTGCATCTCTCTAGCTACACTGCCTGTTATTACATATACAGCTGGTATACTATTTCAAAAATAACAAAAACCATCAGATTATGTATTGAGTTACGCATCGCTTTGGGGGTTTTAATTGATCACCTCTACTCCATTACAACAATGCATCGAAACGATGAAGATATGAAGACGCATGGTAGTTCATTTAATTAGGTATCACGCTAGTCGGTTATCGTTTATGCCAGTGTCAAGAATAAGCAAAAACTTGAACACATGCAAAGAAAAACTACGAATGAGACACCAGAAGGTTAAACGGGACTCGCATGGTCCTGGATCACCCTTTATGTGGTGTTTTCGAAGGTGTTGACCCGGAAGGTCAAGAGCAATACCGCTTTTGGCACTGGAAAATATCATTTTTGAAATATGCAATCTGGCTAACCAAGTAAGAAAATGACAACTATCGAACACATTAGTCAAGTAGAACGTTTTATATCAAAAAAATTTACCGACTTCGCCTGATATACCATTCCTAACCCTATGTCGGGTTAGGTCCTCACGATTAATCTGCCAGCACTGTCCATTCCAGCCGAACCACATGGCAAGCACTAGTGTTGGTGAAAGTTTACGTCGCAGTTTTTACACGTCTCGTAGTTTTGCTTTCATTCACGTCCTCCACCCTGTCTCTTTCTGTCGTACCGTCCACATCTCGTCTGGCTCAGCCACACAGGTTTGGAAGGCCCGCTTGCAGCATAGGTGGTAGGTGTATCGTATCAATCAAAGGCAATGCTTTGGATTCTTATAAGCAAGCCTGCGTAGTCCAGGTTCAGATCGTCTACGTTGCCACTACTGCTGCTGCTGTCGCAGGGATCTCATCGTTGTAAACGTTGCTCTTATAGACTTTAAAATTATAGTGAAGTAGCCAAACAGTTCCAGAGAAAAATGGTGAAACGACAGAACTCCCGATACACGAACGGAAATGGAAACGCCAATGCATATTACAAACAAGAACTGCCGCCTCGAGGACCAGGTATTTAATTTTGTGAATTGTTGAAACACAAACCTTCGATCTACATTTGTTGCTAGCGGGGCGACTGAGACGTGGGATTGGGCGCTGATGTAGCTGGCAACGTGTCATGATGTGGAGGAGATCGGAATCAACTAAACTTCGATTCGTTCGATATTCAAAGTGAATGTGGCACCGTTGTGTACTCGCGATTGAGTGCTAATTGCTAATGATTTAAATATAATTAATCTCGTTAGCGTTACAGATGACTGACAGTGAAAATGGAAATGTTTATGGGTTTCATATGGAAAGGAACATTTCTAACATATCTGATTAAAAGTAAAAGGATCGAAGTTTTGTTTTTGAAAATCGCTCATGTTTCATACCAACAAGAGGCAAATCCAAAGACTTGGAGCGTGAAGAAGTAGCAGCTCGGTAACTTGGCACCATTTCGACGCGTTGAAGAATTGCAGTGAGTTTACGTTCAACACATCTCTTTCGCTGAAACGCTTATGGCTTTTCCTTCCACTATATTCGCAAGTGATCCGTGTGTTGTTACCTCGAATGTAGAGCTGGTTGGCATACGAAATTGCATGCGTGACAATTTTAAAGCAGGACCGTGGTCGAGCCACATTCACCAAATAATTTCATGATCCTCTTTCATCTCCTCCAAGTTGGTATTCGAATTTGTAATGGATGAATTTGATTAGTTCATTGTATAAATCGTTAATCTATTATTTTCGCATGCTTATGAATGCCGGTCATACGTATCATATGAATTAGAAAGGCCTTCATAGTGAAAGGAGCTAAATCTGCTTTGCGAAAATAATTTACAATATTACACGATTCTATCACGCTCGGTGGCTGGCCACAAATAAATCGAACCAATGTGAGCTCTTTGAAGGCAAGATAAAAAAAGAAATAAACGAAAACGAACAGAGGAAAAATGCTCGCCTTTTCCCAGCCATATTACACCACGGTGCCGATTTAATTTTTATGTCATCGAACTTAATGAGAGCAGTTACGACCGTGAACACATAATATTTTACCTTGCCGACCAACGAACAACGGCTGCTGGTGTCTGTTGATGAAAGTGAAAAGCGTTCACGTATTTCGTCGACCGGCAGACGAAGTTTTGTGTGACGTTGCTTACCAACAGTCAGCCGGTAGCTTATCATTTCTGCCACACGCCGATAAGAGGTTCGGGGATGCAACGTGGTCACAGTGATGAGTAAACACTTGTGCACTTGTAGCTTATTCGGTCTGCTTGTCGGCATCCATAAACTTAGTTAAATAGCAATGCCATGATAATTCGGTTGTGGCTTTGTTAAACAAATAATGCGGTTTTGTAGAAATATTAAAAAAAAAACTGTGCTTAATATGAATTTATTTAACAGTTTGTTAATTTGCCAATTGTAATGATTTTAGCAAACTGCAGTTGTATTAGTTATTATTTCTTAATTTTTATCTAAGGGACCAAAACAATCATATTTTTTTCTTACGTAACGTCGCGCCGTCCTCCAGCTCCTCGAAGTTGGATATCGAAAACCAGTTTAATGATCAATTGTTTTTCTTGTTGTAATGTCTCTTATATACCAAGGTTCAAGGCTTTCGGTTATGCTTGTTTGCTGTATTTTGAGACGTTTCGGTGATTCGTTTTTCGTAATTTTCAATTTGCCAAATTGCCAATAAAGAAATATAGGTATAAGCTATTACTGCACTCAACCGATAATTGTTAGATTTTCTAACAGTTATGTATAAGAACCTACCAACACCTGTATAAGAACTGGGCATATGCAAAAATGCTAGATTCTCATACAAATATTGACCTTACAATTTTGCAAACTTTTATTACAATATTTGTTTGAGAGCTTACATTTTTTGTATAAGAATGTAACAATTTCGAATATTCCCAGTGTTAATTTAATGTTAAATTTCTATAACCATTTGAAAAAAATAATATAATTTTCCAAAAGCCAACAAGATGTTAGAAATTGATTATGTTTATTGGTTCCAATGAATCATAAGAAACAATATTTTCCGTTATAAGAAAAAACCCTGATTAATCCACCTAGCGGTGTTTATACCATTCTCGTGCAAACAATCACTAAGAAATATGAGTGAGTGTTTTTTAGCGTGTTTTGCTCATAAAAATAGTATTTTAGCCATAAATTTTGATCCCACAGTCCAATCTGGACAATTTTCAATGGCAAACAATGGGACAAGGATTCCACGTCGAATGAAACTTGTTGCGAGTAATTGTTAAGTTCCATGCCCAATGCTAAGTTCCAAAAAGTGCGTTTACTGCAGTGATTGAATCCAGAGAGAAATGAAAAAAATCTCTCACATCTCTGTAAACATTTTCAATATGTGGCATATCGTTAAAGACATTTTTTGCAAGCTGTAAAGATAATAATCTGATTTGCGGGAACATACCGTTTTGACTTATATTCCGAACACTCGCTTTCAAGTGGCCATTTTAGCTTTAAGGTTCCCCCAAACACACGCGACGCGACAGT
The DNA here is from genome assembly GCF_024139115.2 of Armigeres subalbatus. NCBI lineage: Eukaryota > Metazoa > Arthropoda > Insecta > Diptera > Culicidae > Armigeres > Armigeres subalbatus. The sequence goes on from NC_085140.1 coordinate 455,126,090, forward strand.
CGCGACGCGATTCTATCGCTTGGCGACAACGTTTCTGTCGCCATTGGTATAGAAGCGTAAATAGAACATTGCCTGCAGCGACCCAACGATAGAATCGCGGCGATGAAATCGCTTAGGTCTGGGGGAGCCTTTATTCGTCTAATTTTCTCCACAGAAACTCGAATTCGTTTATAATCTTGATCCTCTGTACGGAAAACCGATGAGCTGCAAAAAACCATGCACCAAATGGCAATTGACCAAAAATAAAGCGTCTTGGATTCTCTTTCTTTCGCACTTGTGCCAGGTTGCGATAAACTTATTTTCATTACTTCTTATAATTGAGGGACTTCTATACCTCTCGTTTATCTTCGTTCGTTATCATTTGACAGCAAATTCTGCAATCATTGTAGAAATAAACCGATATTTCGTTTTTATGTAATTTGATGTGAAAAAATGATAAATGTCAATTGGGGCGGTTCCTTCATCAGTGCTGCCACCTGGAAAAATTTCGAAAAAAAGTATATCATGGAAATTTGACATGGCATGATATAGAAAATTTTTTTTTAGTCAAACAATTTTTAGTTTATGTGGTTAGAAATTCAACAACCTTAAGCATTAACAGCTTATTCGAAAAAAATATAAAAATCGAGATAACCAAGATTTTTTTTGAAAAACATTTTTTAATTTTTGTTTTATAACAAAAATATACTTATTTTCCTATACCATACCGTGTGAAATTCCAATGATTCTACATTTTCTCTCGATGACAGCTGGCAGTCTTTTCCTTCCCTATAATAACGCACCACATTTTTACACACATTCAGGAATTGTTCAAATTCGTCAAGCTGAAACAATTGATGTATTGCCCTTCAATAAGCTTTCTATAAAATGTGTCGGATGTTGAATAGACCTACGGCTTTAACGTATAAGGTAGATGTACAAATTGGGTTTTCTTTGGTTAGAGCCCGTTTCAGTTAGGGGTTCACTGATTGGGGCGAGACTCGACTTGATAGCAGTCAAGCGTGATGTGATGTCAAAATTGTCTTCTGTTTTCGCAATTTGGTGGCTGAAATTTTCTTTTTCGTAAGTAGAAAGTGAGATAATAATATTTACGAACGGTATTTACTTGTCATAAGACGAGTTTGTACAATTCCATTTAATAGTGGAATTAAATTTATTGTACCTTTGAGTACGAAACACTGAAGACGGCCACACTGTTGAGGTCGAAATACGTATCTGTTAAGACAAGTAAATACATTCCACAAAAAGCTTAAAATAATTCTCGTATCTGGACGGTATTTGTTAGTTGAATTGCGGTACGGGAAGGTCAATAACTAAAGTGAGAATTGTAAATTTTTAACTTGACGTATTTTATGGATCTTCCCCAAGGCCTTATCTAGTAAACGTTAGACTTTAACTTACAAATTTCCTCCTTGCGAATCGTTATTAAATTTAGCTTTTATTAATTATATTATATTAATTGAATTTCGTTCTCTTTTTTTTTGCAGTGGAATCCTTGATCTATTGGCGCGATGTGAAGAAATCGGGCATCGTTTTCGGTGCCGGACTCACCATCCTGATTGCCATGTCGCTGTTCTCGTTGATCAGCGTCTTTTCCTATGTATCCCTGTTGGCCCTGTTCGGTACCGTCTCATTCCGGATCTACAAAAATGTGCTGCAGGCAGTGCAAAAGACCTCCGAAGGACATCCATTCAAGTGAGATTGATAGAATTTTGTTCAACGCTCTTTACGAGTCTAATCAATCTTTTCCCCTCTTTCCAGAGAATACCTTGACACTGACTTAACCCTGTCCCAAGAGAAAGTACAGCAGCTGAGCACAGTGGCCGTGGCGCATGTTAATGCTCTGCTAACGGAACTTCGCCGTTTGTTCCTGGTGGAAGACTTGGTTGATTCCATCAAATTCGGCGTTGTCCTGTACTGTCTAACCTACGTTGGTGCCATTTTCAACGGAATGACGTGCGTCATCATCGGTAAGACACTGAATTGAATAAAAACTTGCGCAATGTTCATAATAATGTGTACCATTCATTGCTTTCAGCATTTGTCGCACTGTTCACCTTGCCAAAGGTCTATGAGAACAACAAGCAGTCTATTGATGCTTACTTGGAACTGGTCAGAAGCAAAATCCTGGAAGTTTCCGAAAAGTAATGTGTTTTATTTCCATTTAAAATATGCGCATCGTGATAACTGTCTTATTATTAATTCCAGGATCAAGGCTGCCGTACCTATCGGAAAGAAGGCCGAAACCGAAAAGGATAAATAAGAAGCAGTAGTTTATATTTGTAAAAGAACCATTTTTATTTTCTCTTTTATTTATTAACTATTACCAGCAATGCAAAAAATGAAATTTAAACTTAACGAAAAATCGAATATTTTATTCCTACGCAAATTTCTTGTTTAAAGTATATTCGTTTTAATGCCAAGTACTACTGATATGAACCATGAACCATAATTACTGAACGATTTAAATTTAAGTAGAAATCACCAACTTTGCGATAAAAAATGATAAACAAATAAATATTTAAGATTATCTTTCCGTTGCCTTTATTTTATCCTCGTGATTAATCAATGGATCAAAACAAAAACTCACAAACATAGACAAAAATATGCGTAGTAGTAATAGCTGTAATAATCCAAACAAAGCTCTTCAAATAGAAAATCGAAAACAAAGCTGAGATTGACACTCAATAAACAAGTTTCAAATAATTAATCTTTCGAGGTATCATTTTGTCTGAAAAAGCAAACAGTAAAATAGTTCACTTGTCCACATCACTCTCACCCACACGGTCATCAGGCATTATTCACTCATCAATCGAAGTCAACACCACAAACTCGGTTTAAATGTTCATTAAAGTATTACCAAAAAAATATATGGAGCAAAAACATAAAAAAAATGCAAAATCGAGATTGATTTTTTGAAAATCTCGGAACCATCGTTAAAACTTAGGTTGAGATCCCGCCTCCATGTTATGCGATTAGTTTTTTTCTTTTGTGGGGTTGTGATCATTGTTTCGTGCGTGTGTTGATTTGTTTTCCTGCAACGGATCAAGTTAAGCCCAAACGGAAGAGAAATTTATATAGTCCCGCAGTTATCGCACTATAGTTTGGTTGAACCTATTCGAATTCGATTGATTTATCCGACAGATTCACAACATTTAATCGAAGCTGTGAAATTTTACGTGCACGAAACCCAATTCGCTTAAATCTGTGTAAAATTATTCATATTTGTAATTGTAATTCGTATAAGAGTAAGAGCTTGTTTGAAGTGAAGCGAAGCAAAGCAAAATACCTAAAAAATGCAAGAATACACGCGGCGTCGAATCTCTAAGCTAATTCTGTTGAAACAAAGCAAGTTTTGTGCATTATTTAAGCAAAATATAAGATGCGAGAAATAAATATTGAATCTTTTTTCGTTGCCCGTTATCGTAGGAGTTTGTTTTAGCCTAAATGACAAGAAATCATTTTTCGATTCACCTTTTTCTAGAAGAAGTAAATTGAAGAAGCAACAAACCGTAGCGTGTATATGGGATGAACTTCAAATCCAGCACATTAACGAAGAAAAGGAAAAAGCTTAAAGAAAACTTTATTACTGTAATTCATTATTGAAGTACGATACTAAGATGAAGAGAACAAATATATGAGAAAATTGTCATCAATGAACAAGGATCAAATAATAAAAACGTGAGATGACAGAACATAAGTTGATGAAGCTTTATCTTTGCAGAAACATCAATGATCTGCCCATAGATAGTGAATAAAATTCGGCTGAGCTTTTCTTTACTGATGAAAGAATTCATCAGATAGCAGTTTTTTTTTGTTGGGCATGGTACACTTTTGATCGCTGTGAATTTCGATGGAAACTCTTCGGTAAGTACCTTGTCGAAAAAGATAAAGCGACTGATAACAATTCTGTACGTATTTTTCAAACCTTTTGGTTTTTTTCCATTTTAGTTCAAAAATTGCGCATTATCATTTCCGTAGCGGCTTCCACAATCAACTCCGGATTTGTTTAACTCTCTATCTTCGTAAGACACTCGAAAGTTAACATTACCTCTCGTGATTCTATATATTTTTTAAGCAATATGCATATTTTTTTTTCCAATTTCGTTTATTTGGTAGGCTCAGGCGTGTATAACACTTTACGGAGCCATGGTTCTTTGGGATATGTACAATCAATATCATTTTTTATGAAGTTAATAAGAGAAGGGAAGAAGCCAACGTACTCGTGGTGACTCGAGGTTAGGTTTACAATGTTCAGGGATGGAAGGGGATTAGGATTCGGAAATCAGGGAATCATCATAATCAAAGAATGTCAGCTGCTCATCCGGTTATTTGGTGTCAGTTACGATGTGGTGTGTCGTCGTGCTTGAAGAATGGTTCGACTGGGAGCATCTTCCGGATTTCCAGAGCTACGGAGCTCTACGGAACAGACAGGCAGAGACTTAAAAAAAAACTTTAAAGAAAGAAAAAAATAAACAAAGTATTAGATTTTGATGTCAGAAGAACAAAGAAAACCATAAATGGCCTGCATATAGACTACATCACGATCTCCCAAAACACCTCGAACTTCCCTGAAGGGTTGTTTACCTCGGGCCACAAGGGTATCCAATAGTCGCTCTCTGGAGGCGTCGTTTTCCGAGCAGAACCAAACTACGTGATCGATGTCATCATAATCGGCTCCGCACCTACATAAGTTGCTATCGACAAGGTTTATTCTGTACAGATGTGCGTTTAGTGAATAGTGATTGGACATAAGTCTCGACATCGTGCGAATGAAGCCTCGACTTAAGTCCGCACCTCTGAACCACGCTCGCGCAGAAACTTTAGGAACTATAGAAAATAGCCACCGTCCAAGTTCGTTGTGTGTCCAATTCCTTTGCCAACTCTGAAGAGTACTCTGACGGACTAATGGGAAAAACTCGTTGTTCGAGAGTTGTCTATTATAAACCTCACCTTCCTGTGCGCCCACCTTTGCTAGCGAGTCCGCCTTCTCATTGCCGTAGATTGCGCAGTGAGATGGGACCCAAACAAAGGTAATCTTGAATGATCTTTCGACCAAAACACACATCTGCTCTCTTATGTTTGTAAGAAAGTAAGATGCGTGCTTAACAGGTTTCATCGACCGGAGTGCCTCGATAGAACTAAGACTATCCGAGAAGATGAAATAATGGTCTACGGGCTGATTGGAAATTATCCCCAAAGCGAAGTTAATTGCTGCCAGCTCAGCAACATAAACCGAACACGGTTCCTGAAGTTTTCGGAAGGTGGTTGAAGTCACATTGAAAACACCGAAGCCAGTGGATCCGTTAATGCGAGAACCATCAGTGAAGTATCTGTTGTTGCAATTGACATGTTCATATTTTCGGAAAAAGAGAGGAATGGATATTTTTCGAAGATGATCTGGTATTCCTTGAATGGCATGTTTCATGGATAGATCGTATTCAATGGAGGAACTGTCGTTGGTGAAGTGAACTCGAGATGGATTATAACACGGAAGACAAAGATCTGTTGATATGTAGTTGAGATAAACTCTAAGGAATCTTGAACGGCAAGTCAGTTCAAGCATTTTTCGAAGTTATCTAGGACAAGTGTGTTACTTGTTCCACATTTGATGAGTATTCTTAGTGAGAGCTCCCAGTAACGGTGCTTTAAAGGAGTGACTCCAGCAAGCACCTCCAGGCTCATGTTATGCGTTGAATGCATGCAGCCAAGGGCAATACGCAAACAACGATACTGAACACGTTCCAATTTGATCAGGTGGCAATCAGCTGCTGAGAGGAAGCAGAAAGAGCCATACTCTAAAACAGAGAGAATAGTCGTTCTATAGAGTTTGATGAGGTCTTCCGGTGAGCCCCCCACCATGTTCCGGAGATAGAACGTAGAAAATTGATCCTTTTCCGGCATTTTTCTATCAAATACTCAAAATGGAGTTTCCAGGTACATTTGGAATCAAACACGACCCCAAGGTATTTAGAAGATAAAGAATGGTAAATGTCATCATTCAACAACTTAAGATTCAGTTGATCAGGGTACCACTTCCCAGTAAACACAACCAACTGAGTTATCGCGGTGAAAACTCGATCCCTAAATGTCTGGCCCAAACAGTCAGATTATCTACTTTGGGTACTTTGCAATGGTCCTTGCAAGACATCTGCACATGGACCTCTTAGAGAGACCACGGCATCATCTGCAAGTTGTCTCAGCGTGCATTGTTCTTCCAAACAATTGTCAATATCTTTAACATAGAAATTATAAAGCAAGGGACTTAAACATGAACCTTGGGAAGGCCCATGTAACTAGTTCTGGAAGTTGTCAGAGTGCCGAGTGTGAAGTTCATTTGTTTTTCTGACAACAAATTGTACAAGAAATTATTCAAAATAACGGGTAATCCATTACTGTGCAGATTGTCTGACAGTACTTCTATGGAAACTGAATCAAAAGCGCCCTTAATATCCAAGAATACTGAAGCCAATTGCTCCTTGTGCGCAAAGGCCAGCTGAATATCTGAAGAGAGCAACGCTAGACAATCGTTTGTTCCTTTCCCTTTTCTAAATCCAAACTGAGTATTTGAAAGCAATGCATTTTGTTCGACCCAATGGTCGACTCTTGAAAGGATCATTTTTTCCAATAATTTTCTCATGCATGATAGCATAGCAATCGGTCGGTATGAATTGTGATTAGACGCTGGTTTCCCAGGCTTTTGAATAGCTATTACTTTGACCTGTCGCCATTCAGGTGGCACAATGTTGTACTCCATGAAACAGTTGTACAGGTCAAGTAATCGTCTTTTTGCGATATCTGGGAGGTTTTTCAGAAGATTGAATTTGATGTTATCGCATCCCGGAGCAGAGTTATTCGATGAAAGAAGAGACATAGAAAGTTCCAGCATTGAGAATGGTCCACCTAAAGAACCGGGATCAGTTACTGATTCTCGAAATAGCGGTTCTGCTGGTACGGAATCTGGGCAGACCTTTTTTTGCGAAGTTGAATATCCATCGATTGGAGTATTCTTCACTCTCATTGGTGGAAATGCGGTTCCGCATGTTGCGAGCCGTTTTCCAAAGTGTTGTCATTGAGGTTTCTCGTGATAGTCCCTCAACAAAACGTCGCCAGTAGCTACGTTTTTTTGCCTTGAGAAGATTTTTGAGTTTTCTTTCGAGCCTCAAATACTCTTCAAAAAGCTCGGACTTTCCGTGTTTACGGAAGGCCTTGAAGGCATCAGATTTCTCAGAATACAACTTAGTACATTCATCATCCCATCCAGGAGTGGCTGGTCTTCTTATGACAGATGCACTTGGAACGCGTCGTTTCTGAGCTTCTAGTGCGCTTTTTTGAATCAACTCAGTAAGGAATCGATATTCATCCAAAGGTGGAAGAGTATCAGTTGATTCAATACCAATTTTTACCGCCGATGCAAATTTTTGCCAGTCAATGTTCTTCGTGAGATCGAAAGTAACATTAACTGGCTCAGATTGTTGATAGCCACTCTTAATTGTGGTGACTATCGGCATATGGTCACTACCATGGGGATCTTGAATTACCTTCCACGTGCAATCTAATGATAGTGAATTTGAACATAAAGACAGATCAATACGGCTTTGTTGACCATTTGGTCCTATTCGAGTTACTTCACCAGTGTTCAAAATATTCAAATTGAAATCGTCACACAAATCATAGAAAATAGGCGCTCTATAATCGTCATACGTTTCGCCCCATCCAATACCATGTGCGTTCATATCACCCAATATCAATACTGGAGATGATAGGAGGGAGACTGCGCTCCAAAAATGTCGACGATTAATAGAGGCATTTGGAGGAATATACACTGAAGCTATGCAAAGATCTTTATTCTTCACATTTACTTGGCATGCGACGATTTCTAAGCCGGGAACAGTCGGAATGGGAATTCTGTAGAAGGAGTAGCATTTTGATCCCCAAAAGAACGCCACCATAGTGATCATCCCGATCTTGGCGAATAATGTTAAAATCGTGGAAGTTGATTTCATCTTCAGAAGAAAGCCATGTTTCACAGAGTGCAAATATATCGCAATCGGAATTGCGAATCAAAAACTTGAACACGTCTAATTTATTTTTAAGACTATGACAGTTCCACTGCAGCACAGTGATTGTATCTTGTGTAATGGCCGTATTATCCATCGAAAGATACAATTCCTGCAAGAAGGGGCCATGAAACAGTCAATTGCTTCAGATAACTTTCCACTGTTGGTATAAAGAGGTCAATGATTGGCCTCAATGAAATCGGAATATTGAATAAATTCAAAAACGGTCCACAAGGTCCTTAAAGGAGATCAACCCTCGCTTGGACGGAATTCTTTTCTAGAAGTGCGAGTAACATTCTTTTTTCGTTGATAGTCCTAATCGGATGTTTCTTTGAATCATCGGTTTTTGGCAATGGCGGGAATGTCTTGCTGCAACTAGGATCTAAAGGAGCAGTGAAGACAGGTTGCTTCAGGATTTTAAATAATCCCCATTGCCTTCAGATTTTGGCAAGCTTTATGGATGACTTTTGATTTCTTACGGCGCGATCCCGGGGAAGACGGTTGCTTCCTCTTTTCGGGCACGTGTACCTCCGCAGAATCATCCATGTCGGCTACATCAGAGTCCAATTCGTCAATGGAAATGGAATCGTAGTAATCACTTACTTGAACGGTAGCTGAAATAGCAGCCTTTGCAGTGGTATCGGCGGATGAGTCTTGCGCTTTAACCATCTCCGCATAAGTCTGCTTGGAGCGCTGTACCAACGAGCGCTTCACTTTTTGGGTGCGCTTTTTGTACACCGGGCAATCTTGCAAACCATGGGCTGGAGCCATACCACAATAAGCACATTTTGTGGCTTGTTGCTGACAGGACTCCTCCCGATGACTTTCGAAGCATTTAGCACAACGTGGTTTGTTGTCACAAAACTCGGCAGTGTGACCAAGTTGTTTACAATTGGTACAATTAAATACCCTTGGCACCAAAAAAAAGCACCGGAAAAAACATATTTTCTATATCGACATATTTTGGGAGCATCGAACCGGCGAATGTCACCCGAAGAGAGCCTGACTTAGAATATACCTTTTTACCATCTACCCTGGTTGCTGAATGCAATTCCTTGCAGTCCAGAATATCCACGGTAGATTGCAGGGAATTCTTTAGGCGACCTTTCCCTGCAAGCACATCCTTACAAGTCAGGCTCGCTGCGTTGATTACACCTTCTATCTCGACCTCCCGCGAGGGGACATAAACTAAATATTCAATATTGTACGCCTTGTCTTTCGCAATTTCATTCGCCACCTGGTATGTAGGTGCGGTGATGCGTAATTTGTTTCTGTTGATTTGACTGAATTCAAGCTTCGTAAAACGACGCGTCAAATCTCGTTTTATGCCCAGGAAATCTAGGCTCTTCACTTTCTGCCGAAAGTAAACAACCCAAGGCCCAGGCGAAGCCGCATGGTACAATCGTGTGCGATTACTTTTGGAGGCCCATTGCCTCCTACTGTCTCTGCCTCCATTCTCACCTCGCAAGGTGGAAGGATAATTATTGCTTATGCTAACTTACAACTAATAGATTATTAGAAAAAAATATCAAGAAAAAAAAAACTAATTCAAATTGTTTCTATTAGTTCCGCTCTTTGACGGGAGAACAATAAAGCAATCTCTTCCACTTATCTGCGCCTGCTGCTGTAGGTAGCAGCAGTAACAATAGCCTGCTTCACTGGCGTCGCCAGAAGCAGCTACTTCCCTCGCCGAAAGCGATCGCCTTGGATCCGTAGGTAGGAATAGCACCACACAATACTTGCACTACCGAACACAATCCGCGATGAGACACAGCACACACGTCTGGCTCGTTCAAGCTATCGGCACGGAATGACAATATGCATATATGAGGATATGCTTTATCCTTTGAAAGCTAATATATGTCCAGAGTAAGCTGAAGAAGGATATGATTCCTGTGTAATTCTGCCTTTTGTCTGTTAAAAAATGGGGTGTCTTACGGAAGCTTGTCTTACGGACTTGTTGGTACAAAATGTCCGCCTTAAAACTTAAAACAGCCCAATGCAAATCTGCCTTTCGTGATTTTCCTTTCTCTACGATAGGATGTCCTTTGGCCTTAGAACGGCCAGACGTGCTTTCTTTCTTGCATACCATGCTAGCAAAGAGGCATAGAAATCGTACACTTAATAACGCTGGAAGTGCTTCATAGGTAGCTGGAAGTGCTTCATGGGTGCTAATGTTTCAGTTGTGAGATGAGATTATAATTGTTAGAAAGTAGAGAAATATACAGTGGGGCATACTTTTAAAAAATGAATCATATCTTCTTTCAGCTTAAACAAGGTAGATGCGATCCTTCAAAGAATAAAATATTGACGGTTTCGTGCAATGCAGGCACAACTCAAAACCTACAAATTTTCAGAAACGACGTTTCAAATTTACACTCAAGAAAGAAACTTCTATATTTTTGTGATTCATTCGAATTTTACGGTTCTTTCTGCATGTTTTGATACAAATATATTAGATTTGGATGTTTCAGCGAGAAAACTTTAAAAATAGACAAATTCATGGATTTATAAGAACGAAACATCGTCAAAACTTGAAATACATATATCTTTTAATATAAGATAAACTAGCGAAAGAAAACCAGCTTTGCGCGAGTGTTGCAAATGTCATAATGAACTATTTCCAGCATCGCACTCTAGATCAATTTCTGTGCGTTTGTTTTGTTTTCCTCAACAGCTGACCCAAAATTGTATTCTAATGATTTTTTTTACATTTCCCCGTTAAATTCTCCACCTTACAAACATTGCCGATTCAAAAATGAATCGATCAGCGAAAAAATCTTGCAAATCGGTCAACCCGTTCGCGAGTTAAATAGTCAAGAATGAAATCTCAACTCATTTTTATCATATAGAAGATAAGAAGATTTCGACCTAGGTCTTTGTCTGGTGAAACTTAATACCATTTTCCGTGTTTTGCCATCAAAATGTGAAAAACGAAAAAAAAAAATTGGTTGTACCAGTTATGTCCTCCTTTACCTCAAGCACACAACTGTTGACACAACTAAAAAATGAGAAATGTAATTACGCCTTTATATATTCCGCTTTTTGTTACGTGTGTAAAAAAGTCTGCTTTTCAAGATTCTGCCTTTTGTGATTTCGTCTTTCCGCCCTTTGTTAGGGCTCTTTCATATTAAATTCACAAATTTAATTAGCATATTGGAACGATAAACCAAAACTTTTTGGGACAATATTACCAAATTACTCAAACACAGCATATTAGTGTAAGGTTGGAGACATAACCCTAATTTTATTATTTGAAAATCTGCTTTTCGTGACTCAACATTTCTTGTTTGAGGCTTTGAATAGGTTTTCCGTGTTTTTGAGCGCTCGTATGAGTCTCATGTTGTTCTCAATTTCAGTATAATATTGTTACGTTTATAATAAATTGAGCTTTCGTCTGATTCCCATGATCGCGAACGCAGTGTATCCTCAACTACTTTTCTAATCTTCTCTTCAAACGAAGTATCCCGAAAAGTATTTTTTGTTAGAATGCTGTGCTCAAAATTCGACAGGGCTATGAAAAATTAATATTAAAATTATTTCCCATTTTCCTTGCAAATGACAAAACCGACTCCTATAAAAAAATTATCAAATCAAAATCATTATCCTCCCGAAGGTCTAAATAGATATACATATTTTGACAAACCAATACTAAAAGGATGTCTTGATTGCGAATATCCTTGTGTACTTTGTGCAATTGTGCAATTGAAAGAATTGTAATACTCGGGGCCGACGAAATTATCTTCGATACTCATTAGCCGGGCTGTGAACAGATATCAGACGAAACATAAAATGTGCCTGAATCTTCTAGGGTTCTCGAGTAACTCTTAGTTTCTTAGCACTGGGTTATCAAAGCTAAGAATATCACTCTATATGAAGGAAATTCGCATGGCTTTATAATGGGTTAAGTTTTATCCATTAAATGGGTATCGGATAGCAATTACTAAACGAAAACCCAGATTAATCCACCTAGCGGTGATGCAGCCTTTCTCGTGTGTTATAAAAATATTATTTTGGCCATAACTTTTGAGCCCATAATATGGCTAATTTTCAATAGGAAATAATGGGACAAGATTCTGCGTCGAATAAAACTTGTTACGGGCAAATCGGTTAAGGATAAGTACCTAAAATATGAGTGAGAATTTTTCTTGTAAAAAAATATTTTGGTCATAACTCCGAATCCCATAGTCCGATTGGGCCAATTTTGAATACGAAACAAAGGGACAGGATTCCGCGTCGAATGCAACTTGTTATCGGTTAAGGGTAAGTGCATGACAAATTAGTGTGATTAGTTTGCCCGCACACATACACACTCATATACATCACTTCAATTCCTCGAGCTTAGTCGATCGGTATATAACACTACGGGTCTCCGGGCCTCCTATAAAAAGTTCATTTTTGGAGCGGACATATAGCCTTATGTATACGAATACGTTGTTACGTATATCATTACGTATATTTGACCTTACATTGAAAATGTTGTTTTATGAGGTTAAGAAAATTAGTCAAATATGGCAATACGAGGAACCTTAAGGTGACTCGGGGAGGCACTACACACCGTGTTAATTTTTCTATCTTTTGTCTCTTATTAGCATTGTCACCTCGTAATTTTGGAGCGGCGTATTTTGGTTTTTAATTGTTTGATGTAACTGTAAATGTATCAGGATATAGATTGCGAGTAAGCACGCACCGGTGATACTTTTTCAAAATCATATTAGTTGTAGAGAAAAAATGAAGCATTCAGTGATGCAAATGATGACGATTTGATGATTGTTCGTGCTTCCCGTATCGCCTTACCTCTACTCGCATGATTTAGGTATAAATGAATGTTATTTCTTGCGTTTGTATTTGTTCATTCCTGATTGAGCTATCATGCACCATGCACCTCCACATTGCACTCCAGTAGTGTGAAATGATGTTAATAAAAACAAACAAAAATGAGAAAACTTTAAAAATTGTAAACAATTAAAAATAGGACAAGGTTATACAAGGAATTGTCTTTCTTCCAGCCGTTTTTCGATGATCTATCAATTTATGATGAATGCTTGGTTCAATACCGAACTAGTTCAACCCCTGTTAATTAATCGTTCAAGATATCTTCTTCTTCAATGGCTCTACATTCTACCTGAAACTTATCTTGATTTTCAACTTCGTATTCTATTAGCATTTCCTCGGTTATTATTTGAAAACCCGCCGTTGCATTAGTATGTATGCAACCATGTGGCACTATGCCCAGGATTTCAAGAATGTTTCCCACCCGAAAACATCCTAGATCGGACCGAGTCGGACGAGAATCGAATTCGCCATCTCCGGATTGGCAATCTTACGCCTTTGCTCACTAGAGACAGCTAAGCACTTTGGTACTCCTTGTTTTATGAATGTAAGCGAGTCTGATGCCTGTTTTCAGATAATTGACCATGGATGATTTAGAAGCCTTTTCTTGGAATATCTCGCGTAATTTTCCGATCATTAACTTGTGTTCATTTTATACGAGTGCCTGACCGATTTTGTTATTTTATACGGAAGAAATAAAAATTAATTAGTGCCTGTTTCATCGTGTTTCGCTCGGTCGAATGAGTGAATTAATTTGTGCATGATCGGACGTGTTTTGGGTAGGACGCAAAACATTCGCGAAATCCGAGTAGTTTGTAGTTTTGTTTTTAACGGTCGGTGAATAAGTGCGCGATTGAACCTGTTTTGTATATGGAGCCAAACATTTTTAAGATACGGCTTACTTTGTTCTGCTTTGGACGGTACGTAAGTAAATGAATGAATATATTTTAATAATTTTTCAGCATATACTATCAGGGTTTCGACCAGGATGCCTTTATTGGGGGGTGATCTGACTTGCCAATGTACCCAAGCCAGCCATCTTGGATTTTTGTATGAAATTTGTGCTCGTCGTTCAACCTATACATACGAAAGGGCCTTGGTTTCAACTTTTCGTTTCAATGAGACCAAAGCAAGCGTTTTTTGGGCCAAGGGAGAATCTTTTTTCGTTGTTTATGATGAGGATCTTCTTTCACCCATCAATATTTTCTCTAGAATTAGCTTTGGAAGATATTTAAACGAAAATCTTGCGTATGAGATTAAAATCCTTTTTCGTTTCATCACTTTTACCTCTCACTTTTCGCGTGAATTATCGCAAAACAATTACAAAATTGTATGGCCATGCCGGGATTCGAACCTAGAATAGTAACAATAATAGCCGCATGGATGCGCTTACATTAACCACACCACACGCTATCTGTGTGGAAGTATTAAGTTATTTGTTCCACATAAGCTACTACCATTTGCATTGATGATGCCCTGAAAAGACACGAATATGAAAGAAAAAGAACAAACCAACGATTGGCGGCAATCAAAGTGAGCTAAAAATGGTTATCACTCTCCAGGTTGCTTTTCTTTCCCAAAACGCGATTTCTTTCTTAAATTTTTTCGTGAGGGATTATTATTTATTTGATTCAGATCCATATGATATATGAATGACGAAGTTATTTTTCACTAGACAGCCATCTAAAAACAATTAAAACAGCTTTATGGAAAATGTTGTTCAAATATGTCCCACTTGCCCCATGTATATTAAAATTCAAGGGCAAATGAAAATGGCAGATTTTGGCTTTAATTAAAAAATTTATTGTTAAATATCTTGGCTGTGCATATATGTACAGCATATGTTTCGAAATGGACAAATTGATATGAAATTTGCGAAAAAGAATCCACCTGTCTTCGAGGGACTCGAACCCTCAAACTCCTACTCTATATACTACCCCTATACAACAAGACCACTTAAAGGTCACGTTTGCAGAAAAGCCATCAGAATCCGAGTACCAAGCGTCACCGCGGTTAGCTCTCTTTTTTGCAAATTTCGGATGATAAGAGCTTTTTAGTGGAATGTCTTCACTTGTCATAAGACGAGTTAATACAATCCCATTGAATTCCACCACTTAATTGTATCTTGACAGATACGTATTTCGACCTCAACAGTAAGGCCGTCTTCAGTGTCTCGTACTTGACTCGACTTGAAGAAAATGATCGCAGCTTACACTATTTATACTATGCGTAGGTATAATAATTTATCTAGGTACTTATCTAGTTACATTTACTACGGTGTTTACTTCTACTCGCTTGTTGCGCTTAATGCTTAGGTATAAACTTGAAGAGCCAGGAGCTACCATTTCCTTGATCTTTATTCAACAACCGCGTTTGTACCTGTCGGTAGATTTCCAAGCTCTCAGCAACATCAAGTTTCCACGGAGAAGAGACATTTCTTAAAATTTTAATGTTTGATGTCGTAATTGAATGATTTTCCTGATATACATGTTCAGCTACCTTAGACCTAAGCTCATAATTTAATCCCTTATCAGTTTCCCTCTTAGCCTTACTTACTTCTGCAATATGTTCGTTGAACCTTACATCTAACGATCTTTTTGTTTTACCTACATATACTTTATCACACTGTGAACAATTAATTTGATAAACCCCGGCCTTATTTAACATTTCTACTCTATCCTTTGTGGAGCCCAACAGTGTCTTCAGTTGATTGCTTCTGCTGGAAAATAATAAATCGATGCCAAATTTTATTAGTCTATGGCGTAGCTGGTTGGTGATGTTGTGATCATAGGGGACCGATACCCTTCAGCGGTTCATCCATAGGTGTTAGTGTTGTCAGTTCGTTTTTCCGTAGGTTCCTGATCTTTCGGATGTTTGATTTGTCCAATCTCCACATGAGCTTTACTGTTGTATATCCACAGTCAAGCGAGTGCACATTGTTTATTAAACGAGAGGATCGCTCTCCTTTGGCACAGCAGAGTGCGATTGATTCGCATTCTATTCCAGTCCGCCCAGTCCAGCGGATCTTTTGAAATTTGTCCATTTTGCGGATTCTGTAAAGTTCTTCCGCAGCTGTCAAAGTTCTTCCGCAGGACTGAAAATCTTTGACACACTGAAACAAAAACCTGGAATTTGGTTTTGTCATCGTAGTATGCCATGCAAATGGACAGAGAATTAGTATGAAGTGACAGCTGCGGTAGTTCATGAATTGATCCGGGAATAGGAAAGCTTTCTCTGGAATAGCAATACTTCGAGGGAAAATTTCAAGTCGATGCTTCCCAGGACGAGATGAAGTCAGATGCAGAACTGATGAGCACAAGTTTTTTATGGTAGGAGCAGCAGGGTGTGGTAGTAGTGGATTGTTTTAAAATAATAATCGGAGGTACGAAATGAAAGCATGAGTTATTTGAATGAGATTTTAAATTCTAAATCGAAGCAATCGGCGTTCGAATAGTAGGCGCCCATTAGCACACGAATATGAAATTGATTGACAGAACGAAACGATACTAATCCGAATATTGGGTACATCGTCTATGTACCATACTAGAGCTACTCGTTCTGTCAGAACATACTTGTGAGTACACAGCCCATGATAATTCAGATATTCGATGGATGTCCTTAGGATATTCGCACGGCCCCGACATGGCGCGGTTGATAGCTAGCCATGATTCGGGGTATTTTTTTTGTGTAAAAGAGAGAAAGTAGGAGGAGTAAAAAAAGAGATAAGAAATGCTCTCCGGTGGAAATAGACGGAGAAGCAAAGGTACAAGATGATATAAAAAAAGAAAAAAAAAAGAAAAATGCGGTGAAAATAATTTAAAAATGCTCTCCGGTGGAAATAGACGGAGAAGCAAGAAGAAGAAGTGTACAAAATGATCATAAAAAAAAGAAAAAAACACAGGTTCGAACTTTGGTAGTGATGGAAAAAAAAAGAAAGAAAGGAAACAATTGGTCTTCGGCTGAGATAGACGTAGAGCCACAAAATTAATATGAATAGCAATGAAAAAACGATGTTTGAAGATTTTCTGATTTTGTTGTTTGATCGATGTTCTTGAAAACTAACATGACAGAGAATTGAAAATTCAACAAAGTGTTGTTTAGCGATTTTTTTAACCAAATAGAATCATAGAAAAGAATAGAGGTGAGCGAGATTGTGGTAGTAGCGGATTGTGTTAAAATAATAATCGGAGATACGAAATGAAAGCATGAGTTATTTGAATGAGATTTGAATTTCTAAATCAAAGCAATCGGCGTTCGAATAGGTAGGCGCCCATTATTTATATTGACTATCAAACGTGATTACGAATTTTCAAAATTTAGAAGGCACTTACTCCTCCTCATCATTGATTCTATGATCAAAGTTTAATGTTGAGACGAAATTGTGAAAGTAACTGACAAAAATGGTTCGTAATATTGATTTGTGATTGCTTTTATTTTTAGTCAATAAACTACAAGAGGACAGCCCCACGATATGTTGTACGAACTGTAGACGTACGACGACGTAGATTCAAGTACTCAACCGCAAATTTAAAACACTATCCTTTGTGACTTTATAACGTATTAAAACTGTAAAATCTTGCAAGAGCAGCCATTCGTTACTTGCGTTGAAATATTCTTTAATAAATTTATTAAAAACGATTTTTTGACAGATTTTATGTGTAGTGTCATTTTGCTCTGCAAATGCGTTAAAGACCATTCCTTCTACCTTTCTATCGCGCAAATCAATTCCGTGATGCCACATATTCCACAAAAAGTAAATGAATTTAAAAAAAGTAAAGCAACTAAGCTAAGAAGGAACTCCGTCGGTCTTAGCGGCTACTGAATGACCCCGAGATTCCTTAATTGGACGTATAGTCGAATCACTCACAATCTACAATCTCGGGCTCATTCAGTAGACGCTTAGTTGCGAAGGCCGACGGAGGTCCTTCGTAGCTCAGTTGGTTAAAGCACCAGTCTAGCGTACTGAGGTTCGAGTCCCATCGAAGGGAAAGTGGTTACCTTCAATACATTTTCCAAATCTAAATCTTCCACATAATGTACGTAAAATAATTGCCAAGTTTAATACCCGGGAAATAAGCAATTAACTTTGATTCAACTGAAGTGGAGTGCGTGTTTTTCATGTTATGAACAGCAGAATAATCGCACGATCTCCCGAAATATTGTGTTCTGCATAGTGCGGTCAGTAATAAAGTTGATCAGTGCGCGTTTTTTTTTCATGTTACGAACAGCAGAACGATCGCGCGCGTTCGGAATAAATAAGTAAATAGTCGCTTACCAAGGCGACTTCCTAAAGATTACCTTCTCATCTAACCAAATATGCCTTTCCTGTGCCACGGAGATGAACAGGATTCCTCAGTCTCTTGTAGCAATGAGTGTTGGACTAATTTCCCTCCCCTAATCCTAAATTGACTGTGAGAACGTGGCAGGCATCGTTATTGGTCTTGAATTATTGAAACTCCAAATCAGGAGAGCGGGGTAAATTTGTTGTATCTCGGTCAATCACGACTAGCAACTACCATATACACTAGAGTGGGGCGCAGTTGTATGGAAAAACGCAAACTTCGTCTGATCAAGTGAGATCAAGGTTTTTCTGAATCGATTTGGGACCCCAATCAACTGTGCAAAATATGGGCTCGATTGGTTGCAACCTCGCATGCCGCATCGCGTTTTAAATTTACATGGAAATTAGTATGGGAAAACGTACTTTTTTACATTTTTGCTCTTAGCGGCTTCAATTTATCATCAATTACGTGACTCAATACGTTAGCATATAGTCTGGAAGATGCCGAAAGGCTTTGCCGAAGAAGGTACGTAGCTGTGAGGCCTACAAAAAATGTAATTACGTTTCGAAAATTGATTGTTTAAACCATATGCAAGAAATCAATGTTTCTGCCAGCTCTACCGGACAACGTGGTTATCAAAGGGCAAACCCCATCTTCCTTCTTGTCGGATTTTCTTCTTTGTGAAATGATTCCGGATAGCTCCCATTAGCTCTAAAGCCCTATAAGATCAATTATTTTGAAATAGCACTCAGTTAAATTGTTGGTCTACGTAGTACGGCAGTGCTGGCAGAATAAATGATTTTTTGCATATGATTTGAACACTCAATGTTCGAAGCGTTATAACTTTTTTCGTGGACGTTCCAGCAACGTGCCTTCTTCAGCAAAGTTTTTCGGCATCCTTTGGGTTATACTTTAACGCAATGTGCCACTTGGTTTACGATGAACTGAAACCTCTAGTAGTAGAAATGCAAAAATATACGTTCTCCCATACTAATTTCCATACAAACTTCAAACGCGATGCGGAAAGCGAGGAAACAACCAATCGGTCCCAAATTCTGCACAGTTGTTCAGGACCCAGAATGGCTTCGAAAAACTATTGATTTGAAAAAATGACCATGACGCCCCACTCTAATATACACAGTCAATCAAGCTAAGCTAAGCCGAAAGTCTCGTTAATAAAGATAAATAAATAGGGTAACGGTACCAATAGTGGAGGTATTAGTAGATTATAGAAAAATATTAATAAAAATATTTTTTAAAAATTGATAATTATGGGAAATTTACAGCTTTAATATCTTAGCTAATAGATAAACTAATAAATTTGCTAACAAAAATGAGATAGATGTCATTTAACATTAACAATTACCGAATATTGCTTGCACCACTATGGGTACACTGTTCCTTTAGTGGAGGTAAAAATTAATTTTGGTTCCCATAGTGGTGCTATCCATTGGTTTCTTATGAGACTCGCCACTATTGGTACAGTTGCACCACTATAGGTGCAAGGGAGTCAATTTCGTTAAGGAAAATCATTGTTTTCAATAGTTTTCGAAGCGAAATCTTAGGATAAGTTGCATTTAACAGGATATTTAAAACACGACGCATCAACTGAAACCATCGTAAAGTGTATAAATATGATAAATCTCATTAAAACCTCACTACCTCCACTATTGGTGCTACCTCCACTAAGGGTACGGTTACCCTAAATAGCTAAGCCAATTATTTTTGATTGAACTGAAGTGCACAGTATTCGCTACAGTTTACCTCAACAATGTTTGACATTTTGTCACCGGGAATTCAGAACCGAGGCTTCAATAGCTATTTTACTGAGGTGAGTACCGACCGGCTTGGGAAGGCCCATAAATGTCGTCCATGTTATTATTATTATTTATTCAGACTAAGGCCGAAGTGGCCTGCGCGGTATATAAGAGTCTTCTCCATTCGGCTCGGTCCATGGCTACACGTCGCCAACCACGCAGTCTACGGAGGGTCCGCAACTCATCTTCCATGGCGCCTGCCTAGGATGTGGTGGGGTTTGACAGTGGGCCCTGTTAAACCTCTAATAAAAAGCTGCATATATTCGCAAGTAGGCTCCGCCAAAGCGACCGTGTGCCGCTCAAAGCGCACAAGCCCAAGTCCTGGTGTTAGGTGGGACGCTGAACAGCCCTGACACGACGGCCCTCCGGCGAGACAGGAGGTTTGCGCAGGCCCAATAAGCCGCCTGGAAAACCAATAATCGTCCATGCAGATCTTTATATGTATCACCCTACGACGGCTTTGAGTTGACTTTATACGTTTTTTTGCAGGTCGACGGCATTGGATTATAGTACGGTTCCGAACACGTGTTTTGGATCTGGCTACGTTTATCCTTTAATTTAAAGGTTTCCACATCACAAACGTAGAGTGTGTCTTGGTGCCAAGTAGTTGTGGGGTTTGAGTAAAATGCCTTCAGCGTGTTATAATAGATCGGCGAGCAGCATGCCATGATTTTACATCTTCGAGTCAGACCTCCGCGGCGTGCACACGCATCCACGGAGAGTCGCCGTCATAACTTCGTTTCGGCTATTTAGGGCCACACATTTTGGCGATCCTGCCAGTCTATTTTTGGATCCTGTCGCTGATTTCATGAGGTAAGTTGAATTCAAGTGGTTAAATTGTGACAAGTGGTAGGGTTAAGGCAGGCATATTCGTCTTTTCGTCATAGTCTCGAAAACCAATAAAAGAGACACTTTTTTGACAAACTCATCCGTATCAAATTGTATGCTCAGGAGATACGTTCTGCTATAGTGGAGTTCTAGTAAATGGACGTTGTTTTCGATGGTTTTAGCCCCTATGACGATGGACGGAAATACCCGCCGTGTCCCTATATTTCAGTTTGCAAAATCACAAGGCGCGTCTCGAAGACCGTCGGAGAATGGTTTGTGGTTTGCTAAATCACAAGACGCGTCTCGAAGACTGTCGGAAAATGGTTTGTGGTTTGCTAAATCACAAGACGCGTCTCGAAGACCGTCCGAAAATGGTTTGTGGTTTGCTAAATCACAAGACGCGTCTCGAAGACCGTCGGGAAATGGTTTGTGGTTTGCTAAATCACAAGACGCGTCTCGAAGACGCGAAGATTTATGGTTTGAAGAACATCAAAGTCTCGCCTGGAAGACCGTAAGAAATTGGTTTGTGGTTTGCAAAATTACAATGCGCGTATGGAAGATCGGTGGAAATGGATTGTGGTTTAGAAAACTTTGAGGCGTGTCTGAAAGGTGGCCAAAAAAATAATTGTAGTTTGTGAAACTACAAGGTGCGTATGGAACACCAACAGAAAATGGTTTACGATTTAAAAAATTTCAAAGTCCTGTGAGCATTGATTTTGATTAAAACAAATTTAGATATAGAAATTTAGAATAGATCTTCCAGGACTCGCACCGTTGTTAAAGTACTACCCATCTACCCACCCAGATGCAACAAATGCATCTTGCTTTATCTTTGACATCAATCATTTTGGGCTTAAATATCTGTCCATGTAGTTCACAAGAACGGCGGGACTGCATGGGTGAACAAGAACCATGCTAGTCCCGGAAGGTTAAAATATTCCATAATCCTATTCGTGCCCGTTTTTTTGCACCAAAGTTTCTCGAACAATATTGAATTTTCGGAAACAGTAGATTGTGAATCCAAGGATTTTTATTAACTGGGATTCAATGATTAAAGATACTAAAAATATCGGTGATCCTTTCTATTAGGATACTATGACCGTCAGAGATGTCCTACACAGTTGGCAAAAAATCTGCTCTTTCATTTTTTACAATTTTAAACAATCAAATAAAATACATTTAGTGAGTGCAACTAATAGATGGATATTTGAGCTTTCGAAATGTCACTTCAATCTGACAAAATGGTACACGCCAAATATACGCGGGCGCGCACACAATCATATACATGCCTGTGTATTTGCTGTGCGCGCGCTATCTTGTTCATATGCTTGACAGCAAGCATTGAAATGGAAAGTAGGCTTTGAAATTAAAATAACAAAAATTAAAAACAAATCTCTCCCCATCAAACGCGAAGTTTCAGGTGCCGTTTGCTCGCGTGTTGACCTAAATTGTACCAAAAGTATTTGAATCATTTGTTTAAGAAACTGCATAAGTCCATTTTACACTATTTCGAGAAAACAACAAAAAACTGTTTTTGAACAAATTTGCACCAAATCTTTCGATTTCTTCGATACAGATCAATAGTTTTTGGCAAAACTCAACACCCTGGTTCACTTTCAGTGCAAAAAATGTAAGGAGTACTCCACAATTGCTCATCAAAGTACGTGGACATATGTAGTTTCTCAAACAAACGAAAACAAAATTGCATATATTCCTCAATAAAATTTTGTTTTTCGTATTTTTTGCCAGAATACGTATTTTTGGACGAGGATTCATAATATATAAAAATCTCATTTTGCCAAAAATGTTACATATGCAGTTTCTCAAACAAACGGTTCATTTGTGTTCAAATTTCAAATCGCAATGAATAAAGTATGATCAGCGGAATGAAAATCAAAGATAACGTTTCTCATGGTGCGTATTGAACTATTTGCAGTAGTAGTTCAGTTAATCGATCTGTTTTAATTCGAATATTTAGACGAAACATAACTGTACGGATTTTAATTCTATGATTCGATTTAATTAATTGTTTTATCATGTTTTTCGTAGTTTTTGGCGCGTGAATGAGGAATGCTTCAAAAGTAGAGACCCTTATGCACCTGCATAAACGACAAAAATTTTATTGGCAGTCGATTTCATTTTTCTAAAGGCTTTTCCATATACTGAAGTGCTTAAGAGTAACGATTTCGATGCCCCAGGTAAGCTATCATGCGTCTCCATGATTTTTCCAGCTATTGAGGTATGAATCATTTACATAAAAACGACTTAGTCCATGTTTTGTCTTTTGCTATGTGCTCAAGATAACTCATGATAATCACTATTATGTCATGTTCAAATTAGGCCCTACATTTAATTCCTGAATATGACTCTGGTATCTCATCTATCGCGAATTCGCGCTCACTACTCACAACACCCTCACGTCACACCATGAAACGTTCGCTTTTTTCAACATGCATAAAGCTGGCTCATTCGTAAGCAGTTTTCGTGGTAAAAGGAGTGATAAGAGGGCGAAATTGAAACCGGTCAAAATGACAGCCAGCCCAAAACCTCCTGCTAAAGCCCGACTATAAAAGACAGATGGCGAGAGAGGCAAACAACAACTTGACGGCGCATGTTTGACCTTCGACAAGGTGACCGCATCTGAGTTGGAGAATCGCTGTTTTCACTTGTAGTGCAGCTGTGGTACTGAGCGGGTCGCACTTCGATAGTCTCCGCTGTTCTCGCCTTCTCATTTCTTAGTCCAACTTTGTTAATTGTTCTGTACAGATTGATTGGTGAATTGAACGGTGTGGTAAAGTTTAGTGTTTATCCGAACAAAATGTCTAAGCCTCAGTCAGATGAGCAGAAGAGGAAGCAGATTAGTGTCCGCGGTATTTCGGTACTGGAGGATGTGAACGAAATCAAGAGAGGTTTCAACCGCCATCTCCACTACACCTTGGTGAAGGATCGTAATGTCGCCACCGTGCGCGATTACTACTTTGCCTTGGCCCACACCGTGAAGGATCATTTGGTGTCACGCTGGATCCGCACACAGCAGCATTACTATGAGAATGACCCCAAGGTAAGAGGGATTTATTATAAACACATTTCTACTGATTACAATGAACGGGTGGTGTCCAATCAGCATTCGTCACAGTCTCTGGCGAGTATAAATTTGACCTTTGATTGTCTTTTTGGCGCTCCGGTAGGTCTATATTTTTCCAACACATGATAATGCCGTGACATACTTTTACAATCACGAGTGACCTATTGATTAAGTGGAAATACAACATTTTCAAAAGAGTTGACCTAATTCGATAATTACTCCCGTTCTTTTTTTTTTTTTTTTTCAAATCGACAAATGAAAGTGAAATTAGGTAATATGAGGTTTTTCTTTGCAGAACGCTCTCCCTTTCATTTTCTATCCACTAATCAAACTATTCTCTGAAGCTGGCAAAAATGAGAGGCAGAGATGAGATGAGAATCGAATCTTTGGTCTGACAGACTAAAGAAGCCTCCCTGCATGGGTGGAAATGGTTGTTACTATGGCGAAGAGAGTCTTCGCCCCAACATGCCGGTCAAAATGCAGTCCTTTTATCTCAGAGTCACACGCAACAATTAACCAATCAAGCGACAATTTAGACGTTTTCATACAAACTTTTTTCAAAAAATGTTTGAAAATTTGGGGAATCTATTATTTTTAACAATTAATTTGGTTTCTACGTTTATCTTTACAGAACGAAGTTATATTTTTTTGCTCCCATAAAGGCGCGGGCATTAAATCGTTTGTATGACAGGTTTTATTCTATTTCGATGGGAAAATTTTCTATTATTTTTGGCTTTCTTAGTCAAATGCAGCCAAAACAAAGTGACTCATTTTCTGGCAAAGGTCGTATGGAAAGGTTAAAGTATTGTAATTAAAAAAAAAAAAAAAAATCTGAGGGCAAAAGGACAAATCAGCATGCATACATGCAACGCTGAGAGAGCAATCTTATGTTCATGGACTTTCGATTCCATAGTTGCTTTTATTCAGTTGTGACTTGCTACGTAACATTTGCACATACAAAACAATAGACAGCTATTATACATAGCTTAATTTAAACGTATACATATTTGCAATAGAAGGTGACCAAGTTAGCCTTCTCTATAAACTTCATCTATATTTTATTGCAAACATGTAGGCCTCACGTGTCAAACAACGACAAAACTCACCGGCTACGATTCATGCTCGATGGACGCCCACACTGTTTCAGTTTGTGATCTACATCGTCTATCGTGCATCTCAGTTGTTTGCATGTGTTCGCGAGTATGCGCCGTCGCCTGCATTTTTTTTGTCATGTGTTTTGTATCACGTGATCAATTGATTAATAAGCGAAACCGTTATATCAAGCTCTATCTGGAATAAGGGCGAATGTCGCAAGAGAGAATTCTCTTCGCCGACTTCCCCTCTTTTAAATTAAAGTGACAAGAAGATGATTTCGTTGCGGTTTTTCCCCTCAGAACGAAAGAAAACAATGAAAACTTGCATTCTGAGGTGATAAACCGCGATGAAATCTTCTGCTTGTCACTTTTATTTAAAAGAGGGGAAGTCGACGAAGAGAATCCTCTCTTGCGACATTCGCCCTTTTACCAGATAGAGCTTGATATGTAACAGGTGGCTGATCCTGCAGGTCAGAAACAGATCAGTACAGAACTTTGGACACTGTTGTTTCACGGTGGGCTAAGTCAGAAATGTAAACAATGTAAAATAGAAATTCAACTTACGGCAAGTCATTTTTCAACTTATTTCAGTAGCAGACGAAAAGCTCCATCAGTTGGAAAATCAATTGCTGTTTTACCAAAATAAAACTTTCAAACATATGCTCCCATATTATTTTGCCGTTCCACGAAATCATTATTTCATAAAGTATGTTGATTAAAGATGTGCTACGACAAAACATGAATCACGAGTTAAGAAAATTATTTTGAGCTTTTAAGTGGAATGTCTTCACTTGTCATAAGACGAGTTTGTACAATCCCATTTAATTCCACCAGTCGAGTCAAGTACGAGATACTGAAGACGACCTTACTGTTGAGGTCGAAATACGTACCTGTCAAGGTACAATTAAGTGGTGGAATTAAATGGGATTGTACAAACTCGTCTTATGACAAGTGAGGTATGAGTTATTAAATGCATAATGTCTACCAATACCCATGGAAAATAATTATTGAAATATATAAAATCCAAACAACTTCACGAATTCGTTTAAGGGTGTTTTGAAAATTGACCATATGTTCCTAAAATCTTATTGTTGCCCTCTCATAGCATTATTTCCGAGTAGAAAATTTCGCGTGGGGATGGCATTTTTTTTAAATATTTGTTCTCCTGTGTTTCTGTTTGATTTGAAAAGAAATGAATAGTAAATACGGAAAGCTTTGACTCTAGAAGTAAGTTTTTTTATCGTCCTTGAAATGAAACGTTGAAGCTCACGTAACGATTTTTGCATAATTTCTAAATAACAATGTTCAGTTTGGAATTTAGAGCTCTTATTTTCATTAGACATGAAATGGAACCATCAACATTTATAAACAGACATAAAAAAATCCAAGAAACACTGAATTTGAGGATAGTCAAACATGTTTGAATTTAAACAAAATAAATAATTAGACTGCGGTTATGTAGTCTATTACATAGAATTACGCAAATATAGGAGCTAATACTTCCTTTTGAGCTATACAGTCATTAAGCTATCGAGCTAAATTTGAAAAAAAAAATACTTGTTGTTATTGCGGTAATTTGTTCTCGCATGATAAATAATATGACGAATTTAAATAACATATTGAAATCCACAAGTTTGGATTTAAATTAAATTTGGATTTGATTAGCATTGGATTTGATTTGGATTGAATTTGTATTAGCATGAATTTTCTTATCTTTATTAGGTTGTTCTTAAATCTTGTTAGATATCTAAGTTCAACACCGCTTAATTTGGATTGCATTTGGGTAAGATTTGGAATGTTTTCTGGAAGAAATTGTCATTGTATTTGACAAACAAAAGAAGGCTTCGTAAATTTGTTGTTCTCTAATCATCCAACGAAAGTATGGATCATTTAAAAAACCCAGGAGAAAAAACAAGCATTGCATCGTGATTGCATACTACGCCAGAAGATTTTTTTTTCGAACATATTGAAATCCACTTAGTCACATTTTGTAAATCACAAGTAAATCGAATTTACACATTTTAGAAACGAGATCACTTGTAGCTTTAATAAAAAATGCAAATTGCCAAAATAATAATGTAAACAGTGTTCGGAGTATGCGTTATCAGATTAACATTGCGTAACTTTATTAGTAACTTTAATGAAGCATTATGAAAAATATCAAATGCATTAGTTTGTGAACCCCTGACGATCTGGAAAAGAAAAATGCAAATAACTGTTTTTATTATTCATGACATGCTTCATTTTGCACCGCATTGGCTTACAAACAATAACATCCGAAGGTGTTCAGCGACATAAACTGTGCACTGAGTAGACTCCCCCTCACAGGCGAACGCGTTTCACGCCGAAAAATATGACCTATAAATAGAAGACCTGACACACTGTCCGTTTGGAAAAGTCTTTCAAAAGACCTCTGCGAAACATTTTCGGCGGGTGGAGACAGTTGATTAAGCTTTACTTCTCGAAAAAAAGCCGGTCCCTCTTCAAAACGCGGGTGGATGACTTCGAGAGGATGACACCGGCGGCGCCACAGAAGCCGGCGCATTATTGAGGACACAATTTCCCAAGCCACAAACATGGATGACCTTGGCCAGGGGAAGGTTAAACCATATCAATTGATAGTCCGAACGATTACCCAACTGCCTACCCAGCTGGTGTTCATGCGTGTTAATTGAAGCATCCATGAATGGAAGCGATGGTTAGTTTTCTGTCGCAATAACCCATTTGAATTTATTGTAGAGATTAGTGAGTGGCGACAAGTTTGCGCTTGCGCCAACTAGTGAATGTTTACAGTCTCGCAGTACAAGGAAGTTAAACACTGCACTGTGATGTTTTCAAACCGTATCAATTTATTTTGTATGATTCTAGAGCATTTATGGAACCATAATCCTTTCAATACGTGTTATCAGTAGGATGGCGCGGCAATGCTAGATGCTAACACTGATGTAATGCACCGAGGAATGTGTTTTTTGTTTCTTATTTCCTTGTAGCATCTGATTCTAAATTGAGTATGAAGTTTGCATTATTTTCTGAGATTTATGATGCATATTTACTCAATACGGTTCAAAACAATTTCCTCGAGACTTGATCTGATGATTTCATTTGTTATAAGTTAGCATTATCTCGTGCGTATGATTTATATTGTTTTTAGTTCAATGGTATATAATGCGGAGTATCTTGGGTGGGATTTTTTGCCTGTCGTGTTAGCCTCATGATATGCAAATGCATTACCTATTAACAGCCTTAGAAAAAAAAATTGAAGAAAATAACTACTAAATTGCTTAGCTGTGTTACGAAAATTTCTCGATTTGGAACATATTGATAGTTTAAAAAAACGGAAGACAGCTGCGGAGTTAATGGAGAAGAAAAAAAAGGGGTGGAATAAGATGTTAATGCTTTGAAAGCAAGGAGATTTTTTTTGCATTGTGAATAAAATTAGTTCACTTATGATAGCATGGAAATATGGTCACGTAAATTACAGGTTTATTGCAAGGCACAATACTGCCCATGATCGCATAATTGTAACATTTGCAATTTGGTAGATTTTGTTAATCGTTTATCAATCCTCCCCACAAACTCATTAATTTCCAGCTTACCACAGAGGCTAAACTACAAATATTCTTTAATTGGTCGGTCCAAATGGCCCTTAAACATTTCCAGGTTTGAGTAAGAATTTCCTCTCTAGAGAGCTTTGTTTATATCAAAAACGACTAACGTGACCTAAAAATTCATACCACCGCAATGACCTCTGTATGACTCCGTCCAGTAGACCCCTTAGATCACCCGCGGCATGATTGTTGCCTGAGCGATCTCAGCGTCATATAAGTCTCCACTGCTATTGCTGTTCAATACGCTACTGCTTTGATTGTGTGCGGTTTAATAGATGGTCTCTATGTCTCCCTTTCATTGTCAATTACAGGGATTAGACAAAAAGGTTGAGATAGGCAAAATTTTGTCGGAGTTCAAATCAGAATAACTTTACGAAGAATAATGAAACCGGGACCATCGAACGCGGAAGCTCTTCTAGTATACTGTGTTCATGCAATACCTCAGATTGGCACTTGGCCACCGGAGATGTTCCCGGTTTTCCGAGGGTATGTTAAAAATGCATTTTTTCTTCTGCTTGTCATTTTATGTGACGTTTACTGCCATCATGTTTTATGCATTCCCCGGAAACTACACAGTACTTCACAGCTTTTTTAAAGGAGGATTCCGAACCGTTTGAACGGAGGATTCCAGGCCTCTTGCAATAAGGCTTCCGAGCCTGTTGGAAGGATGCTGCCGAATCGCTTGAAAGATGGAAGCTTCCGAGTACCTTGGAAGGAAGCTTTCTAGCCTTTTCAAAGGAGGATTCTGAGCTTTTTAAATGGAGAATTTCAAGCCTCTTGAAATGACGCTTCCAAGCTTGTTGAAATGGTGCTTCCGAGCCGTTTGAGAGGTTGTATCTAAGCGTCTTCAAAGGTGGTTTCCGAGCCTTTTAAAGGGAGGATTCCGATCCGTTTGAACGGAGGATTCTGAGCCTCTTGAAATGAGGCTTCCGAGCCTGTTGAAAGGATGGTTCAGAGCCTTTTGAAAGGAGGATTATGAGCCTCTTGAAATGAGGCTTCTGAGCCTGTGGAAAGGCTGCTTCCGAGCCGTTTGAAAAGTGGTCTCTGAGCTTCTTGAAAGGAGGCTTTCGTCCCTCTTGAAAGGAGCCTTCACAGCCGTTTGAAAGGTGGTATCTGAGCTTTTTGAAAGCAGGCTTACGAATGGATGCGCCGAGCCGTTTGAAAGGTCGTTTCTGAGCTTCTTGAAATGAGGCTTCCGTGCATTTTGAAATGATGCTTCCGTCCCTCTTGAAAGAAGGCTTCCGATCTGTAAGGTGTCTCTGATGTTTTTTTAAAGGAGGCTTCCGTGCCTTTTGGAAGGAGGCTTCCGTCCCTTTTGAAAGGAGGCTTCCGAGCCGTTTGAGCTTTTTAGAGGAGACTTCCGAGCCTATTCAAAAAAGATTTCGGATCCTTTTGAAAACAGGCTTACGAGCTTGTGGAAAGGATGCATCCGAGCCGTTTGAAATGTGGTCTCTGAACTTCTTGAAAATAGGCTTCCGTCCCTCTCAAAAAAGAGGCTTCTGGGCCGTTTGAAAGGTGGTCTCTGAGCTTATTGAAAGGAGTCTTCCGTGCCTCTTGGAAAGAGGCTTTCGAGGCTTTGAAAGCAGGCTTACGAGCCGCTTTGAAGGGGATTTCAAGACTGTTGCAAGGGAGCTACTCAGATTTTCGGAAGAAGGTCGTGTCTGCCTCTTAAATGGGGGCTTCCAAACCTTTATTTTTTAGTTGAAAAACAAAACAAAACCTGTAAATTTCCGTTCAAGTAGATGTAACAAATCTGCTCCGTGTTAAACAACGAAAGTTACAAGTTGTTTTTAATGTATGCATGCTGGAATTTTACAGTTCTTATTTTCATTTGAAAAAAAAGGAGCAGAGCGTGGGAATCGAACATTGGCCTGCAGAGTGAGAGCAGAACTGGTTATCGTCTCGAAACTTAAAATTATGATCTGGTACACATTCTGTTTCCTAATTTTACATTCAATTATGAATTCCGTCGTGGCTAATTTTCATAATATTTTACTGTGTAGAACTAATATGCTGACCATTACTGGCTCCCGATCGAAAATCCAGAGTCTCACAGTCCTCAAAATGTATCTTTAATAAAGATCCTATATTCGTCGTCTTAGGAAAACATGACTTCTTCAGATGGTTCCAGAACCGGTCCCTCCTGGAAGGCCCTTGGAACCTGCTATAAATTAAATATTCTGGAAATGTTTCTGAAATCATCGTCTCACAAAGCCATGAAGTTAGATACTCGTATTTGCACTATTCCGATCTGTTATCATTTTATCATGTTCCCGGAACCGTTTTTACGGAAATGGCCATATATCTGCGTAGTTTTGATGGCTTCTTGATCTACAGCCACCATTGGTCGGCATATTAGTTCTAGTTTTTGGAGAAAGCATAAAACATGATGAAGGTAATCGTCACCTAAAATGACAAGCAGTGGAAAAAATGCATCTTGAGCATACCCTCGGAAAACCCGGAACATCTCCGGTGTTCAAAGACCAATCTCAGGCTTTGCAGGGGACAGTATACGCTTCTGATGGTCCGGGTTTTATCAAAATCGGATTATTCTACGCAAAGTTATGCTGATTTGAATTTCGACATAATTTTACCTATCTCAACCTTCTTGTCTAACTCTTGTATCTTTCGATTATCTACTTCCTCATACTTTGAGTAGGACTGACAGATAAAGCCGATAAAAAAATCATTCTTTCAAATTAATCTGACCATGTCTCTTAATGATATAACTTGACACATCCAAAATCAGTTTATGGGTCCAACGACTTTTGACTGTCGAATGTAAATAACACATAGTGCCTAACAAATAGGGAAATGAATAAAAAAGTAAAGAAAAAATTGCTTAATCTTCTATACATAAAACAAAGTTGGCATTTGTACGGCCGCGCATCACTCAAGAATAGACAGCCCAATTTTTGCTAATTTATATTCGTTTTTTCTTCTTTTTATGATGAAATTGAAATGCTTTGAAAATCAAAACTCAATCTTTTCGATGAAATGGTTTTTCGTACAATTTTCATTCAATTAAGAAAATTATTTTGAGCTTTTTAGTCGAGTCAAGTACGAGACACTGAAGACGACCTTACTGTTGAGGTCGAAATACGTATCTGTCAAGATACAATTAAGTGGTGGAATTCAATGGGACTGTACAAACTCATCTTATGACTAGTGGAATTTCAAAATTTTGACCATCTTTGTATAAAACAAATAAGAGATCATTCTGAAGAATGAAAAATTGTGGACGCAAAAAAAATATCAGAAAATTGATCAATTTTTGGCGAGACAAAGTTTGCCGGGTCAGCTAGCTTTATATAAAAAAATGAATTTCTGTCTGTCTGACCCTTATAGGCTCGGAAACTACTGAACCGATCGGAGTGAAAATTTGTTTGCATAGGTTTTTGGGTCCGGAGTAGGTTCTTAACATGGTTTGAGATCCCTCCCCTCTTTGGGAAGGGGAGCTTCCATACAAATGAAACACAAATTTCATCAAGAATTAATTCATGTGGCATGTGGAGGTTTTGGAAAAGAAGATATGTTTCTGTGGTGGTTTGAAACCCTTCCCCTTTATGGAAAGGAGGGCTCTCATACAAATGATCCAGAACTAATTAGAGAAAGAATCAATTTTAGGCGAAACGAAGTTCGTCGGATCTGCTAGTAATCCGAAAATTTAGATATATGATCCATTGTTCTTAAAAGTTTTGTGGAATAATTCATTTTCAAGTATTATGGATCATATTACCAAAGTTATACCTGTATTGAAATTAATCTAGAATTAAAAAACACATAAATAAAGATAAAAAAACCAAAGATATGAATCATATGACCAATATAATAGATCACCATAATATAAAAAACGGCAAATACTCTCGTAATCAACTGACGTTACTACTAGATCGGAATCTACTTTCTGTTACGCACATTAGTTCTCCAAAATAGTTTGAATGAACATCACAATCGCCATTCCAAAACCAAGGTTAGTATCAATTACGCCTATTTGAAAAAAAAAACTTCCTAGAATTGTTAACAATCGCAAGAGTATCTATTGTTCTACACAACAAACGCCAATTCACTGTTTTTAACGTAGGAGAACAAACGAAAACCTACCATGATTTCAGTGAAGGATTCAACTCAGCCAGGTGGCCAAGGTGCTATGTTGGGTGCGTTTCAGCTGACGATTGATTTGAATTGTTCATGGGTTTTGAGATTTTAAGACGCAACTCTACAACAGAAGTGGACGAATGAACGACCGCACTAGAATCCAAGATATTATTTTAATCTTCAAAATGAAGTACCTGCCGATAGTAACTTTTTCAAAAAGCTTGAATAATGCTGATAGAAGCCTACTTACCTGAAAATACGGCAGTTGAGAAGTGGTTAATCTGAGATCTGGGTAAGGGTTAACTTCGTGCGAGCTGATGAGTTATCTAACGAAACGATGAAGTTCGGTTTTGAAATTTTAAAACTTGAAAAATATTTATTCCCGAGAATCATAATTCAGGCTTTGATGGCTTCGATTGTGATTCAAAGCGATTGCACGCAGCTCAGCAAAACCACTACGTCCATACTGGCTGAACTCGATATTCTGCAGATGGAACCATTGGCGTAACTAGCCGCGGTGCCTATGGGGGGGCTATAGCCCCTGCATCTATCTTCTCTATTTTGAGCTTCTTTAAAAAAAAATCCAACATTTTACCACTTCAAAAGTTTTCTTAGTGGTAATGTGATAAATACGGTCCAACCACCTAAGGCAATTACGGATCAATCACTCTCATCCATACCTATTCTTTTTTCTCAAGCACGTGACTTCTGTATCACAGTATCAAATTGTGTTTGTTTACCATCCGATGATTGCTACAACGACTCAAATTGATAGCGTATCATGGCTATTGCGGCTGAGTGTAGTAGCGCGATCGGCTTTGTCCTGCACACTCAAAGGACAATATGTGACGGATCGCCGTTAAGTTCTCACCGGTAAGCAGTGGATATTTTTGCATATTTCATAAATAATCAATGAATCCCAAATGAAAAAAAAATGCAACATGGCAGGGATTCCGACGGAAATCCTCCAAGCATACCTTAGGGAACCTCTAGGGATTCTTAGGAATTACCGACGGGAATGTTCCAGAGATTTCAATGGAAATGTTCCAGGGATTCCAATGAGAATCTTCTAGGTGTCCTCCATCCTCTAGGAAT
The DNA here is from genome assembly GCF_024139115.2 of Armigeres subalbatus. Classification (NCBI taxonomy): domain Eukaryota; kingdom Metazoa; phylum Arthropoda; class Insecta; order Diptera; family Culicidae; genus Armigeres; species Armigeres subalbatus. Next base: position 455,159,890 of record NC_085140.1, read on the forward strand.
TCCGACAGGAGTTTTCCAGGAATTTAAACGAGAATGTTCCAGGGATGTAGAAGCAAATCGTTGAAGGATTCCGAAGCAATCTGTAGAGTAATCCCAAAGCAAATTGTGGATGTATTTCGAAAGGAATCGTTGAATGATTCCGAAGCAATTTTGTCGAGAGATTCCGAAGCAAATCGTCAGAGAGATTCCGAAGCAAATCATTGAGGGATTCAGAGGCAAAACGTCGAGAGATTCCCAAACAAATCTTCAAAGGATTTTGAAGCAAATAGTTAAATGATTCCGTTAAAATCGTTAAAGGGTATATCATGTGTGAATTCTTCTGGATTCCGGTTGGAATACTCAGATGGTACTAAAAGGAATTCGTTAGAGATTCCAATGAGAATTCTTCTCGGATTCTGACGGGAATTCCTCTCGGATTTCGATGAGAATCTTACTCGGATGCTGATGCGAATTGTGGAAATTATCATGCTGCTAGGCAAGCGGAAAACTATTACTCCAATCCGTGATGGTTGACCACATGTCTTTGACAGCTGGCGTAGTACCACGATTGTTTTGATTGATATTTTTGTTGTTCTCCGTTGTTGTTCATATCAAGCTTACTTTGATGCTTTCAAATCAATTAGATTTTGCCTTTTCATAACTAACAACAAGTGCAATTACACTGCCGCACAGGAATCTTTCTCAGAAATGAGAAACAAGTTCATTTGTCTTCCGCTCATTTCATTATGATATGGTGAATATGGGAGATACCTCTTTTGTCTTCAAACCTTTTCAGGAATTCATTATGCTATGTGTTGAAAATTAATATTTCAACGTCTCAAATCCTAGGGGGGCTATTTTTTTTCTAGGGAGGGCTAAGCTAAGAAGATTGCAACGATTTTTGTTTAAAATTGGAATTTTTTGTTGGACTTTTGTTGCAATCTCTCAATGTTAGAAATTCTATGAAGTTCATTGGTACTATACCACGGAGGCAACTTCAGAATCATTTTCAAAATTTTATTTTGAATCCTCTGAAGTGCCTTCTTTCTGGTATTGCAGCAACTAGTCCATATTGGCACAGCATACAACATGGCTGGTCTAAAAATTTGTTTGTAAATCAAAAGTTTGTTCTTAAGACAAAGTTTTGATTTTCTGTTTATAAATGGATATAGACACTTAATATATTTGTTACATTTGGTTTGAAGGCCTTCAATGTGATTTTTAAAAGTTAATTTTTGATCTAGTAGAAGTCCTCAATATTTAGCTTTGCTAGACCAATTAATTGGAACCCCATTCATAGCGACAATATGTCTGCTAGAAGGTTTCAAAAATAAGAAGCTCTCGGCTTATGTGGGAATATTATAAGCTGAGTTTTGGAAGCATTCGGGGAAATTTTCTATTTTCGCAAGTAAGTGGAGAAAATATCCAAACTTTTTTGCAATCTACTACAAATGACACGAAGGCTTCGCCCTTTGGCGGAAAGGCCCGTGTCATTTGCAAACAAAGATTTATGACAATCTGGTAAAACAGGTAAGTCAGAAGTAAAAATGTTATACAATATGGGCCCCAGTATGCTGCCTTGGGGAACACCAGCTCTTACAGGTAATCTATCAGATTTCAAATTTTGATAGTTTACCTGCAGTGAGCAGAAATAATTTTGGATCAGTTTAATAATGTACAGATGTACAGAGGAAAATTAAAATTCATTGATTTTACAATTAAACCTTCATACAAAACACTGTCAAATGCTACCTCTATATCAAGAAGAGCAACTCCAGTCGAATATCCTTCAGATTTGTTGAGTCGAACTAAATTCGTAACTCTTAATAACTGATGGGTGGTTGAATGCCCATGGCAAAACCAAATTGCTCATCAGCAAAAATAGAATTGTCATTAATATGAACCATCATTCTATTTAAAAAAATGTTTTCAAACAGTTTGCTTATTGAAGCAAGTATGTAGAAAATACCATCATCACCCGGTGCTTTCAAATTTTTAAATTTTCTAGTAATAGATCTCACTTCATCCAAATTAGTTCTCAACGAAGGGTTTAAAACATTCGCTTGATTGAGAATGTCTTCAAAGCTCCGTGGAACCTGATCCTCAATTGAACTAGTGAGACCTAGACTAAAACTATAGGCACTCTCGAACTGCTGAGCAAATATTTAATCCTTTTCGCCATTTGTTAATAAAATTTTATTTCCCTCTTTAAGTGCTGGAATTGGCTTTTGAGGGTTTTTTTTTAAAAAGAATTTTCGTTAATTTCCAAAAGGGTTTCGATCTGGCATCCAACTTTGAAACATTATTCTCAAAGATGGTATTTCTCAGAATAGCGAAACGTTTTTCAATTTCATTTTGCAAATCTAGCCAAATAACTTTCAACGCGGGATCGCGAGTTCTTTGGTATTGCCTTCGCCTAACACACAATTAAACTTGTCAAAGATCAAGAGCATTATCAATATCACTTTTGGTATCGAAAGTAATATCAACATCAAAACTCCTACCGATATACGTTTTATATAAATCCCAATCAGCTCTATGATAATTAAAGGTAGAACTGATTGGATTGTTAATGGCTTCTTGTGAGATTTGAAACGTCACAGGAAGGTGATTAGAGTCAAAGTCAGCACAGCTGACTTGAATCCGTTAAAACTAAATCAATTGTAGAAGGATTTCGACTGGAAGAAAAATAAGAACAATCTTCAAATAAAATTTTACCATTGGAATTGCTTTGAGCATTACTCCATGAACGGCGTTATGAAAATTTATGCAATTATGAAAAATTTAGATTTGTCGCGGGTTAGAATTTGAAGATCAGCTTTCAACAAATTCCTTTGCTACCCGGTGCACTGGAAAGGCAAGTAGGCAGCAATAAAATTTGTTTTAACAGAAACTCCCAAGGTTCCAAAAACTTAGGTTTTAAATGAGGAATATAATTTATGTTTGATACGTCTATTAATGACAATGGCGACCCCACCACAGGCGCTGTCAAGACGATCATTTCGGTAAATAAAATAATTTGGATCTCTTTTCATGAAGAGTCCAGGTTTTAAATATGTTTCAGTTATAATGACAATGTGCACATTATGAATTGTTAGGAAGTTGAATAATTCATCTTCCTTACCCTTTAAAGAACGGGCATTCCAATTTAAAAATTTCAAATAATTATTTGGATCCATTTAAACGAAGAACTTTTTTTAGTAAATTTGATACCAACCTGAACAGCTTCAGCTTTGGTATTTGCTTTGAACATTGCATCAATCGTGTGATGCAATTGTTCATTTTGAAAACCAAAGTCGGAAGCAGACGTGCTACCTGAGCAGTCAGTACGAACGTTATTTTCCGTTGAAGAATGGGTATGAAAATCATTCATCCTATCATACTTGTAATATATTTTTAGAAATAGATATTTTTATTGCCTTGTTCCCTACACGGCGAATTTATAAAGAAAACATGATATCATTTTTTTCCATATGCTCGATCATGAGCTTGCTGCATGTTCATCTCGATGTGATCTCATTCAAAAAGATTAAATAATTCAGCGTTCATTCACATCTTGGACGAAAGAAATGCGTGCGTCCGAGAATAGATCCAGGACAAAAAAGAAGGGAAAAGAGAATGCTCTATTGGATTACTTTGGCGCGCTATTTTGAGTTCGAAAAATATAGACCAAAATAAATATTAAAATGTGGTTGTCGTTCATCTTTATACACCTGTTGTTTTACTTACATCTATGAAGATGTCTCCAGTTAGCCTTAGAAGCAAAGGCGTAGAAGCCTAATCCGGAGATGTCAAATATGATCCTCGGTCAGATTTTTGGATATTTTTGGATGGGAAACATAGTGTATCCATTGTGGATTTGCCACACAAGAATAGCATACATTGTCATACAATGGGCATAAACAAGATTTAATTAATAACTTATTGATTGGCTGGAAGAAGTTGGAGTCCAAGTTCTAGTTGAAATTTAGAGCCAATAAATAAGTAGATGTAGAATTACTCTGACTGATATCAATCTAGAATCATCGATTGAACACTTTAATAACACGATTTCAAATGCTTCAATCTGTTTTTTAGCGCGTCTACTACCTTTCGCTGGAGTACTACATGGGTCGCTCGTTGCAAAACACGATGATCAACTTGGGCATCCAAACCTCCTGCGATGAAGCCATGTACCAGATGGGTCTAGACATCGAAGAGCTGGAGGAACTGGAAGAGGATGCCGGTCTGGGTAACGGAGGTCTTGGCCGTTTGGCTGCTTGCTTCCTCGATTCGATGGCAACCCTGGGAATGCCGGCCTATGGCTATGGTGAGTTACGATTGATTTGATTACGATTGTTTGTTATTGAGTTACAAATTTTCTACTCATTACCAGGTATTCGTTACGAGTACGGTATCTTCGCCCAGAAGATTAAGAATGGCGAGCAGATTGAAGAGCCCGATGACTGGCTGCGTTACGGAAACCCATGGGAGAAGGCGCGTCCTGAGTACATGATTCCTATTCATTTCTATGGACGTGTGATCGATACCGCGGAGGGCAAGAAATGGGTTGATACCCAAACCGTTTTTGCCATGCCTTACGATAACCCGGTGCCTGGATATGGTAACAACTTCGTCAACACGCTGCGTCTATGGTCGGCCAAGTCCCCAATTGACTTCAACCTGAAGTTCTGTAAGTATTCCATTGAATTTAAATCGTTGAATTGAAATTTCAGCAACTTCTCATTACAGTCAACGATGGTGACTACATTCAGGCCGTTTTGGATCGTAACTTAGCTGAGAACATTTCTCGTGTCCTGTACCCGAACGACAACTTCTTCGAGGGTAAGGAACTGCGTCTGAAGCAGGAGTACTTCATGTGCGCTGCCACTCTGCAGGATATCGTTCGCCGTTTCAAGTCGTCCAAGTTCGGCTCCCGTGATGCCGTCCGTACTTCATTCGATGACTTCCCGAACAAAGTTGCCATTCAGTTGAATGATACACATCCATCGTTGGCCATTCCTGAGTTGATGAGAATTCTTGTCGATGATGAGAAGCTTTCGTGGGAGCAGGCCTGGAATATTGTGGTGCGCACCTGTGCCTACACCAACCACACCGTCCTTCCGGAAGCCCTGGAGCGTTGGCCAGTGTCGCTGCTGCAATCAATTTTGCCTCGCCATCTTGAAATCATCTATCATATAAACTTTTTGCATTTACAAGAAGTTGAGAAGTGCTTCCCTGGAGACTTTGGTCGAATGCGTGCACTATCGTTGGTCGAAGAGGATGGCGACAAGCGCATCAATATGGCTAACCTATCAATTGTTGGATCGCATGCTGTTAATGGTGTCGCTGCAATCCACTCTGAAATCATTAAGAAGGACATCTTCAAAGACTTCTATGAAATGAATCCAGAGAAATTCCAGAACAAGACAAACGGTATCACTCCCCGCCGTTGGCTTCTGCTGTGCAACCCAGGTCTGTCTGATCTGATTGCTGATAAGATTGGAGATGAATGGCCTGTGCATCTGGATCAGCTGACCAAGCTGAAGGCATTCGCCAAGGATCCAACATTCCAGCGCGATGTCGCCAAGGTGAAGCAGGAGAACAAACTCAAACTGGCACAATTATTGGAGAAAGAATATGGCGTCAAGATCAACGCTGCCTCGATGTTCGATATCCAAGTCAAGCGTATCCATGAGTACAAACGACAACTGCTCAACTGTTTACATATTATCACCTTGTACAACCGCATTAAGCGTGATCCAACGGCTAACTTTACTCCTCGTACCATCATGATCGGTGGAAAGGCCGCTCCTGGATACTACATTGCCAAACAGATTATCAAACTGATCTGTGCTGTCGGCAATGTTGTCAACAATGATCCTATTGTTGGAGATAAGCTTAAAGTTATCTTCCTGGAGAATTACCGAGTCACGTTGGCTGAAAAGATCATGCCAGCCGCCGATCTGTCTGAACAGATCTCTACAGCCGGTACTGAGGCCTCTGGAACTGGAAACATGAAGTTCATGTTGAACGGTGCCTTAACCATCGGTACCCTTGACGGTGCCAACGTTGAAATGGCTGAAGAAATGGGCAACGACAACATCTTCATTTTCGGTATGACTGTGGATGAAGTCGAAGATCTGAAGCGGCGCGGTTATAATGCGTACGACTACTACAACGCCAATCCGGATATTAAGCAGTGCGTCGATCAGATCCAAAACGGATTCTTCAGCCCAGGAAACCCTCACGAGTTCACGGACATCGCCAACGTACTGATGAAGTACGATCGTTACTATCTGTTTGCTGATTTTGAAGCGTACATCAAGTCTCAAGATCTGGTGTCTGCCACATATCAGGTAATTTGGTCTTCTTCGAAAAAAAAAACTTTTCTTCAACATATTGATTTTTTCAGAATCAACAAAAATGGCTCGAAATGTCCATTAACAACATTGCATCGAGTGGCAAGTTCTCCAGCGATCGCACAATTGCCGAATATGGTCGTGAAATTTGGGGAATTGAACCAACGTGGGAGAAGCTGCCCAACCCAGCCGAAGCACCCCACACTAAGTAAGGCACTCCTCCATAGTGGGCGCATGTTCGAACCACATGCAGCAAATGAGTACACTGCCACTGAGGAAAATCGGCTTCTTTCGCTGCAACACCAGAATGTGAAGAAAAATATGTTTATTGTGTTGGCGAAAACTGTTAAGACTTTGAATTTTGTTTCCTATCAGTGTATGATTTGTCTGTGTGAACAACGGACCTTTAGTCTCTCGACGTTTAATGTTAGGAATGCAACCATTTTCGTAAGTGTTTGCTAGATTGCGAGAGATAGGGTGGAGTGAATCTAGTTAAAAGAAATTTCAAATTGTCAAACAAAGAATGTTAACGATATGTCTTTAGATGTAATAATGCATGGTTAGATCGAAAACACTACACACGACACAAATACAAAAACACACTTCATTGAAGTTGTCAAATCAAAACATTTTAATTAGGGTGCCACCATTTAGATATTATGCTGATTATTTATCCATAAAACTAGCAATCAAAGGGAAAGAGAAGAAAAAAACTAGAACAAAGATATTATTAACTAATCAAAAAAATCTAGCAAGTAATAGCGTTCAGTAGGAAAACAATAACATCCTAAATTCCCGGAGATTAAGCAAAGCTGAAGCGAAATTAGTACTACTTACCTAACAAAGATTCTGTTGGAAATTTTGAGCATCTTATTGTTATTATTATGTTATCTTTTATTTTTATATGAAATAAACCTATTACCTTGAAAATAGTTGAGTATTATTTTTTTAAGAAGGCCTGTTATTTCTCCAGGGAACAAAACGCCTTTTTAGTAAGGACTGTTCAGTTTATAAAGATGACACGTTGTATTGTCGATGTTTTTTAAACCATCAATCTTTTTAGAAATCTGTTTTGTTTCGTTGAATATGTTATCTGACCTTCTAGACATGAAATCCAATTATCAACGAAACAATTCTAACTCAGAAATTTGAGATATTTATAAAAATCTCAATTTGTTGGATTTTCAACAGCTAAAACCGTTTATATTCCGTTTTTGGGCTGCCACAGGCTCTGATGTTTCTGGATATCGACAAATCAATGACAGTGTGTTTCTTTCTGATCTTCTTGATGATTTTGTTTACATTCCGATTTACATTTTTTATTATAACTGTCAATTAAGCTTATATAAAAATGTGTTGAGAAGCTTATGTTTACGCGAAATTCCAGAAGCTTTGACAATAGGCGCCATTTTGTTGAGTTTAAACTGTTTTACCTCTTTTCAAAAATAACAGTTGATTGACAGTGTATTATAATATACGATAAAGCAAATTCTATCAAAATTGACCAATTTGTCTGTTTTATATCGTCATGTAAAAGTGTCCTCTCAGTAAACTGAACAGTCCTTATTTCCTCATTTATATCGTAATATCACAAGGCACGAAGACACGAAAAGTTAAAATTTTACTCACACAATTTTCCTTAAACGGCAAAAGGCTATTTTGCAGTGATGCTAACATAGGCAGCTATACACTGTTCATTAGAGTGATCCAAATTTTGACTTTTTCACTCCCTTATGCCTAAAAGATTTGATTGTAATTTTACAGATACGACTTGGCGAGTCAAGTATGAGACACTGAAGACGGCCTTACTCTTGAGGTCGAAATACGTTTCGTAAAGTACAATCAAGTGGTGGAATTAAATGGGATAATACGAAGCCGTCTTATGACAGGTGAAGCCATTTGACCAAAAAGCTGTAAATAATTTGATTATTAAAAGATTACATTTGCTATGTTTATAGATTTCTCCTATTTTTTTTTTTTTGCAAATTTGGTTGTTATTTGACTGAGCACACGGAGCACACGCAGTATCCAGCTTTTTACGGGTTAGTGCCATAATACTTTGCATCCTGTGTCCATTTTAATATTTATACATAGATCTTCTTAGCAATCGGCGAATCATTGATTTTTTTTTGACGTGGGAGTCAGTCACTAAAATATGAACGTTAATATGTCAGCGGTTTCTCGATGGATTTCTAATATGTTCGGGCCATTCAATTAAGGATGAGTTAACGCTTCATTATATTGTTTTTGTTGATTGCAAACACTTTTGAAGTTGTAAAATAACCAGTCCCGTACATGCATCGCAAGTACAGACATCAACATCAAGCAACTTGCGGGTTTGGATCTACTTCTCAGTTCGAACAAGATTTCATGCAGAGCGGACGCAGCGAAGCGGACACAACAGCACGAAGGCGCTGGTAGCATTTTCAACGGAAAACCATCGCATTGATGGTGGTCGTCATTCAACCTCAACGAACCAGCATTCTATGTGAATAAAAGGTTGATAACAAAAATGGCGTCCGCGGGAAGCAGTGGAGTTGCTAAAAATTTATTCAAAATGGTGGCGTCTTAACGAATAAAGGCTCCCCCAGACCTAAACGATTTCATCGCCGCGACGGCGACAACTAGTCGCCGCGATTCTATCGTTCGGTCGCTGCAGGCAATGTTCTATTTACGCTTCCATATCAATGGCGACAGAATCGCTGTCGCCAAGCGATAGAATCGCGTCGCGACTGTCGCATCGCGTGTGTTTGGGGGAACCTTAATAACTGGTTGTTAACAATAACAGCACGAAGTGAAATTTCTGATTGCAGTTAGTTATGGGAAATGCGCATTGAGGAAAGAAAATTGGTTCTTCTCAGGACCAGCATTTTCTGAACATGAAGGGTTGATTGTAAAAATGGACTGTTTCGGTGACATCGGCGTGGTAGTTTATTTGCTATTAGTGATTCCATCCATTTGCACAAATTTATTGTATCATCTTCCATCGACGCGCGCTTATGAATCTGCTTCCGAAGGGTATCTAACTGTCATCGTCAAATTTTAAGTTTCGTCTCGGATTAACCTTCTTTTGTATAAAATGGTGTCCCGGAATAAATCGATTTCACATCTAATGACTAAAAGAAACAATACCAAAAAAAACAGAATCTTGTCAGAAAATTTCACTTTCCGCCGCCGAGCCAAATCGAGTCATATTAGTGTAAAATTTCGTTTAGCTACTTTAGTGTTTGAAATGACGCATTATTAACCTTTTATCTATGCTCTGAGGTCAAAAGGCAAAAACAACGGACACGAACGTTTTAACCCTAGCCCAGCAGGGTAAATTGGCAAAACTTGCCAATGAGGCACGCCGCATGAAGCTTGAGATCCTGGGACTGAGTGAAGTCCGTTGGCCAAACTTTAGAAAACACAGAACGCCGTCGGGACAAGTTCTGCTATACTCTGGTTTACGAGGTGAACACGCTCCCCGGCATCGTGGAATTGGCTTCCTACTAAGCGCTCAGGCACACTCGGCGCATATGGAGTGGGAACCTATAAGTGAAAGGATAATCGTTGCCAGATTTAGAACACGGGTCCGAAACCTTACTATAATCCAATGTTATGCGCCAACCGATGCTGCCGATCTGCAAGCCAAACAGAACTTCTACAGCCAACTCAATGCCATCGTAGATAGAATTCCGAAGGGTGATATCAAGATCTGTTTGGGCGACTTCAATGCGAAGGTCGGATCCGACAACTCAAACCATGAGCGCATTATGGGACGCCATGGTCTCGGAGAAATGAGCGAAAACGGAGAGCTGTTCGCAGAATTTTGTGGCAATAACGACATGGTGATCGGGGGATCGCTCTTCCCTCATCGACCAGTTCACAAGGTCACGTAGGTCTCCCATGACGACCTTACAGAAAATCAAATCGACCACATCTGGATCAGCCGAGAATGGGAACGAAGCCTTTTTGAAGTACGTAATAAACGTAGTGGCGATATCGTGTCTGATAATCACCTCCTCATCGGCGAAATACGCCTGCGCATTGTTCGGATTCGTCGGCAGGAGAAGAGAGTTGGACGACGGTTCAACACACGCCGACTGGAAGATGCCACGGTGAAACGGTCTTTTGTTGAAGAACTGGAGACGCGTGCTGCAGATGTTCCGGAAGGTGGCAGCGTGGAAGACCAGTGGACCGCCATCAAGAATGCCTTCATCGTCACCAGCGAGAACAATCTGGGCGAACTGCGCACCCAGAGAAAACAATGGATCACCGATGAGACCTGGAGGAAGATAAAGGAGCGAAAGTCGCGATAGAGCGATCAAAAACCAGAGGAGCCAAAGTCTTAGCCCGTCAACGATACTCGGCTTTTGATAAGGAAGTAAAATGCTTTTTTCGATGGGACAAGCGAGCATGGGCACACTCTCTGGCCGACGAAGGAGTGAGAGCCGCCGCAACCGGGGACATTCGCCTCCTCTACGGTATCTCACGACGCTTAACCCTAGCAGCACACATGTTCCACGTAAGACACTGCAACTTATATGTGACCAGATTTAGTCACAATCAAGTTGCTGCAACCATTTTTGCCTGTTTTGTGCTGCTCGGGAAGCGGGGCGAAGATGAATGCAACGATGCCTGTGAAAGACGCGAATGATCAGTTATTGACCGACCCAACTGACTAGCTGAAACGCTGATTCGAGCACTTCGAACAACTTTTTCAAGTGCCAGCAAGGCCATCACCACCTCGGCATGATCTGCTTAGGATCCGACGTATAACACGCGTCAATACCGAAGCTCCATCACTGCTAGAGATTCAAACAGCCATCCAAAGCATGAAATAGAATAAAGCCCCATGGGTCGATCGCATATCAGCCGAGATGCTCAAAGCTGACCCCAAGACATCCGCTCAACTACTGCATCGTTTATTTCGTAATATCTGGGACACCGCAACTTTCCCGGTCGAATGGATGCAAGGTATCTTAGTGAAGGTGCCCAAAAAGGTTGACCTGACTGTATGCGATAACTGGCGAGGCATTATGTTGCTATGTACCGTCCTCAAAGTTCTATGCAAAGTTATCCTTGCCCGGATTCAGGAGAAGATCGATGCGACTCTCCGGCGGCAGCAGGCCAGATTCCGTATCGGAAGATCCTGTGTGGACGCTCCGTATTATCCTGGAGCAGGTCAACGAATTCCAAGAGTCCCTTTACTTGGTATACATTGACTACGAAAAAGCTTTCGACCGTCTCAATTACGAGAATATGTGGGCGCCCTGAGACGCAAGGGGGTTACTGAGAAAATCATCAGCCTCATCGAGGCACAGTACGAGGCCTTAATTCTCGTGTAGAGTACTGCCCAATGAAGTCTTGTCCGACCCTATCCGGGTCGTAGCTAGTGTGAGGCAAGGATGTATTCTATCACCGTTACTGTTCCTCAGTTAGTCATATTTTTCTTATAGCTTTTTTTTCTTTGAAACTCTATTCTCCTCCTACTTATCGCGATTTTCGTCATTTAGTTAAGTGTATTTGCTGATCGATGTCGACATTTCCCAATTCAACTTCTCCAGCAACATCAATTTCGCCGGGAAAAGCGATGGAGCTGCGAAATGCTTTAAGCTAAAATGGATTAAATAGCTGGACTTTGTTATCATTGTTAAAATATTAACATACCCTTGAGATTTATTTCTGTGATTTGTAAAAGCAGAGTTTGTGAAATGCTTCGAGCAGATTTGACTGTTCTTATTGATACCGAGTTTTAACGGTTTTAACAAAACTCTAGCCAGGGTCTCGCATCCCTAAACATAAATTAATATATGCATTTCATCAAATGAAAATAAAATTGATAAACAGCTTGCCAGTTAAGTTTTAAAGAAACTGTTGTTGGCCTTGTATGAGTTGTTTGCATGATGCAATGGCTCAGATGTTATTGTTTTATTTTATTGACATGTCTTCAAAAGATGATCGATTATAATTAACAGTGTACTAGTTCGGTTTTTGTTAACTTTCGGCGCTTATCGTGTCTTCGTAAAATCATAGAAGTCGGGCATCTTGTTACTTCTAGCCATCTTTGTTATTATGCAATAAATAACCATCCAAGTTAGCCAATTTTTGATTGTTTACGTAACAGTTGTACTTAAACACGCTCATTAGGGACTATTTAAAATTGATTCAAACTAATAATGGAACAAGGCGGAACAAAACAAACCATTGGGAATTTGCTAGCTTAAAACCGAATCTTTTAGATGGGGTTGTTTGGCTTGCCGCTTTCCATGGTGTGTTGATGTGAAAATTAAAACTATTTCTTCTAAAGGTGCCTCAATAACTTTGGCAGGTTTCAAGATAGATCAAAGCAGTCTTCTAGACAAACATGTTGTTCGTCATTATGAACAACTTTCTAGAATAAACCATACTGCTAAAATTTTTTTCAAAAAAGTTATACCCAAAATATGATTTTTGGAGGTCATCCATACAAAACGTGCTCTAACTCGTTACTAAACCAATATTGTGTCTTCAGAATAGATAATTCACATTCTTTGTAACATCGCAGAGGACAACCACTAGTTAGGACAACCACATTTGCGAAAAAAAAATTATTCCATACCGCCCTTCAAGATGGATAGATCATTGATATTTTCTTATCAAAAGGAAGCCTAAGAAATATACTTCAACTCTTCTGAAGACACCATAACTTTAAAATGTAGTTTTCAGGTTAAAAACTAATTAACGCACGTTTTCGGGGCTTTTGAACCAGTGTGGAACGCCACCACCGACAAAATAAAGTTCAACACCCAGGTCTAAGCTGCTTGTAAATGTTGAAAAAGGTTATTCCGGGGATTCCAACGGATGATGTCACGGAAAAACTGTCACACGCCATAACTATTCTTCGAATTTTCAACATGTTTGCTTAATGCGTTGCATCCTTTTCAGAAACATCAAACGACTCGGAAACAAGAGATAGTTGACTCAGAAAAAAATACTTCAGTAGGTGATTTGTTTTCCTAGCAAGCCGTAAATCACTCGTCTTTGATTCACAGAAGCGTAGGGGTGTCAGAGGTGATATGTCCCACCACTGCGATAAACTTTAAACTTTTTCGATTTGTATATTCCTCGCAGTTTTTAGTCAATTTTTAGTTTATAGTAAGAAAACCTATCTTCCGGGGACATATTTCAGGAATCTTCCAATTATGATTAATATTTAGATATATTAAACGTTTAAGACGAGTTTAGTACTTTCCATTTAATACCACTACGTTTTGTTACTACGAGTTAAGTACGAGACACTGAAGCCGGCCTCACATTTGAGGTCGAAATACGTATCAGCAAAGATAACAAAATGTAGAGTAATTAAATGGAAAGTACTAAACTCGTCTTAGACGGTGGAATACATTCCACTAAAAGAGTTTAAAATATTTTTTTCTGATTTAAATATATGTTTGAATGCGAATCTTTTAGTGGAAATTGAGATTGATTTGTTCTTTACTTTCCACGCGATCACGAGTGGTCGAATACCCTAAGGCAGTAATTGAATAATAGTGACATGAGCGGAGAACGCTGCATCAGGCGGACGGTAAAGACATCACTCTGGAATTACCGCATTTGGAATTGGTATTATAAACTTCATGGGACCATCCGCGATGGTCTTCTTAGTACATGGTTCAAAATGTGCATGATAAGGAAATGGTTATTTTATATGGTCGGGATTCTGCCAAACCGCAACAAGTGGCTTTATATCTGTGCTGTGATATTTTGCTTGTAAAAAGAACACGGATAAAATTTATCACATCTATTTATTTGTTGTAAAAAATCCTCAATTATCGAGCTAGGGAATGTTTGATACGAGGCGTGGATAATTTAAACTGCTACACGTAAATTTGTGCATAAAATTGGGGGATTTTTCATTGGCTCTTGGTGCGGATTAGAAGAACCCCGACCATATGAACCAGATTCAGTGGGTCCGCGATTGGTGAGACTGAGCGATTTCTGCACTTCCAAAACCATGTACACATGCCTTCAAAGTTTCTAGATAAGATAAAGAATGACTTTTATTAACGGTTATGATTATGGTACTGCATTCAAAATCTCTATAGACCAACCGGTTCTTCACAGGTCCCATATTCTGGTTTGGTGGCATGTGCAAAACTGGCTAATTTATTCTTTTTTGATTAGCAGGATGTCAACTTAACATTCATTCTAGTCAGATCAGATTCTTAAACATAAATTTGCGGAATCCAAACATCGACCAGAAAACACGTTCTGACACAGTTAAGATATTCGGGACTACTTTGCTATTTGGGCGTACAATATTTTGTAGATATAAATTGTTTTCGCGATTCTATCGATTGTAAACGATTTTCTTCAAAACTAATTCCCTTATCTGATAAAGGGAAGCTCATTTTATTGGATACATACAACAATTTTTTTTTCAGAAAATACTGGCATAAGTAGGAATTCGCTTTCCAATGTTTGTTTGCAAAATCATGCACGCCCATATCGCAAAGTAGTACGGATATTGACGAAGATCGTTGCCCTAATTGATTTTCTGCCTACCAATTCCCATGGGATTATAATGTTGATTATCTACGGTGCTGTCGTCCATTCCATTGATGAATCGACATATTGATAAATTATTCATAATGTCTTCTTCTCCTACTAATTGGCATTACATTCCCCACTGGGACATTGCCGCCTCGCAGCTTTGCGCAGTTCTTTCAGCATTTCCACAGTTATTAATGACGAGGCTTCCAAGCCAAATTACCATTTTTGCATTCTTTTATCATGAGGTTAACACGATGATACTTTTCTGCCCAGGGAAATCGAGAAAATTTCCAACCCGGAAACTTCCGAGACCGGACCGGGAATCGAACCCAGTCACTTTCAGCATGGTCTTGCTTTGTAGCCGCGCATCTTATCGCACGGCTAAGGAAGCCCCCCCTTAATGATGTAATCATTATAAATCGACTATGACCAAATCATTTCGCTCATAACTTATTTTTGCAGCTTAAACTTCCTACAGTGCTTAAAAAAAACTTACACTTTGGGGTTATTAAAAATTAACGTCACACGCTTTAGGAAGGGAGGGGGTCTAAGATTTTGTAACAGTGCATATACTAGGTATTCACAAAAGCTTACAGTTTACACAGACAGATAAATCAACCCTAAATTTGAGGGCAAGATATTTAATGATAAGAATATCGCAGCAAAATTTACTTCCTTTTCTTTTCCATGATTGTTGTCAAAACTAGATCAAAATGCAAGCACTTTTACTGGGATGGTTCGGCCCAATAACCCAAATTTGAGTATATTCAATATTCTCAATTTTGTTTGAGTAGATCAAAGTCCACTTTGGGTAAATTAAACTTAGCTTTGGGTAAATTATTTGCATGTGATTTAAGGCTACCTAGTGCTATAAAAGTCATATTTGATCGTGATATTTGATCCGTCCCGGGTAATATTGACCCGGATTTGACTCAGCAATATCTCAAGCATTTCCCAGACAAATTCACGTGTTTATATGCTCAGCTCATAAATTTTTCGAAATTTACCTCAAATTGTTGATCAGCCATATCTACTTCGGAGGAATCGGAGGAAGAGATCGTCAGTTGGCCTCTTTTATTGATCATTATGAGCATTATGACCGCACAGTTCGTAGTTGCTACTCCGTGATTGACTAGAACTTGCGAAATTGTACAGAGAACACAATAAATGGGGCTTGGGACTAGCTACCCATTCTCAATGTACACGTTTCGGGAGCTCATATATCTAGAGCCAATAACGGCGCCGGCCACGTCTTTACGTTCATATAGGAAGGGAAGGATTGATAGTCCGACTCTCGTTGCTACTAGAGACCGAGCATACCTCTGCCTCTCCACGATTGTCTTGAAATAGGATATTGTGTTAGTTACAAAAGATATTTTATCTGGATTCACTTCGGTAAGTGATGCGAGTTATGGGATGGGAAATAACACTCTCGCTGCGTGAAACCTTCACTTTCTGATTTATTCACTCACCCGCGTAAAGCAGAACAAAAATACGACAACCGGCCGATCGTTTTGCCTTCTGCACAAAGCAAAACGAAACTTCGACGACCGGTCGATCCGCTTACTAGAGAAACACGACCGGACAAGAAACAAACTTTCACTTTCTTTTATTTGGTCGAAAGTTGCACAATTTTTTTTACCGCGCATGAACGATGTTATGCCTGTTTTTTTTTCTCTAAAATGTGCCCAATACTATTTCAGAGATGACGTGTAAAGAATGCAGACAATACTTCTACAGTTGTTCTAGGTTCTTCAAACCATTCTGGATTTCAAAGCATTGGTCTACCATGTCAATTACGCTTGATACAAAACCAGTAGCAATCCATGGTGTCCATACAGGCCCTCACTTACGATTTGGATATGGCGAAACCGGATGCTCTAAGTTCTCTAAACCATTCTGAAGTTCAGAGCAATTGATCAACCACGTCAAGTGGACTCGATACAAAATCAATAGCAAACAAGGGATTGAATTCAAAAGAGAATGAAAAAATCTCTCACTTATCATCTCTGTATAAATATGCGATATGTAACATACAGTGAGAGGCATTTTCCGCATGCTGCCATGATAAATAACTGATTCGGGAGACTGTACCCCATGATAAATTTTAAAAGCGTGAACAACGCGTTTTATCATCACTTTTCGGTGGGGGCTGCCTATCCGATTCTGGTTTTTTCGCACTCATGGCTTGTAATGATTTGGAACAGTTTTTGTCTTTCTTTTACCAGGCTACACAGGCCCTTGCAAGTCATCCACTTGATTTACGATTTCGATATGTCCAAACCGGATGTTCTAAGTTCTCCAAATCATTCTGTATTTCAAACCAATTAATCTTCAAATTTAATTGGGCTCGGTACAGAACGAATAGCAAGCTATGTGCTCCACACAGGCCCTTATAGGCCATGCGCATTTTTTACGATATAGTTATGTCGAAATAGGATGTTCTAAGTGCACTGAATCAGTTTGAAGTTCAAACCACATGATAATTCAAGTCAACTGTGCTCGAAACAAAACAAATAGCAACCTATGGTTTTCATACTGGCCCTTAGAAACTATTCACATGCTTTAGAATTCTGTTCTCCAAACTAGATCAACCCATAGTGTCCATAGCTTAGAAGACATGCGCATGATTTACGAATACAAATACAAAGTCAATAACAACCCGTGGTATCGATACTGCGCAATGGTGAGTTGACATCCGGGAAGGGGCGCCTAACATAGCTCTGGTCCTCACAAGTTCCAATACTCACGCTTCCACGGGTCTTCCGGTGACAATTGACCGCCAGCTAAGGGTTGCGTACTTAGCTGGTAGTGCAGCCTGGGCACTGTTGTCCTTCTGACATCAGCTAGAGTGAGAGGGTGCGTCCTGTGGGGTCTGCCTAGGATGTGGTGAGGTTCGACAGTGGGCTCTGTTGAACTTCTATAAAAAGCTGCATGTGTCCCCAAGCAGGCCCTATCAAAGCGACCGTGTGCCGCTCAAAGCGCACTAGCCTAGTCCTGGTGTTGGGTAGGACTTTAAACAAATTTGACCCGACTGATCGAGCGTCTGTCCACCAAGGAGGTGCGGCTCCAACAGCGTCTGTTCTGGCATCCAGCGGCTGAGTATGAAATGCTATTCCCCGGAAGCTATACCTAAGATGGCAGCCCCATCCCGGTGGATAGGGAGCCTTGGGCCAACAACCTACTGTTCCCGAAACATCAATTTGTTCGAGAATCCGATAATGAAAGAATACGGACTGATTTTACGGCGACGACTCTTAGCGCGAAACAACGGACACGAATAGGAACATGGAACGTTTTAACCCTAGCCCAGCAGGGTAAATTGGCACAACTTGCCAATGAGGCACGTCGCATGAAGCTTGAGATCCTGGGACTGAGTGAAGTCCGTTGGCCAAACTTTGGAGAACACAGAAAGCCGTCGGGACAAGTTCTGCTATACTCTGGTTTACGAGGTGAACACGCTCCCCGGCAACGCGGAGTTGGCTTCCTACTAAGCGCTCAGGCACACTCTGCGCTTATGAAGTGGGAACCTATAAGTGAAAGGATAATCGTTGCCAGATTTAGAACACGGGTCCGAAACCTTACTATAATCCAATGTTATGCGCCAACCGATGCTGCCGATCTGCAAGACAAAGAGAACTTCTACAGTCAACTCAATGCCGTCGTAGATAGAATTCCGAAGGGTGATATCAAGATCTGTTTGGGCGACTTCAATGCGAAGATCGGATCCGACAACTCGAACCATGAGCGCATTATGGGACGCCATGGTCTCGGAGAAATGAGCGAAAACGGAGAGCTGTTCGCAGAATTTTGTGGTAATAACGACATGGTGATCGAGGGATCGCTCTTCCCTCATCGACCGGTTCACAAGGTCACGTGGGTCTCCCGTGACGGCTTTTCAGAAAAATCAAATCGACCACCTCTGCATCAGCCGAAAATGGAAACGGAGCCTTTCTGATGTACGGAATAAACGTAGTGCCGATATCGCGTCTGATCATCACCTTCTCATCGGCGAAATACGCCTCCGCATTGCGCGAATTCGTCGACAGGAGGAAAGAGTTGGACGACGATTCAACACACGCCGACTGGAAGATGCCACGGTGAAACGGTCCTTCGTTGAAGAACTGGAGACGCGTGCTGCAGATATTCCGGAAGGTGGCAGCGTGGAAGACCAATGGACCGCCATCAAGAATGCCTTCATCGCCACCAGCGAGAACAATCTGGGCGAACTACGCACCCAGAGAAAACAATGGATCACCGATGAGACCTGGAGGAAGATAGAGGAGCGAAGAGAAGCCAAAGCCGCGATAGAGCGATCCAAAACCAGAGGAGCCAAAGTTCTAGCCCGCCAACGATACGCGGCTCTTGAGAAGGAAGTAAAACGCTCATGTCGACGGGACAAGCGAGCGTGGGCAGACTCTCTGGCCGACGAAGGAGAGAGAGAGCCGCCGCAACCGGGGACATTCGCCTCCTCTACGATATCTCACGACGCTTAAGCGGGGCGAAGATGAATGCAACGATGCCTGTGAAAGACGCGAATGATCAGTTATTGACCGACCCAACTGACCAGCTGAAACGCTGGTTCGAGCACTTCGAACAACTTTTTCAAGTGCCAGCCAGGCCATCACCACCTCGGCATGATCTGCCTAGGATCCGACGTATAACACGCGTCAATACCGAAGCTCCATCACTGCTAGAGATTCAAACAGCCATCCAAAGCATGAAATCGAATAAAGCCCCAGGGGTCGACCGGATATCAGTCGAGATGCTCAAAGCTGACCCCATGACATCCGCTCAACTACTGCATCGTTTATTTCATAATATCTGGAACACCGCAACTTTCCCGGTCGACTGGATGCGAGGTATCTTAGTAAAGGTGCCCGAAAAGGGTGACCTGACTGTATGCGATAACTGGCGAGGCATTATGTTGCTGTGTACCGTTCTCAAAGTTCTGTGCAAAATTATCCTAGCCCGGATTCAGGAAAAGATCGATGCGACTCTCCGGCGGCAGCAAGCCGGATTCCGTGCCGGAAGATCCTGTGTGGACCATATTGTCACGCTCCGCATCATTCTGGAGCAGGTCAACGAATTCCAAGAGTCCCTTTACTTGGTATTCATTGACTACGAAAAAGCTTTCGACCGTCTCAATCACGAGAATATGTGGGGCGCCCTGAGACGCAAGGGAGTTCCTGAGAAAATCATCGGCCTCATCGAAGCACAGTACGAGGCCTTTTCGTGTAGAGTGCTGCACAATGGGGTCCTGTCCGACCCTATCCGGGTCGTAGCTGGTGTGAGGCAAGGATGTATCCTATCACCGTTACTGTTCCTCATCGTAATCGATGAGATTCTGGTAGGTGCGATTGACTGTGAACCAAACCGCGGGCTGTTATGGCAGCCTATAACCATGGAGCATCTAAACGACTTCGAATTGGCTGATGACGTTGCACTCCTCGCGCAACGGCGCTCTGATATGCAGAGTAAGCTCAACGACCTTGCCGAGCGCTCCTCTTCGGCAGGTTTAGTCATCAACGTCAACAAAACCAAATCAATGATATGGAAATGCTAATATCATCTTCCAAACTTGGACGTACATGTTCATGATAGCATTAGAGGCGAAAGTATAGAATTGATAGTTCCGTTAGGATACGGCAGGCATGAAGAATGTTTTTATAGAAGTCGATTTGAAAGCGAACTTCACGTAGAAGTAACACACACGAAATCATTAATTTAGTGTACTACCCTTGGTGGGGGCATCCATCAATTCAGCTGTTATTGGTCGACGGTACAGCAGCAGTGCCTTTCTCTGCTTTGTTCTCTCCGAGGCAGCCAAGTTGGTTGCGACGAGACGGACGCAATGAGAAAACAGAACTGTGCAATAAAAATCCTATTCGACTAAATGCTGATGTCATATTAGAAATTTGGAGACAGTACTCGTCGATAGCAAATCCTTCCGCACGCGATGGCATATGAGCAAGTCAAACCACCTTCCTTTTGCCAGTGGAGATATATCAGCTTCCACACTGATATTCTTCCTCCCCTTCATACGGGAGCTTGGCAGAAGGAAGGTCGTGCGATATGTGCCATCACAAATATTGCCCTCCGCTCGCTTTCAAATCGACTTCTATAAAAACATTCTTCATGCCTGCCGTATCCTAACGGAACTATCAATTCTATACTTTCGCCTCTAATGCTATCATGAACATGTACGTCCAAGTTTGGAAGATGATATTAGCATTTCCATATCATTGTAAATCGTTTAACTTCACGTAGAAGTAACACACACGAAATCATTAATTTAGAAAACCAAATCGTTGGATGTAAATACGGCGACTCCTTCCAGTTTCACAGTAGCCGGGCAACCGAACCAGTGGAGAATGTTGAAAGCTTCCAATATCTTGGTAGCCAAATGGCGTCGGACGGCGGTACCAAGATCGACATAGGCGCACGGATCAAGAAAGCAAGGGCTGCCTTTGCGAGTTTAAGAAATATCTGGAAAAACAGGCAGATAAGTGAACGCACCAAAATACGAATTTTCAACTCTAACGTGAAATCTGTGCTGTTATACGCTAGCGAAACATGGTGTGTATCAGTGGAGAACACTCAACGGCTGCATGTGTTCATTAACAGATGCCTGCGGTATATAATTCGGGCCTGGTGGCCTCACAACTGGATCTCAAACAACGAGCTCCATCGTCGTTGTCACCAGAGGCCGATAGCAACAGAAATTCGGGATCGGAAGTGGGGCTGGGTCGGCCACACTCTACGTAAGGGGCGAAACGAAATCTGTAAACAAGCCTTTAGACTGGAACCCAGCAGGACATCGCAGCAGAGGCAGACCCAGAGGCTCATGGCGGCGAAGCCTCAATAAAGAAATAAAAGAAGTCGACCGAAATCTAACCTGGCAACAGGTTAAAGCGATAGCCGGGCAACGCTCAGGATGGAGATCTTTCAAGTCGGCCCTTTGCACCACCGGAGGTGTACAGGATCCGTAAGTAAGTAAGTAAGTAAGGTATCGATACAAGCCAGTTGAAGACATTCCACTAACATAGTTAAAATATGTTTTCTGATGTATCAGAAACCATCTTGATCATCCACCATGGAAGTAAAATAAAACATCTTGTGTGATCAAACAGATGTTTTCTTAGCAAACGCATTTTCACAGTTCTCTTCGAAAATAACATGTTTTAATAATAATTTTGTATTCCATACAACACGACTTTTTGAACTTAATCAAAGAAAATATTCTCGGTGTTACTCGGGGTGGGTACCATCGCCATCATTGGGGTCTAGCACCAATACGAATAGCGACACCCAGACTGGCAACACTTTTTTACTTCCGACATTTTTTGTATCATTTATTATGGGTCTGTCGCTATGCATACATACAAGGGCGTAGCCAGAGGGGGGGTTGGAGTACTGAAATGAATTCGCTTAAAAATGTGCACTTTACGATCCAATCATATTCAGAAATAGGTTTTTGAAATTCAAAAGATTCCCAAAAAACGTATAAGGGTATCCAGGATCCATACTATATGAAATTTCAAAACAACTCGAAACATTTCGGGCTCAAGAATTCTCCTAGAAATCCTTCTAGAAGCTCTCCTGGGAACTTCTAAATTCCTCCGGAAAGTTATCCACAAATTCCTCTGGAAATCGTTTGAAAATCCTTCTCCTGTAATTGTAATTTCTCCTTATCTAGAGATCCCCAACTATTTTTTTTTAGGAAATTCATGTGGAAGTTTCTTGAAGATTTTTTTTCTTCCCTTCAAGTTCTACTTCTAGACATTTCTTCGGCTATTCTTCCAGGAAAATCTGCGACATTTACTTCAGGAATGCATTCTAGAGTTCCTCCAAGAATACATACGGAATTTCCTCCCAAAATTCCACTAGAAGTTTCTTCAGTAATTTATGACGGAAATCCTCCGATTTCGCTCCATAATTTCATGTGCTAATCTTTAAGAAACTGCTCCGGGCATTCCTCCAGGAACTCTTCCTTAAATTCCTTCGGGATAACTACCAGGACTTTTTCCGGGAAAACCTCTATAAATTCAATAGCGAAATCCTCTAGAATTACATTTTGGAATACTTTCCGCAGAAAAATATATTAGCTCTTTTAGTGGAGTGTATTCAACCGTCTAAGACGAATTAAGTACTCTCCATTTAATTCCACCAGTTAATTTTCGTTATCTTTGCAGATACGTATTTCGACCACAACTGTGTGGTCGTCTTCAGTGTCTCGTACTCTTTGAGTCAAGTACGAGTCACTGAAGACGACCACACAGTTGTGGTCGAAATACGTATCTGCAAAGATAACGAAAATTAACTGGTGGAATTAAATGGAGAGTACTTAATTCGTCTTAGACGGTTTGATACTTTCCGCAATTATTTCAGAATATCCTTCAAGAATTCCTCTAGAAATTTCGTTAGGAATTTCTCCAATAATTCGGCCAAGTATTTCCCCGGATATTCTTCTCTTACTTCAGGAATTTCTCCGGGATTTTTTCCGCGAAATTGTCCTAGAATTCTTTCCGGACTTCACTCGGAATTTACTCCAGAATTTCATTCGGAAATTAATGTTAGAGTTCCTCCAGGACATCTTCCAGGAATTTCTTCAGAACAAACAAAGAACAGCAATTCATCTGGTAATACTTTCTGGATTTCATCTGGTAATTTCTGCATTAATTCCTCCTGGTATTTTTTCGGGAATTCCTGCTGATATTTCTCCAGAAATTCCTTCATGAACTTCTCCAATAATTATTTCAGTACTACCTTGTGGGAGTTCCTCCGGGAGCTCCCCCAGGAGTTTTTCCAAAAGTTCCTCTAGTAATCTCTCCAGTAACTTCACATGGGATTCTTTGAGGATATTTGGTAGGAATTTCAAGAGAAATGGGATTTCGGATGTTCCTCTAGAAATTCAACTCCGGGTATTCCATCGGCTGTTCCTCTGAAAATTTCTTCGGGAGTTCCACTAGTAGTTCCTCCGGAAATTCATTCAGACTTTCTTTCAGGAGTTCATTAAAGCTTTCTTTGAGAATTTATCTACAAATTCCTTCAGAAGTTCCTCGGAAAATTTCTCTGGGAGCTCCTCCGGGATGTTCTTTAAGAATTCTTCCAGGAGTTTGTCCTGGAATTTATCCAGAAGTTCTTACGAGATATCCTCTAGGATTTCCTCCGGGAATTCTTTCTGTAGTTCTTCAATAAATTCATCTAGAAGTTCCTCTGGCAGTTCTTCCGAAAATTCCTCTGATTCTTCCTTCGGGAATTCCTACAGAAATTCCTCTGGAAGTTCCTCCGGAAATTACTCCGGGAGTTCCTTCTCAAAGGAACTGCCGGTGAAACTCCCGGAGAAATGCTCATAAAAACTGCTGGTGGATCTCCCGAATTCACGTAGAAACTGCCGGAGGAGCTCCCGTAAGAACTCCCGGAGGAATTTCAGGAGAAACTCCTAGAAGAATTCCTAGAGGACCTCCCGGAGGAATTCCCAGAAAAACTATCGGAAGAACTTCGGGAGGAATTTCCAGCTAATTTTCTGAAGAAAGCCTAAATGATTTCCTGAAAAAAACCTGAGTGATCTCCTGGAAGAGGTACTGGTGGAACACCCGGAGGAATTTCTAAAGAAACTCCCGGGAGAATTTTTAAATGAACCTCCGGAGGAACTGCCAGTGAATCTACCAGAAGACTTCTCGGAAAAAAATTTGGAGAATTCATCTTCGGTGGAATTCCTGGAGAAATTCTTTGAAATTTTCACAAGAAATTATTCGAAACTTTCACGGAAAAAAATATGGAATTTACACAGGAAGTTCGAAGATTTTTCGCGAAATTCTCAGGAATGTTTATTGGCAATTCTGCGGAATTTCCACGGAATATTCTTAGGAATTCCACGGTGCAATTTTTCAGATTTTTTATGAGAAACAGCACGAAAGAATTATCTGAAGAATTCCCTGCAGAACTTATAAAAGAATTCGTGGAAGATTTCTAAGCACAGGCAAGCTACTATGTTGGTACTGCCAACGGATCAAATCTTTGGTAAGTGTATCAATGGTTAGGGTGTGCTTACCTGCCATTGCGACGTGTAGTTCACGGGTCTGGGACAGCGCTTCTTGGATGGCGTGCAGCTGCTTGTCGATTTCCTTTAGTGTTTTTTGATGCCGCTGGTAGTCTATATAATCATCGACGTACGTTTGGAACCAACCCTAGCCCGAACAATGATACATAACAAAATTATAACAAGGGGAGTTATTTATTTCAGAAAAATATTGTAACAAAATTTGTTATAAATTTTGCTGGTTAGTTGTTAAAATAACAAAAATTATATCAAAAATACCTCTAGCCAGGGGCCCTCCTTAGCCGTGTGGTAAGACGCGCGGCTACAAAGCAAAACCATTCTGAGGGTGACTGGGTTCGATTCCCGGTGCCGATCTTGGCAATTTTCGGATTGGAAATTGTCTCGACTTCCCTGGGCATAAAAGTATCATCGTGTTAGCCTCATGATATACGAATGCAAAAATGGTAACTGTGGAAGTGCTTAATGAACACTAAGCTGCGAGGCGGATCTGTCCCAGTGTGGGGATGTAATGCCAATAAGAAGAAGAAAAAGACCTCTAGCCATAACACAATTAAAATAGAGGTTGATACTTTCATATCAACATTATAACAAACATTGATATAATTTTTATGTACAAAAATCTACTTTCAAGGTTGCCTACATCACGGATAGAAATCTGGTACGCTACCACGAAGGATTTACATCCATAATGTAGGCAATTAACTTTGTTCCAGCTATGTATTAATATCGAGCGGGTTCAAGTTATACTGAATGGGATTACCTCCGATTTTGTTCCAATGTCTACAAAAAATTTAGGCAATTATTTTGTGAAAATATTCATAACTAATGTTGTTATAATTTTGATATGAAATAAAACTGGCCGAACACACATTTTTATCGAATTATCCAATTATAACGCACGTTGTTTTAAATAACAACCATTAATAGAATTGAGATATAATTTTGTTATACATTCCTGATCGGGAGTCGACTCGAAGATAGTTACGCCGGGACTGATGATGCCGATTAACCGAGGAGCCAACTTCCGCCACCACCGGATAGTGATCCGAGCTGAGCTGTTGATAAACAGGGTGACCACTCAAATTCCGTTTTCAAATTCCCGGTTTTCCCGGTTCAAATGTTGATGGTGCAAAAAAAATGGTACATGTTAGGATTTATTCAAAAAAATCCAACACTGTGGAAAAATATGGCCGAAACAAAGCTGCCATAAAAGATTTATCTCAATATTTACATGATGGCGTTTATAAAACATTCTAATAATGCCCTGTAGATGAGATAGCTCTTCGTTTTAGATACAATTCCAGAGTGCCAAAAACTTGGAAAGACCAGGACAAGACGAGAAATGTTTAACACAAAACTATTTCCAAAGCTCGTTTCACGTAATCCGCGTAAAAACAAACCCCAGCGTGTATACATCCACATCCACTTGAGCTTACATTCTTGAATTTTGCAGCCTGTCGCCGCAGCTGCTAGTTTCAAGTAAAAAAAAATGTTAAAAATACTGTAAAAACTGTGTTCTAAGAAAATATGGTTTGGAATTCAACAGCTATTAGTGTAGTGCAAGTCTTGTGCAACAATCATTTTTTGTATCAGCGCACAGGCAAAAAGCGAGTTTACGCGACGCCACTGTGTCCAATAGCATATTTTTCCCTGATGTCCACTTTTTCAATTTGATTGAATTGGTTACAAAGGAGTCTATTCTTGAAAAACGACAAATCAAGAAACAGAAAATGAAAGACAGGTTTACCCTTTGAAGGAGCAAATATAAAGGTCCAAACGTAAAAAAACATAACTACCGTCGTGCGTTCTTCTGAGGCTACTTTGGATTTTTGATTTTCTAAAAAAATATAATTTGAAACAGAATGTTGCTTCAACTATCAACAAGACAGCCGAATGGTGATCATGGCAATTGGATAGTAATTTGCGTCATAGTTCTTGTTTCAAAATGTCCAAAGTAGCCCCCGATTTGCGAAAAGAATCCCCGCACGACGGTAATCGTTTTGACAAATATTGCAGCAAGGATATGGCTTTTTCAGTCTCTGTGTTGATCAAATCGGCTATATTTTGAATTACTCGACGTTTCGGCAGGATTTATTCTGTCTTTTTAGAGGATAGTTAACAGTCAACCGTTTTTCGTTTTGTACACATATTATACAAAACCAAAAACGGTTGACTGATTATTCTCTCTTGAGAAAGGCAGAATACATCCTGCCGAAACGTCGGACAATACAAAATATACCCGTTTTGAACAACCCAGAGACAGACAGCCATATCCTTGAAGCAATATTATTCTACAATAGAAGTAAGCAGAGGGCCATTGAAGGACACAACACGAAATTAAAATCCTATTTCACCTAACGTCTACCCAGGAGCGACTAGGCTGATAGTACTTGTGATCATCCCGTGCATTGCAGTGCGTTGGTATGAAAATCATTTTTTATTTTGTATCACTGTAGGCTTTCTTCATCAATTTTCTTTCTGTAAGTACTTCTGTGTACTTTCTTTCTTCATCAACTGAAGGGTACAAGGTTTGGTCAAAAATGAACACTTCATATAAGTAGCTACAAAATGTTTACGTTAAGGTTTAAAGCAATTTAGTTACTTCGGAGAAAAGTTAGCTAAGGTCTCTAACTTCCATTGGTATTCATATCACTGCATAATACTATCTAGAATATATATAGTCTGTAATTTGCAATATCTGCTGCATATGCCTGAATCGAAACTCTTTTAAATTTTCACCGTACGTTACAACACTTTCATAAGTCCTTGCCAATATTTTTCCCAGTGCCAATAATTACTGATTTACAGCGGATTTCAATCATATCGTTCAACAAATCACTTTCCATTTTTGGTAGAACCTCCAAACATTCGTATAAAAGATTTGTTGGGATTTAAAGGATTTTTTTATAACTTTTTTTGATAATAATTGAATATACATAGATTTCTCATATTCTTACAGACGTACAAAATTAACAAAGAGCTTTCAGCGATCGATGCACTACCATATTTTTCCCTACATTTTCAAAGGATTATTACAAACAATCAAGAATCTTTAAAAACTATCAGAAAATTCCAGGGATTTTTCACCCTTCAAATATTCCTAATTTTGCCTTTTTTTGGAAATATTTAAATTAGCACGCTGAACATTTTGAATTTAATTAATAATTTTAAGTACAACTGAATTCCCGGTTAATTCCCGGTTCTCCCGATTTTCCCGGTTCAGTGGCCACCCTGGATAAACGACCGACTGCGAGATGTGATCGTTCATGTTGGTTATGTAAGGGTCTGTTTTTGTATTGACTCCGGACCAACTCAACCGAGTGGAGGAATCCGGGCTCAGGATCGTGTAGTGGCCTTCCTCCAGATGGTACCGTTTCGATTGCCGCGACTGTTGTGCCAGGCTTGATGCTTCGCATTCAGGTCTTTAGCTATGACCTTTTCTCGGCGTAGCTTGAGGATGTCCCTCCGAAGGGCGGCCGGTGATCCATCGCCGGTTTTGGTTTGAGTTGGGCAGTACGCCGCGATAACCGTAATCGTGCAGACAGAAGTAGTAACTTCGACACCGATGGCCTCGATGACACTCAGCTGGAAGCTTGGCAGCAGGCGACAGTTCATGTAGCGAAAAACTACATTCACACCACCTCCCTTGGTCGGCCGGTCAAGTCGCACGATGCGAAAGTCCGAAAGATTGACGTTCACCTCCGGTGCTCTTGAGCGAGCAAGCATTCCACTTGGCCAAACCCCGTCGAATCGGGTGTTGCAACTGCGCAGCTGATTGGTGAGCTGCGAGAAGATTTGCATCAGATGTTCATAACAAAACTTAACCTAAAATTATGTAGGCTATGCGAATAAATGTGTGAAAATAAGCGGTAGAAAGGTAGGAAAAACCGAAATTTTCCACATTTTAATGAACAATCTAACATTTTGTCGAGGTAAAACGCCTTAATGGGACTAACCTACAATGTACTATATAGTACCCCGGTAGACCGTTATTATAAAATAAAAATGTCCATTAAAACCAAGTACAGGGCTCGATTCCTGTGGTAATTCTGCACCTCTGGACCAATTTAAAAAAAAAATCCCTAGGAGGAATTTCGAGAAATCTTGATTTGAAGTTTTTAATTAAGAAATTTCAAAAGAATCTATATTTTAATTCAATAATATCCCCCAAAAAACCTTCAAAGCCGTCCAAAAAGTGGTCCAAGTTGTTTTCAACCAGTTTGCATTTGTTGCCTTTATTACAATTATAAATTTTTACAACTGATTAAGCTCACCAAACTGACTTAGGTATGTTTTTGTATGGCTTGAAGCCGTCTATCTTCAAGAATGCTACCTCTCGTTCAGAACCATTCATGAATTCACGTGCAGGCTGCAGATTCTTTGTTGAATGCCATTCAGATTAAAGTTTGTATTTTTTTATTGTATTCACAAATGTATTCGAGCATCAGAAGTAAAGATTGGAGTACGGAAAAAATGATGAAAAAACAACAGCTTAAATAGGGTTACTGCTCCTGGATTTCATCTCATAGCTCCGATATTGGTCTCACGAAAAACAAAGCAATGAAAAGCTATCTGGTTTGTTTATTATTTTTGTGATTTTTTTCAGCAGTGAGCACGAATGTTAGCAAAAAGAAGCGATGCAATTGGTGCCGTATTTCTTTGTTTCGCGATGGGATTAATATATGTACAGTGAGATGGAAAACGGAACAGTTCCCCTATTAGTTTAAAGAAGTGTAGTTGTTTAGCATTATACAACAGGTTAGATCTTCGTCAGATGCTGTAACAATTGAATTGACGGAGCTTTATCATATTCTGAGATTTCCCCGCAAAAGGATCATCGGACTGGTAATGACTCCAAATATGGCGGTAAAGGCTACCTTACACCTCGGGAAAAATTTCCGCCGGATTTTGGTCCCCGTGCATTTTAAATGGGGCCGGTATTTTGGTTTTCCGTGCCCAAATCACGAAAACATCGCATATGCAAAAATACATGGGGAAAAATCCGCGGACCAAATTCCCGAGGAGTGAGGCTACCTTAAGGAAAAGCTACGATTTTCAAAAGTGAGCTAGGCATATAGAATGAGATCTCGAGAACCAAGGAAAACATCAGGAAAAATGCACAAGAAAAAGAAAAAAATTTACAAGCTTTGTGCATATTCTTTTGGGTTTTCGGTTACGACGAAGATAAAATATTCAATTTTTGAACTTTTAAAAACACTTTAACAACATGAACCTTTGCTCCGTCACTAGACATCTAATTCGGAATTGTTAATACGATTTTTAAGTTGCTCGAGAAGCGCCATGTTGAGTAAATTTATGGGTAAACCAAGTACAAATGAGGCATCAACAAATTGCATAGAGTTCACTAGAATCCCGATCATTCGGATTACGTCATTAATCTGCCTAAACATTAACAATTTTCTAATTAATATTTCAATCAGCAGATTCTGAATGATTTCAAAAAAGTGTACACAAGATACAGCTCTTTGAAACTCGAGCATGGTTTTGAGGAAGCAATTGATGGCTTTGCTAGCAGCTAGAAAAAGCCGCGGCTTCCATTCACGTCAAAGTACCATATCTTGAATTATTATGTTTCAGAGTTCTGTAGAGGTACCGGAATAGGTTTTGGCTTTCATATCAAACATGCTTTTTCTAGTCCGTTGATTAGAACTTTGACGAGATTTGGCAGCAATGATCGGTTAATATGTGCTGTGATCGAGTATAACAGCTTCTAACTACTATTATTCTACACAAACTCTGGTCTTACTCTCTCTCTTACTATTATGAACATAAACACTAAATTGAAATTAGTTTTTACCTTTCATTCTATTAAACATTCAAAGCAACACTTATACTAAACTCGAGCAAGTTAGCCATACAAAAACATACTTAAGTCAGTTTGGTAAGATAAGTCAGTTGTAAATATTTATAGTTCTAATAACGGCAGCGCGTGCTTAGGACCATTGGTGTTGTGCAAGAGAATGGTGTGTGGCGGCGAAGGATGAAACAAGAGCTCGCCCAGCTCTACGGCGAACCCAGTACCCAGAAGGTAGCTAAAGCTGGAAGGGTACGATGGGCAGGGCATATTTCAAGAATGCCGGACAGCAACCCTGCAAAGCTGGTGGTTACTTCCGACCGGCAGGTACAAGAAGAATTGAAGGACATCTATCTAGGTGGATTAATCAAGGTTTTTGGTGATATTTTTGGATTCTTATATGGATTCTTTTGAAATTTCTTAACTAAAAACTTCAAATCAAGATTTCTCGAGATTCCTCCTAGGGATTTTTTTAAAAATTGGTCCAGAGGTGCAGAATTACCACAGGAATCGAGCCCTGTACTTGGTTTTGATGGACATTTTTATTTTATAATAACGGTCTACCGGGGCACCGTGACTAAGCGTCTCCACGCACTTTCCATACCAGAATTCTGATCCGCCGACGGGTGGTGCTTTGTTTCCTAAAAGCTGCCAGCTAGAGGCGTTTTGCCTCATGAGTTTTCCGGCAACAAAATATCACCACTTTTTGGAAATATTAATATTATCAATATGATTAAGATTTTCTTGTTTTACTGTTTCATGGGGCAAAAATATTCATGAAAATCGTTATAGCTAAGACATTAAAGCAGTCTTTGCTTAGCTAGGGCATATTGCCTCTCCTTCCTCTAGACGTTTCTGGCTAGAAACTGCTTGGAGGGGTTGTCCTCGCCTCCAACGGCAGTGCGTTTCGGCACCTTGCTTGTGACCGGGTTGATCACCGTATCTCCCATTGAACTATGTCGAAGAAATCAGAAGATTTGGAGCAATTTTGTTTCAAATTAGAACTGGCGTTCAAATAGAATTGATGCAACTCGGTTGAGCGTTTATTATGGTAGAGAAGTGTTCAAAGATTGAATTTCATATAACTGAAAATTCACAAAGTTACATTACACTGACATTATATTTTGTAACTTGTATTGTTATTATACGACTCATCTGGTAGGTGAACAAGATGGAGAACAATTGCAGTGTTTGCTGATTTCATACACGTGCGCACTTTACCAATTTAGTAGAAAACGTTTATTGCTCAAAATGTGACTAACGGTAATGAGCAAGAAGATGAAGGTATAATGTCAGGGGCACTTACAAAGACCAATGACACATTGAAGGGTGTTTCCCGCTTCAGATACAGGCTGCTGCAATGCATCAATCAAACCACCAAACCAGATGGTCTGCACATGGCAAACTCGCAATCCCGTCACACGAGTTCGAAGTAGAAGGATGTTTCTTTCCTATACTATTGCGCAAAGCCGACGAATTCCAGTAAAAATATGCTATTTTTATTACATTTCACTTAACATCTCATCGCAGATCAATGAGACTGGCACTACATGTGCGTTATTTTTAAGGTGATGTTAAGATGCGTCCGGATCCTCGCCGGACGTCAAGTTTGATTTGGGGATGTTTGTGTTTGTATAAATACGACAATAACATAGGAAGCAATAAGATTCCATATAAGGTATAACATACAACTAAACGATACAAACTACATTCTATAAACGTATATTTCTTTTTATTTTTGCTACAATAGATTTCATGTGTTAATCCGAATAAAGATTGGTCCGATTCAGAAGGGATAGTATTACAAGACATAGATCTACTAGAGACATCAATCTATTACGTTTCTATGAACGTTTGAGTTTTATTGGCTACGTCAAAAGTCCCTAATCCAAGGGAAGTGAGAGGAAAGCGGAGGTTTTCTTGAATTTCCCAGAAACATAAATTGTCCGATATCGATACAGTTCTTATCAAGACCGTCGCACTGGCAATAATGCACATACTGGGATGAATTGTAGGGGATTAGCAAATAAGGCACAATCACATTCAACACTGAAAGGTCACTAAGTCACCTGCCGGGCCTCTGTGTGTTGTTTAACTGCGATCTACGCACATGGCTTCCTGGTCAAGGTGTCTCGATTCTGTTGGGTGTCTTAATGTTAGGTAGATTTAAAAGATACGCTTCACGCAACATTTATGGTGGAAAGCGCTGCGAAGTTGGAACCAAATGCATTGGCTCCGTAATACGATGACATCTGTGAGTAAAAAACGTACAATAGAAATTGATAACATTAGGGTAGTACTGGATTGAATGCTTTCGACAGTTAGGATCTGAACACCGGTACGAAACGAACTTTCGAAAATGAATCGTTTAAGGAAAAACAAAACAACGGATTTTGTAGTGATATTAAGGCGTTAGTTTGTATTTTTTTATATATACATTTACACAAAGTTGCACAATTTATAATCAATTGTGCCGAGTCTTATTAGTGAACTTTGCTGATTTTAGTACTTACAAACATAAATATGATCTTAATTAGTGAGACTATCTGTTTTGAACATTTTCCTAACATCTATTGTTTTCTCTTAATGCTTTAATTAAAAGTCTTTTGCCCTTAAAAACTAGTCAACAACGGATGCATCCACGCTCAGCCAGACGACACTCATGCGTTTTTTTGCTACACGATCGCACAGAAAGGACACACATGTCCTACCGTCACCAAGATACCACACTGATGAGATAGGAGGGATGCCAGACACATACACAGAGAGATAAGGATAACTTAGTAGTAGTAGTAGCGGCTGGAGAAGCGATTACTGAAGAGAAGAGAAAAAACGAAAAAATTAAGCGTTAGTATGTTTCGTGATCGTGCCACCGACACCGACAATTTTGAATAAAAAAAAATCGATTCTTAAACGATTCATTTGTTCTATTTTGAACGACAATAATGCAAGGATTGGTTACGAGTAATTACCTGTTCGTCTTCTTCGCTATCCTCTTCCTCGTAGTCGCTCTCCGGCGGCGTGAGGGGTTCCGCGCCGTGTTTTTTCAGCCAGCTCAGCAGAGTCTGGTTGTGCTGGAGGGCCGCCAGCTGGTAGGCGGTAAGGCCGGCGTAGGTTACCTGCTCGATCCGCAGTTTGGGACACTCGTCGAGCAGGAAGTTCGCCAATTGCTCGTTGCTGGATTCGATGGCAATGTGGAGCGGCGTCTGGCCCGATTTGCCCTCCTGTAACGAGATTAGGGGAAAGATTTGAGTTAATACATTTATTAAACGGAATAAGACTAGGTAAAGTTAGAGTAATCAAAAACAGATTCAAGTTGTTCCATGAAATTTGATTCATCGACAAAAGAACTGTTAATGTTATCCAAATCAAAGCATTGTCGAAACTTACCCGAGAATTAATATCGGCCCCAACGCTGACCAAATGCCGAAGAATTTCAATGTTGGACGTCTCAGCGGCAATGTGAACACATCGTTTACCTGAAAATGAACAAAAATGAAGATGTTAAATTCCTGATTAGCCATACGATGACAATGCAGCAATTGAAAACATACAATGTTGCGGAAACCGGAGCTCATAATTTCTAGAAGACAAGAACGACACCAACAGCGGGGAATTCCTAATCGCGTAGACTACATACATACAATTAAGCTTATTAAACAATGATGAATGAGCACAGATGCTAATGCTGATGAACGAAAGCGACAAATCATTCCATTGAAGTGAAAAATAAAGTAAACGAAGCGAATCGAGTTACATACAGGATGTGTTGCGTAACAATCATTAGGTCCGATTTTGAAATAAATGAATTATTTAAAAAAATGGATTTTTTACAATGTCAAATATACCAAGCCAATAATGACTAAGTTTCTCTGAGAAACTATCCTTATTAGAAGTCAGAACTTGTCACACTAGATTGCTTCTTGAGCAGATGTTGATATCAGTAGCGCATTCTTGTTATTGAAAGCGGTGGAATATTCCACAGAAATAATTTCTGATAAGCAATGGAATGTTAGCAGATGTAACATTTGAATCTGAGAAATGTCCTTCTTGAATGATAATCCAAGTTCGTGCCAATTTAAATATTGCATTAATAATAAACCCGTGCTACTGCTAGTAGTAGATTACAGAGACATAATCATAAAATGCTAATTTTTCTTTCCAGTTTAATGCCGGGCAGGTGTTTCAATGACACAAAGGTTAGCTTTCAAGAAAACTCCCCGAAAAAGAACGCATGGAACCCGCAGAAGGGGTGTAGGAATCAATCACAAGCGGTTTTACGAGCAACCGGTTTCTTCGGGAAATTTTGCCTGGACAAGCCCACTCAACAATTTTGCGTAATCAGTGGGTGATGATCTTGAATCCTATCGATTTTTATGGGATTGGTTGGCAGACAGCCGTCGCGAATGGCGCTCTCGAATCGCTTGACTCGATCATTGGCAACAGCACGCGCGTTTCTATCATCTCATTCAGTGCGACGACGAAAGAGAGCAGAAACAAAGGCGCACTATGGTCTAAAGGTGTGTAAACATTGGAATCGTTATTGTGATGATTATGTTTTTTA
This sequence comes from Armigeres subalbatus, assembly GCF_024139115.2. Classification (NCBI taxonomy): domain Eukaryota; kingdom Metazoa; phylum Arthropoda; class Insecta; order Diptera; family Culicidae; genus Armigeres; species Armigeres subalbatus. The sequence goes on from NC_085140.1 coordinate 455,195,172, forward strand.
CGATCCAATGAATTGTTCCTAAACTCATAAAAAGTGTCTTGCCTTAATCATTGGATAATAAAACACTTTTAGTTGGGTATGTAAAGGTTATTTTTGGCCGTTAGCTTGTACGGAAGCCGCCCACAGTGGAGAGATACAGTCGAACCAGTCCAGTCGGGCGTATTGCGCCGGTGAGTTTGTGTGCACAAAATTTAAATTGCGCAAACAAAAGCAGGTAGAGGTAGGTATTATATACAGAGCAGAGAGACAGAAAGCTTCAAGTGAGTGCGAAGCGAAGCGCGAGGCGCAATACGGCAAAAAAGCGTGAAAACCCTCTGGAATTCCCAGAGTTGCTACGTATTCGCATGTCATTGTCATTAGGGCACCTCCTTCCTCTGTATAGATACACTCGGTACTTGTAGATTGGTGAATCGATACGAATTAGCGATAAAAGTGAACGTTCGCTGTTTCATTTGGCACAAACTTTGCCAGTCTACGATTGCTCGTATTTGGAATTTTCACGCAACTCTCACATATGAATAATCTGAGGGTGCGGATAGCCTAATAAACTTTGGACCTTCAACGGATTGCAATAACCCATTCATTATTTGCAACACGGAGACATCACCAACAATCCAACCGACTGTGCATGATTAATCTGTCTCGTTACTGTTGTACACGGAACTCGCATCGGCCAGCCGGGGAATATCCCCAAATTCATCATCGCAAGCCGCTGCGTGGCGGCTGTCGCGATTACGCTGTCGCTCAGGAATGCACATTAGCCGCGGTGCGATCTATGCTGTTTTTTTTTTATATTTTCACCGCGAGCACTCTCCTTGTAAAGGACGGCCAGCATTACCCGAGTAATGCGAGAGAAAAAAATGGCTAAATTTAGCATCGGAGATCGAGATTAAATCACACAACAAACTGCGGCGAATTACTTACTCGATTTGAATATTTATACCGGACTCGAGCCATGGCTTCACACGTATGAGTGCGGACTTGGTGCTGCGGTATTTGAATATTCACAGATGTAATCGATACCGCACCTGGGGCGCTTTTAGAAACAGGGAAAGGGATCAACACATTTGTGGCGTATTTTCTCCGATTTTCAAACAAACACGATATTGGTAAATTAATGAAACCGACCCGTCAAGGGTGCGATATTATGAAAAGCAACAGAGGATTTTACTTAAGTTGTGTTCTCAAATTAAGAATTACCTTGTGGTTTTAGGATTTGCAAAAAAATAAATTTGCATTGACCCAAACAGGTTTAAATGGTTACCACTCCGCTGATTCATCGTATTCCACAGGAAGAGTTTCTAACATTACAACGATAGTTTGAAACCAGTATGATAAAGAAATTTTAGGCAGCAGAAAAAAACTTGTGCAGCAGGTTTCCAGAATTCTTGATTAAGAATGTTCATAAAATATTCCAAATTTTTTTCTTCATATTTTATTTTAATACCTTCTCTTACGAACTTGAATGTTGAAATGTTAATAGAAGGTAACATGAAAAAAAAAACAAAGTGGCGAAGCTTGTTAAAATCTCTACTTTGTTATCCACATATGCATATTTCTGATTCAAATGATTCAGATGAACAATGATTATGAGGACTTATTCCAGATAGCCTTTGCAAGAAAAGGTTTAGTGATTATCAACCCAGAATCTGCGAATTCAATTCATGGTCTTGCCTATGATTATTTCGGGTGGGAAAGATAAAAGGCAGATCGTTTTTTAGAAGATGGGAAATATATTATTGGAACACGGGTGAATGACACAAATGAAATTCCGTTCAATCTATTCTGAGCGAACTGCTCTGATCGACTATAGGATGTTATTGCCGGAGAATTTGATAAGGGTATTATTTTATTACAATTTGTTGAATAAAATATTGCACCGTCACGATTGGTTGGCGGATGCGACGCAGCAAAAAATCCCCGGACTTTAATAATTGAAGAAAGCAAACATATACCCGTTCCATTTTTAGAAAATGTTGAAAAACTCAGTAGCCTATGTTTTGCAAGAATCTCTTACAAAGCCCAACTCGAGGCGATAAGGTCATACGACCGTGTCGTATTGTCACACGGCGGTCCCGTGAAACAATAAACAACACATGCCGATCGAAACTGGACCGCTCAAATATTACAAAGTGTCCGGAAAAACCACTTTTTACCTGCCAGGTAGAAACACCAAACGAGGCGAGGAAGATAACAACGACGAGACAGGTGTTTTCGATGGATGCAGTGGCGGCGTGGTAGTGGTGGTGATGGGGTGGATGACCATGCGGCGGTAGTTGTTAGAAGGAATGAGACAACCACTATGCGTTGTTGCCTACCGCAAGCAAACTAAAGGCATTCATGACCACCATCATCATCATCGAGCAAGCGCTAGTCTATTTTCCAACAGCTCGATTTTGCCTTGTCGGTTTGTATTTTTATCGCCGCCGAGCGGGGCATCCGTAGCGGGACAGGTGGCTGCAGCAGAGGGACACGAGAGGGTAATCAAAACAAAAATAGCAAACTGTTTGAAGAATCGTCGTAGCAAGCGAACGATGGGCATGTGTGGTAGTGTAGTGTATGACGTTTACAACTACGGATCGATCAAACGAAAACTTCATATTCATAAGTTTAGCTCGTTATCTGAGAAATCAATCTTCGATAAAGCGAATGGAAGGATGACAATAAATTGATCAACCTGTCAGGAAAAACTTCGATAACAAGTTACCATTCTTGATATATGGAGTCTTCGATGGAACGCGGTATCCAACTGCAAGCGACTACTACGACAGTGACGATTCGCGCCGGGACGGTACTTGGAAAATATGTACAACGATCTATGTGTGGTCGCCCTATCGCGCCAGTGTGCGAGACCATTTAGACAGCTGGTAACGGATGGACTCCTTACGGGGGGTGTGCGCTCTGGGGATGGATGAAGCGGTTTGCAGTGTGTGGGAAACATGAAAGAGAGCACGACATTGGGGAAAACCCAAACGTTCGTTCGACTCGAACGCGATGCGGGAGCGATCGGTGGCGGTTTGCTTTCGGAAAAGGGGCGCCCCTGTTGACTGAACTGCGGGGACGATGATGACGGCAGCGAGATATACTGACATACAACTCCTCACGCGGGTTGGGTTGCGCGCGGGTTTACCTACCAAACAAAACCCGAAGGCGAGTTAAATCGATGCCATGGTTTTGCGCCGTTCGAGGCTACGTTGGTGGTAGGTGAACTGCAGAACTGCCGACTTCGTTGCGCAAAGAGAGGCAAAGAAATGGGTGACGAGGGGACAACTAGGGAAAGCCCCAGTAGTTGACCCCCTTCAGTTGGAAACAACGGGGGAGGTCAGTGCAAGGTGAGGGGGAAGGAGCTATTTTAAGCATTTACCAGGGAAATCCAGCAACACGAGAAAGCCACGCGGAGCCTTCCGCCTTTCTTCGTGGAGCCAATAAAACCCATGCCGATTGGTGCTTGCTTACTATAGCTGCTTGCTGCTATCAAGAGGTTTCTGTATTTTCCCATCGTAATGAAGCGGTTTTACCGGTCTGTGTATGTGATTCGCATGACTTTGTGCAAAAAGACAGCAAAGGTACGGTCGTCTGGGATCTTTCTTCAACTGGAAATCCTACCATCCTACAGAAAACCCCAACAAATTTCTTCATTTTCCGTTTGTCAACAAATTCGCACAGAACCGGGCTAATTAAAATAACCGTGCAGCGCTGCGGCTTGCTGCGGTAGACACAAAATATCTGTACGGCCTCTACTAATTTTAGCACACGGGAAAACCTAATTTTAGAGCATATTTTCTTCGACTGGTGATGAAAATTCCTCGCGCGTGATATTTTTTCCCCGATGGCAAAAGAAAATTCCGAAATGGCAGAGCCCTGCAGTGAGAGAGGCGAGAGGCCACGGCGAATGGTTTTGGGTTTTTTCGAAGAGAATTTTTCTATTTTTACCAGCCCAAAGCACGCGGTGCGAGGACCGAAAACATTACCATAAAAAGTCCTGTTTCCCAATCCATTCATTCATCTTCCTAACAGCCAACCTATAGCGGGTGACGCGGTAGAAAACAAGTGAATCGTAGCCTGGTTAGTTAGAGAATTGAATGACCGGGCCGTCCCACGTTGCGAAGGATGATGAGATCATTTTGTGCGATCGTCATGCAACATTATGTTATTTCCCAATCCGAACTGACGAGACAAAGACCAACATTCAACGGCGACTATGAGATTCTGGAGTCTGGTTTTTCTGAGCTCCGGTTGGAATTCCCAGCGCGGTTCAATTCAACGAATAGGATATGACGGTTCGCGGGTAGTGAGATAGATTACTTACCATTGTAGTTCCACTGTTCAAGATCTTGTGGAATTTTGATCGCTAACTGCGCGGCGTGGCTGCTTTGCTGGAGTTCCAGGGCGTCCAGCGGGGTCAGGAGTTCTTTTGCGCAGTCGGTCCTTCGATGCAGGCAGGCCAAATGCAGTGGAGTGTTTCCTTCGACGTCACGAATTCCGGTCTTTGCGCCGGCCACTACTAGTTTGCGAACGATCTTGGGCTGCCCGGTCAACACCGAAAGGTGCAGCGGCGTTTGGCCAATGTCGTTCTGAATGTCCAGCCAAGGTCGTGGTGCCGCATGGATCAAATTGTATACCACCTCGGTGGCCTCGTGAATGACGGCTAGATGGAGGTAGCTGATGGAAGAGAACAGAAAAGAGAATGGCGATCAGCTCGATGATCGATCCGTGCGGAAGGATAGGTCGTGAAACCTGCAGCAGGGGTTGACGTGCATCATCATATTGCGCTAGAGAAACTTAGACGGCGGATAAACAAACTGTTACTGTCCTGTCGAGCGCATGATCAAACTGCAATCGTCAACGGCTTTGGATTTTACGTCCCACAGGCGTTAATGAATTGTCGTAGCCGACAGAAACTCGTTCTAGTATTGATAATTGCGAATGAATGATTTCCTTTTGCGGTAAGCTGGACTGAACCGGGCACCTACCGGCAGTATGGAGTATGTTCTAGGAATTGTAACGACTTTCCAGAGAAAAATAGTAAGCTAGCTGCTGGAGTGTGTGAGTAGGATCAATATTGCCTTACTCGTATGACAAAAACAACGTGATGATCTAAGAGAGGGTATGGCGTTAAAATGCGACGTTTAACTGGGAATGATAATTCATATTCAACTGTCGATGAATAGATACGGAGAATATGATGTGAGGTTACCGATTGAAGGTTTGTGGTACTTTGTGTTCCGATTTTTAATCTTTATTTTCGTTTATAAACAATATTTCAATTTCATGAAAAGAAATGTAAAATACCAAATGTCTTATTCTTCCATGGCTCTACATTCCAACTGGAACTTGCCCTGCCTTCAATTGCGACCAAATTTTTACACTGACAAAAACCAATCATATTATTTATGTGTGGCACACATAAATTTTGACTGTAGCATTTCCCACATAATGGCTATATGAATTCGCAAAGCATATATGTGGAAACACTCATAACCCTCATTAACCAATAACCTATATGTGGTTTTTCATATAGCGGGTGATTATTAACACACACATTAAATTTATGTGTAAGTTTTTCTTAAATTTTTGCCAATAAAAATGTGTGGATTTTTATCATTTGTATACTAACGAATGCTAATTAGGGCGTTTTGGCAAGTGTCACTTTCTGGATTGAACGAAAGAAAATGTTACGCGCCAAAATTTATCGATCCCGCCAAAAGCGAAAATGAAACGTCAACGCGGTTCCGACGTCAATTTAGTTTCGCCCTAATGAGTGAAGCCATAACTCAAGCAAACCCAATTGGGTCCTAAAGCCCTACCTCCAAACGATAGTGCATCGGTCAAGAATACTTGAACAAAAATTCCGGTAAAAGTCTAAATCAGCAAAAACTATATTTTTGTGTTTGAGACATTTAAAGGCAAATTTTTAGCTGTGCAACTTCTGTTGCTGAAAAGGCAACATTTCAGAACGTATGAACCATCAGCCCAAAACGTCAGGCCCATGCCCATATATAACTGTCAAAGGTTGAGTCAAGTTCCCTGCGGTTTTTTGCTAGTGCGTTTGAATAATATTGTTTCGATCGTCAAACAAGATCGAAAATGTCGAGGAAGCATTTTCTAGCTAAATTAAACGATGTTCCTTTCGATCTTTGAGTCGAAAGAAAAACTGATGATTAACTTCATCGTTTCCTGAAAGAAAATCGAATATCTATTCTTTATTTTAGGACCCAATTAGCGGATGATCACTGTACTTTAATTAGCAAATCCCAATTATCGAATGTTTACAGGTAGTAATAGGAAGCTTTTCTATGCCTGCCATTATGTGCATATGTATCTTGTGAGACACGAGAATCGAACTCTAGATCTTCGGATTGGCAATCCTACGCCTACAGAACAATTATGTTAATGAAGTAATTAAAAAATGAATGAGAGTTTGTAATTTTTTAAGTTTAGTTACAGGAAATAATGAAGTCTTTAGGGAAACATTCGTCTGAATTGCATTACATTATTGTCGGTAAGAGAATGCTTATAGCATTAATGTAAGATATAAAAGTTGTATTTCAAAGTGAAAAAAAAATTTGCTTTGTTCTGCCTTTCTGCTTATGATTGATGTGGTACCAATCCAGTTCAAGCCACTACTAAACTTTAGCAAAACGAAACTCGTCCGGAAAGCACACTATCCTCAAGCTACGCCAATACCTCAAGTACTGATCGGAGCGAATGATTTAGAATCGTCTCATTCTCCATCCCTCGTGAAAATGTCATTAAGCTAACCAGTCTTTCTTTTGCCATCCCGCTAGGCTCCACATACCGTGCGAATGGACTAACGTCAATCCCTGTTGTTGTTGATGTTGCTGCTGAAGTTGAAGCAGCAGCAGCAGCAGAATAGGTGCGGATGTAGAAGGGGATTTTGCACAATCAAGCGCGATTCGATTGGCTGCTGTTACTACACTTGGCGATGGGAAAATCCCAGATTGTTGCTTTGCTGGGCTGTCGCCTCTGGAAGGAACCCGATGCAAACAGAGACAAGCGCAGGGCCATTTAGGAGTGCGATTTTTTCTTCTCTGGAACTGATAATATTGGCTTAGGAAAATAACATCAACCGCAAGGCGGTGTGAATTTGAGTAGTTTCACAATAGCCAGTACAAAACTATTTTTTACGTTGAAAAAAATATGCATATATGCATGAAAATTGAATTTTTCAACAACAAGTCAGGATTTGTTGTTGTTTGAACATAACGAATCGTGGTTTGTTTCTCTAATATGATGGATGCAAAATCCCTGATTATGGTTGTACTAAAAAAAAACAAGATTTAATACTTACGTATCACCGTCGTCGTTCTGATGGAAATACTTTTCCCATTTCATCAGGTGCATGGCATGTTGCTGCTCCTTGAACTTCAGGTGCATCTGTCGCAAACTGATGCACAGGTCGTCCACCTTCATTGGATCGGTGCTGCTTACTGGGTTTGCCGAACGGGACTGCTGGCTGGAGTCGAGATCCACCCCAGAATCGAAGGTACGAGAATCTTCCTCCTGTTGCTGCACCGGTTGCTTCTGATTTCCGGAGTGATAGAGCAACTCCACTGGAGCTTCCGGTTGCACTGACGATGTCGAGCTGAACAGGTTATCTGAACTGAAATTCTGGCCGGAATGGAAGCCCGAATCTATCGCTCCGCTATCGGTGGAAACTTTTTCCTGCTTGTTCTGCCCTTCTGGAAGGGAAAGGTGCGTGAAACCTTCAGCTGACGACGCTCCTCCTCGTGATGGATACATGTTTATCTGCTTGTTTTGAAATAATTGGATCGTTTTGTTTGTTCGTTTGGCAAGCTTAGACACACTGTTATCTTCTCCTCAAGGATCAATCACTTCAAGCAAGGATTATTTAAACCTGACCACGCTACTGATAGTGGCCAATTTCGTATGGCTAGTTTCCTAATGACTATTCAACACAAACCCAAGATGGCGATTCAAATAAGTCACTTTTGATTCCACAGATGTTCTCCACATATTATGGATGCACTTTTCACCAGAAACTTCAGAACTATTTATACTCAAAGTTTAAATGCAGTATTACTTTAAAGGTCAAACCCGCGCTGAAAACTTCTAATTCGATACTCGTTCTCGATTCAATCCTCCAATGCTAGTTTAGTTGGCGATCTACCGAGTATAATAACGAGCTGACACAATCAGGTACAAGCACTTTGCCCACAAACACAACTGCACGCGAAATTCACACGCACAGTGCCCGTATTGCTGAACAAGGTACCTATTGAACAAGTGTTGGTACGAGAGCACACATGGACGTCGCGGGTAGATTGGAAATAATCGCGATTTTGCTTCCTGAACGCAAGCCAGGCAAACGAATCGACCGAAAACACTTGCTATTCGCTCAACAGTTCAAACCGAACTGATTTGTGTGGTGGCCGGAGTCTCTGAGCAGAGCTGACGAATGCCGCCTAGTCGAAGGCTTCGCATCATCATCAGAGAGCGGCGCGAATCAGAAAAACACTACACTGCTCGTGCCATTACAGTTTGTAATTCCCACATTGCTAAATAGGCATATGGCTCATACTTGCTGATCGGATGGAACCATGAAGCACTACGAGTACCGTTATTACGTCACGAACCCCAATCGCGTGGCTTACCGCCGTGTACAAACATTGAATGGGGAGATCCTAAAGTGCAGACCAGCTGATAGGTTTAAAGGGGACTTCTAATTTTCCAAGAGCAGAGTAAACAACAGCACTGTGGTAAAAACTGTGGTTTCATGGTCGCTGTAGATTGGGACTTTGGCGAAAGTTGATAAGTGACATCCATGTTTAGCGGAATAATTGGGGCTAATAAACTTGTATTGATAACATCTTTGGTTCATAGAACGAAACCTAGCCCTGTGACAATTGTGGAATCCCATGGGAGAGTTTCGGTTAAAACCAGAGTAACATTTAAAATAAAACCTTACAGACCTGAGTGACAATTGCAAGAGGTCTTGAATAAAATATAAACACAAGGGGCACAAATTGGGTGATGGTTCACATGCAACAACACTAATTCAACATATTTAAGCAATTATAACATTACAAGGCAATATAGCATTACATTCGTACCAAGCAACGGAAAAGGCAAATGGAAAGAGCATATGAGAGCATCAAGCATCTTCCCGAGTATATGCACCAATACTATGAAGTAGTAGAAAACCTGTCGGCTTATAATCTTGGCCAAACACAGTGGATCTTGGGTGACGATTCTATATTTCTAGACTAACATTTAAAAAGGGCGTAACAGCCAAAATTATTCCTTCTGATTCTTCATCTACATGTATAGCTATATATATAGACGAAGAATCAGAAGGAATAAATTTTGGCTGTTACGCCTTTTCAAATGTTGGTCTAGATTTAACGTATATGTTAGGAAAGCCTAATAGAACTATTGTGAGATTTGAATAACAGGTGCATCAAGTGTGAAATTAATCTGGAATCAAATAATGATCGTTTATTGCTTATCGCTAATCATAATGACTATCAAATACTATTGCCAATTAAAATGCCAATGATCCATAGTTAAAAGCGTTTCCAATAAAAAATAAATAAATTGCGACAATAATTTGAAGATGGAAAATAACATTTATTGGATTTTTTTAGGCGATGTTTCACCCCAGATTATTTATAATTCAAAATATTAGATATTAGACGTAATCGACAATATTTAAGAAAATATTTTTTTAAATTAAATAATTAAACTTAGCCAATTAAGTCGTTTTATTTATGGTCAGAATAGAAATCTGAAGATGATTTAAGGTTATAAAAATAATTCAAATGTCTTTCAAGCACTCCCTCACCATTTCTCTCAAGTTGACGAATTTACCAACAGAGGACATATGGGTTGAACAAAGTTGCACAAACGAAGTGGATTGCGAGTAAGAATCATTTGAGAATCGTATTATGATTTTAAGCATTAATCGTCACGTTTAAGCTCCGGGAATATGGTTGCATTCCTTATCATTTTAAAATGATTCTCCCTACAACTAATCTGCATTTATTATTTGAATTTTAACAATTTAGTAGAAGCCAAATTTACTTTAGTATTGAGGACATCAACATTTGTATATGGAATTTTAATTTCTGATTCAAAAGCACTCCAAAAAGTAAGTAGAATTATTTAGTCACTTTAAATAGAAATAATAAACTTGCACAAACGAACCGATATCAATTTTTTAGATCCAATACTTTCAAAATGGTTGCATCACGAGAACAACGTAAAAAAAAACTTACCGAATGCTTCCAATTTCCGAGATGTACACGTTAACAAATCACTTTCCAAACCTATATCCTTTGTAAGAACAACTTTCACCAAAACAGTATAATCACACAAATATCACTTCTTAAGAACTTCCTCGATATATTCCGCAAGTAATGTTTCTTCCACAAATCCAAACTAGAAAGTGACTCTAGCTGAGCATTCCCGTCGAAAAGAAAGTTTCCCAGAATCGTGCTGGGAAAACATCCTTCCCTTCTCGCTGTATCCACTTTCCGCCATACTGCCCAACATCGCAAACGAACGCCAGAAAGAGTCAGCATCTGCCCAAGGGCCCATATGTCCGCACCGGAATTATCTACCCGTCCCGTACATACCCGCACTAATTGCACCTGGATTGGATTTTTCCGCACGGGAAATCGCACAGGACGAACGAAACGAACGGAGGTTTAGCATAAAAACACAATTGGATAAACCATCCGCCATCTGGTGCCCTGTGCCGCACCGCCGGGGAACGGGCGGTATTTCCGCTCTTCCGAAAAACCCAAAGATCGCAATAAACGGACGACGCAGCATAAGGAGCGCATGCGGCACACGGTCAGCCAGAGAATTGTTGATTAACTTATGCGGAAGGGCTTTGTTTGCTAGGCGCCTTCGCATGTTAAATATGTGATTAGCATAAAGCGCATTTTTATGTCCTTGGAAGATAGGGTGACCATTTGGCAACCATCTAAAAATATTTATAAAGGCAAAAAATTATTTATCCGACAGGAGAAAATAATGTTTGAGGCAAAACAATTGTTTTTTGATGCGGTCTCTAGACGAATCCATTTAATTCCCACATTCGATAGTAGGTTTACAAATTCTAAGTGTTGATTTATAAAGGTAAATTTTTCGGGGAAACAGGGACGTGCCCGGAGATAGGGCCAGAAAGGACTTTTGGATTCAATAAGACACTTTTATCAATTAAAGTTGGATCAAACTAAATACCTATACGAACAGATGGAGACGCATGGTGCGTCAACTTTTCATTAAAATTCCAGTTTCCTTTTCAGACACATTCCGGCGTGACGTTTTGACTTACTTTAAAATGTTTTTATTTTTTTGTAGAAAACTTGCATAAAATATCAGTAAATAAATGCATTACATATTCTTAATCCCTGTAAAATCTCGGATCGAATAGATATATAAGAAAATGGCTTTCTGGGATGCAACAACGCGCGTGAATTCGTGATTTTGTACCTCGACTTAAACGGTCAATTCTCTGCTCTGGTTATTATTTTACTCCAAAAATAATGAACACCCTTCAAATATATGAGGATGATGGATGACCCTACGAAGTAATATGCCTAAACTACGGACTTCGCTTTATTCGACATCAACATTTCGTAACGTTACAACCTAAGCTGCTCTAAAAACAGGGTTTTCAATGCGTTGTAATGTCATGTCACGAAAAAGTATACCACTTTAAAATCATATTGTACCAAAATGAAAAAGATATAATGTTCGATAATGTATTAGATGAAATCCTGGTTTTTGACCAATGGCACGGAACGTTAATTCCAATGCCCAAATTTGCAAACTAGAATACATATTTTGGCTTCTTTGGCATTTATACCGCCCAGGTAACCAGTAAGCATTATATAAAGCATTTAAGTGGCATTATATGCGCCTTTACTGCAAAACTTTAAATGCCAATAAGCCCTTTAGTCGCCTTTAATGCTATTTTAATGCAGGTTTTGGCCCAATATATCCCAAGTAACATTTTAAGCTTTATTCCTCTCTTTGAATGGTTTTCAAGATCAAATTATAAGAACTCACAATAAAACCCGCTACCACACGACGACCTTGTGATGACCACTATAAGAGTAAGATATGACCAAGTGGCCCACTCTTGATAACCACTATAAACTTATTATAAGAGTATTTGGAAACCCTTTTTAAGCCACCAGCAAAAAAGGGAAATTGGCTGCGGCAGCTGTCAAAAAGGTTATTTTGAAAAAAAAAAAACATCACAGAAAAATAATAACCAAATGGATTGTAGATAAAAATGACAACAACAGAATATATTTATGCAGGTTTTTTTTCATAAAGTATATTCATTTAAACGAACTGCGCGTTCAGTTTTATTGTGAAACCTAGTAAAAAAATGAGATTGGGCACTATGCGCCGACAAAATTCTGTAGTTCTGGGCCATAAAATTGGACATAATTATAACATCGATATCCTAAATATCCACTTAATCTATTGATTTTCCTCGCCAATATATTTGTAATTATAACCAATTGCTTGGAAGGTCCTTTACGAGGTGTTAATATTGTCTAAAAGTGAATTTCAGTAAAGAATTTCACTGACTGCTTTTCTATTTTCAATATGGCCATCATGCAAATCGAAAGAAAAACGTTGCTCTCATTAAACACTGTAATAAACTCGTTGCAATACAAATATTCTTATTGGGGTTATTTATTCGACCACATTACGGCCAAAAATTATGGCTTTGATCGAGTTTTGAGAATATGACTTAATACGCTCTCCGTGACAACCCTAGAGCTGCCCATAAGATCAATCAGTACTTGACGTTTGAAGCTTTTTCAGCAGATTTATGAGAGGTTTATTGATAGCAATAAGAACGCCAATAAAACTTAACCTCTAGTCTTGGTGATTGCTGTCATAAATCCGCTATAAGAATTAAATAAATCCAACAAGCATTGAAATTGTTACTTGGGATGACTGCTTAAATGCTCAATCCTACTTTATCGATAAAGTAGAAATTTTGCTGAGTAGCATTTATTCAGCATCCGAAATGCTGAATTAATGCTTAATTTTAAAAACAAGAAAAAATGTTTTTTTATTGGCATTTTTTTCTAATTCTTTTTTACATAGTTTTTTTTTCATATTATATCGTTATTGTATTTTCTCATATTTGAAAATGGAACATAATTTTTTACTTTCTTCGAGCGGGATTCGAACTCGCGCTCTTGCCACCCGACGCTGTTGTTGTCATCGCCCTTACCAGCTGAGCCATAAGAGATAGATGGTAATGGGAATAATGTTGCCCAACATAAACACTACGCTCCTTCAGGAACATTAAAACCTCATCTAACTCATCTCAGAATTCAACCGTCACAAACGTCATACCCAGTTGCAATGAAACAGCTACGGTAGTGCTGCTTTAATGCAACCATCGAAAATAGTGCAATGGAATAATTAAATGTATCTAAATTATGTAATTAGTGATAACGTTAGGTTAACGACAAGTACTCCTGTCAATGGTCGGAATGGAAAAAACATTCTGCACGTACCGATTTCTGTTCTCAAATGTAAGTTCATTGGACAAATAGTTCCCGCTATATGGTTTCATATTGGAAAACGTTTGACGTATGAACACCACAGGCCTTAAAGTGGCACTAATGTAGCTGTTCCATTGCACTTAACGAAAAACAACATTGTGCATTCAAAATGCTATTATAAGACTATGCCTCTCATGATTGCTTTGAAAATGCTTATTTAGAACAGCCAGGTTTTCGAAATGCTTATTTACAGCATGGAGCACATGCAATGCCAGTATAATGCTACTATAGTGCTTAATTTAATGCTTATTGGTTACCTGGGGAGTATAAACAAAAAGCTGATCTATCGAGCAAACTTCACCTAGGTACTTAAACTACCTAGGTACGCAAACTTCAAAATTCACATTTCTTACAATTTTAAATCAAATTTTATAAAAGCACTGATTCTTCGAAATCTGGAACTTTTAAATCTGTAAATATGTCTTAACAACCGTCACTCTTCATTATTATCAATTATACTAATTGTTAGTCAAAAACTTATTTTTCGCTAAACTATTATCATATAGAATATTTTATATAGATAATGTAAAAAATTGTGTTTAAAAAAATTGGTGCTTGTCCGATGAATGTGACTACAGCTTGCTTCTTGTGTGAAACCTATTATTGAGCCTGTCAAAATTTAGTTATTTCTCTTAGTGCGCTCGGTAATGGTGACCAGATTAGAGTCATTTTGACATTCAAGAGGTACAATATATTTACATATTTAATTCAATGAAGGCTTTGATCTTACAATTAATATTACCACTAATCAACTCTGCCTCTTAGGGTCTGTTCACAAATTACGTAACGCTTCTGGGGGGAGGGGGGAGGTCCAACTTGCGTTATACTTTGTTACACTAAATGGTGGGGGAGGGGGTGGGTACTACCAAATGTTACGCATAACGCGAAAAAAATTTTATTTGAATGTCTATTTTTTAAATTACTGATTGAAGTAATAGCTGTTTATCGTTATTGTATATAAGTCATTAAGGGCCCTCCTTAGCCGTGCGGTAAGACGCGCGGCTACAAAGCAAGACCATGCTGAGGGTGGCTGGGTTCGATTCCCGGTGCCGGTCTAGGCAATTTTCGGATTGGAAATTGTCTCGACTTTCCTGGGCATTAGGTATCATCGTGTTAGCCTCATGATATACGAATGCAAAATGGTAACTTGGCTAAGAAACCTCGCAGTTAATAACTGTGGAAGTGCTTAATGAACACTAAGCTGCGAGGCGGCTCTGTCCCAGTTTAGGGATGTAATGCCAATAAGAAGAAGAAGATATAAGTCATTATCGAAATCAAGCATGCTGACATAGCGGGACTGATATGCGTAAAAATACCAAGCGAATATTGTATTTCTCGACACCACATTTCCGCAAAACAATGTAAATGGTTATAATCGCAAATTCTATTTTCGTTTCTACTAGCTGCATCCTTGATATCCTTGATGTTTGATCATGAGCTATCCCTATTCCAACAGTGTTGAAAAATACCAAAACCCAAATGCTTCAAAGGTAAAAAAATCTGCCTTTAAAATTTTCATAGTTACGCGTTACATAGGGGAGGGAGGGGGTATCAAAAATGTTACTTTTTGTTACGAGGGGGAGGGAAGGGGTCAAAAACTCGGATTTTTGCGTTACGTAATTTGTGAACAGACCCTTATTAACAATTTTGTTGCTCAAAAGATAAAAAAATATCTTCCTTTGATGCTATGATGATGTCTTCTTTTGAATGCATTTTTGTAATTGTATAATTTATATAATAAACCTTGGCCGAATCGTTGAAATGTGCGTTGGCCAGCAAGTTCACCGGACCTAAACCCTATGAATTTCTCTGTCTAGAGTACGTTAGAGGCCGCGCCTGCTCTAAAATATCATGTTTTTAGCAAGTCCGGAGACGATATCTAGGAGTGAGGAGAAATTGCTTTCTTTAAATGCAATTAATTGCATATTATTCGGCAACTCGGCCGTACGAAAATGTATAAGTTTGCTCTGTATGATGAACGCATCTGTCTGGGTTGAAGCAAAGGGAAAAGATTATGTCATCTTAAAATGAACGCGTCTGCCTGGTATAAGATAAAGGGAGGAGATAATGCCTTCTTTAGATGATAGCGTCGCCCTGTATTAGGGGAAAGGAAGTGATAACCCCTTCCTCTAATGAACACATTTGCCCGGTATAAGACAAAGAGGATAGATAAGCATTAAATAAACTTTATTTTTAAAATTATAAGTTAAGACCACTTATGCGAAGTTAAGACCACTTATGCGTGAAATTAGGAACCCTCCTATTTTCATGATATCAGTTCACGGCAGGTCCTATCCGCTCAATCCTTTCCGGACGAGTTTCCGCATTTCTCCTCTTTGGCAGCACTGTAACCCTTTTAGCTACATTCGGGTCTGCCACCTGCGTGACCTTACTTACTTCGGAGTTGCGCCGCTGATGGCCATCCGCTTTTGGAATTCCTTTTACTTTAAAGTAAAAGTATCGATACCTCAGTGGTATCGTTTCATCCCTATATATAAGTCTTGAAAATTCATCAAAAAATAAAGGCGATACCTATATTAACCTCAACACTTGATTTCGTGACGGTCCTAACTTCTGAAGAAATTCCGTTGAGGAACTTCCGGAGGAACTCCTTTGAAGAACTTCTGGAGGAATTTCTTTGTGGAACATTCGGAAGGACTCCCGGAGGAATTCTTGGAATGGTTTTCATCCGTTAGTTTTGAAAGTTTTCCGGTCGTTTAAACAAACTGGAAGTCGGCCATCTTGAATTCCAAAATTCCAACATGCAGACAGACATATTCTAACCGTATCTTGGATAGATTTGTACCAGCAAAGATCATTTTAAACATTAATTTAATTTTATTAACTAAATCATGAGCTTAGGGGAGAATCGGACAAATCATTTCACCAATATTTCTATCCTCTCCAGGAGCAGCAAATGAGATTTTCCGTTTATTAATTCGCTTTTATGGTGTACTTTAGGGGAAAATGGGGCAAAATGGGCCCTTTCCAATGGTTTGTCAGTAGTGGAAATTTTACCAAACCATATCCTCGTTTTTTTTTCTACATGGATCTCTAAAATAGCAGCATTTAAATAAGTACCGTTACGGGCCCTTTTATTCCCACTTTGCTCTGGTAGGACTGTCACCCTAGGTATTGCTGACACAATACAGCGTTCCGTTAATCAACCGCTAGACACCAGGCAGACGCTGTTTGAGCCACACAGAGTACGCAACTCTTAACTGGCGGGCTTGTCATCGATCGTCCCGTGGAAGCGTGAGATAGGAACTTGTGGGGACTACAGCTATATTGGACGCTCCTTCCATAATGTCAACCCACCATTTTTGCAGCCTGTGAATCGCAAGTACAGACATAAAATTCGTGCAAGCTGCGACTGGGCTCTGATTCTCAGTTCAATCAAGACTTCACGAACAGCAAATAGCAAACTTTTCAGAACCATCATTTTACATAAAAGAAGGTTCAGCCGAGGCGAATTTTCTTCAAAGTGCAAATCATAATTGCTCGGCAACGGCAGAAAGTTACGGTCGGTAGCAGAATCACGTAGCGGCGGAAAATCATCGAGTGGCTAAAATCGGCGTCAGTAGCAGTCAAGTGAAATTTTCATTCAAGATTATGAGACGCTTTTAACGGCAAATCATCGCAAAGATGACTTCTACAGCTACCACAGCAGCCTAAGATCAACGTTAGTAAACATATTCAGAAAGTAAACATTCAATATCTTACTCTTTACAAAAACCTTCGTCCAATTGGCGGTCGTATTTCGGATACAACCTCTGCTTTTTTATCACAATTGCTCCATGGCGATTTCGGCCATCAAAACACCCATTTCTGATTCGGATTTTTCTGTATCCGATTAGATTCAATAGCGATATACTAACTTACTCCAGAGTTGGAATTCAACTAAAACCAGCACCTTCTTCAAAAAAAAAAGATTAAGCCACACCAGATTTGTGTTTTTCTTGATCTGACTTGGTTCTCTAGTGGTTCCGACCATCTCTCAACCCACTTCAGAACTTGGTTTTATTGCCCAAATTAGGTTCAGTTGTCTCTCCAAATAAAAGACACACCTCTTCGGTCTAGATTTCTTTTAATCTTGGGATAGGATATTGTGTTAGTTATAGAGGATATTATAGGTATCTGGAATAATTTTGGCAAGCAATGCGATCTTTGGGATGGGATACAAAATACGCGCATTGAAAATACTATACTCACGTTTCTACCTAGGTATCAAACTGGCGTGGGGTCGTTCACTAATTACGTGAGCATTTTTTCTTGGTTTTTCGGATTTTTCCCATACAAATTATTTTTTGTTTATTTGAAGAGTAAGAAAATGACAAACCCCCCTCCCCCCATATGTGCTTACGTAATTAGTGAACGACCCCTATGACCTAAAGTACGACCATACGCGCACTAATTATTTAATTTCAACGCTGCACAAAGCAGAACAAATTAAAATTAATTGTATATTATTCGGCAACTCGGCCGTACGAAAACCACAGCACATGTTTCGAAATTAACAAATTGATGTGAAATATGCGAAAAAGAATCCACGTGTCTTGGGGGGACTCGAACCCTCAACCTCCTACTCTCTAGATAGGCATGATAACCCCTACACAACAAGATCACTTAAAGGTCACGTTTGCGGAAAAGCCATCAGAATCTGAGTACCAACCTCCACCGCGGTTAGCTCTTTTTTGCAAATTAAATATCTTTCGGATGCTTGATTTGTCCAATCTTCACATGTGCCTCACTGTTGTATATCCACAGTCAAGCGAGCCCACCTTGTTTATTATTCGAGAGCATCACACTCTATGTCCCCAACAACGGGCTGGGTGGATTTGTATAGAGTGTGAATCAATCACACTCTGCTGTGCTAAAGGCTTGCTAAAGCATTTGATGAGTGCGATTGCTCTACGCATACGGTCGCGTGTACTCAGACTAATAATGATGGTGGAAGACCGACACTTGATTACAATTAATTGCATATTATTCGGCAACTCAGCTGTACGAAAATCATTTTTTTGTTAAATATCTTGGCTTTTTCTGCAAACGTAACCTTCAAATGGTCTTCATGTGTAGAGGTTATCACGCCTATCTAGAGAATAGAAGGTTGAGGGTTCGAGTCCCTCCAAGACACGTGGATTTTTTTTCGCAAATTTCATATCAATTTGTCCATTTCGAAACATGTGCTGTGCATATGCACAGCCAGGATATTTAACATCAAAAAAGAACAAATTATTCCGAATGATTTCTTATTCATTTGCTCACCCGCACAGCAGAACCAGACACGCAATCGTGCGTCCAACACAAAACATGAACAAACCTGCACTGCTGAAGTGAACTTTTAACTTTGAAGTGGGAAAGTCAATGGTCAGACTTTCTCACTTCAAAGTTCAAAGTTCACTTCAAAGGTTTAGTAGTACTTCCGAACCACCGACAGATCTACTCCAGGGTTGATTTTTTTTTTAATCTGGATAGTTTTGATACAGATTCCGATAGATCGACCCACTTCGAAGTTGGATTTTGAGTCCGTTTTTTTAATTTCCCTAAGTTTACTAAATGAAGTTCTCTTACAGTTATCATAAGGAAAATATTAATTTAGTGCATCATGCAAAATATTAAGATTTTTAATCTACACGTCACGTTTTTGTGATATGTCACGCATCTCAAACCTTCCGACTCCGTGATGTTATTTAATTTATAGACGGCAGTAGAAAACTTTCAGTCTGCAAGGTTCTTTACATATTTTGTTAATAGTAAAAATCATCACCCAATTTAAAAAAATCTTTGGAATGTTTTCTGCAATCTACACATACTTTCAGATACAAGTTTCCTAAATATGGATTTAATGCACCTTTAAATCATTGAACTTTTCAAAATTCAAATTGATCTCGAAATGTTGAATAGTAAGATGAAGTCAACGCTACGGTTCTGATTAGTCGTTTTGACCCATGTTCGAATATTATTAAAGAAATAAGTACTCTTAAATAGCAATGAAAATCCTTCGATTTTTTAAAGAATTTCTGGAAGATTCAATACTGGAACTACTGGATCTAGTTAGAATAAGCATTGAGCAGGGTTTGCAGAAATCCCTCTCAATGGATAACGAACAAGAATAAAAAAGGCAAAAACTGTTCCGAATCATAACAAGCCATGATAAAAAATGTATCAAACTTGTATACAAGTGCGAAAAAAACTATTCTCGCTTTGTCCTCGCTCATTTTGTGTTGAAGACCGCACAGCTGTGTAGAACAAGTTGAAATGCATCATCAGAACCAGGGGTGGCATTGCGCATCTCGATTCGAACGCAATTCTATCGAGTCGAACATGTTTGGCATTACGGCTTTCGCTTCGATCTCGAAAACGACTCATCGTTCGAGTATGCTTGATGAGGTACAAGAATAACGAGATGTTTTGGCATTATGGATACTCGATAGCACACTGGAAAACGACTCAAGTCGAATGAAAAACACTCGTCACCTTTATAGCTTTCGAATGTTGTTCGAGAGTCATTTCTAGCTGAAAGTTTTAATTATATTTGTTAATATTTCTCTACGGGAAGAGAATAAATGTTTCATTATTGTATCTTGAAGGAAAGAATGTCTTTAGTATACCTACTTTTATAGTTTCCAGACAATATGCAATCTCTCATTATCCCGAAATCCGCGTAAAAACGACTTCAATAATAAAAAAAAAATGTTTAACCGTTTACACGTATTTTATGACGATAGCGATAAACCGCGTGAAATCGATGGGGAAAATCTGCGTAAAAACGTGTATATACCAAAATCTACGTAAAAATAGTTGAGTTAAATAAAAAAACGCGCAAGAGATAACCCAAGTGCATTTAACTAAAACACATGGAAACATCAAAGTAATTTATTATCGAATCCTTCTTTAGCTTTAAATTACTTAGCTCAAAATTGATTCTGTGGCATACACTCGAATAAACATAAAACTTATAATTTGTGTCGTAACAATATCTCAATTTACAAAACATATCGTATCGGCATGATGTTTTAATCGGTTGCAACTGCTCAATAAATAATATTCCTTTTGAGTCATTGAGCACAAATTGCTTGTTTATAAATTAACTGCCAATTCATGCCCTGGAAACATGCTACACGCAGATGAAATTACTCTTATTCTCTCTGTTTACTCACTTTCGCCATGTGCTGAAGGTTGTCTCTCCAACGGGCGGCATACAAAACACGGAGACAGCTATCTCTTATTCTCTCTGTTTACATTTTGTTTGACAGAACATACTCGATTGAGCTAGTACAGCACCATTCGAAATCTTGTACTGCGACTGAATGAAGTCGAACGAAATACATAATGCCGCAATTTTTTCGAAACGAATGCAAAAACGTACGAATCGAGTGATTCGTTTCGAGATGCACAATGCCACCCCAGTTCTCCCCACGTTTGAAGCTTTTAAAAAGAAATTTATCATGAGGTATACCGGAAAAAGTCTCTCGCGGTATGCTACATATCGTATATGTATACGGAGATGATAAGTGAGAGAATTTTTAATTCTTTTTTGAATTCAATCCCTGGCGTTGAGCAATTCGCACAAATTGGACACTAGTCAGTATCTCTTAGATGGAGACAATGTACTCTCCAACAGTCGAGATCTGTTCTGGCCACGTCCTTGAGAATGCTGAGGAAGGGAAAGGGTTGGACACCTACTTAAGGAAGATGCAGAGAACTCTACGACCTCTCACCAAGGAAGGTATTTAGAATCATTAGTGTGGAAGGTATGCTATTAGGAATCGTTCTGGTAGGATGTGAAACACAGAAACTACTAAGGCAGAAACACAACTAAGGCAGAAACGTCACAAACAAAGAGACGAGGCCTGGGATTGAACCCACGACCTCCTACAGAAGCGGCAGCCACTAGACCACCAAGCTCGTCGCACTACTGGATCTGATTAAGTGTATAAAATCCAACTCTGAATTGTGTCTATCAATGATCAAATCGTTAACGAACCTATTCGAATCAAGAAAAACCCTCATCTGGAATGGATTGGATGATGACCGGAATCGCCATAGGAAAATCTAAATCTAGAGTGACTTGGATGGCCGCGATTGAAGCTAGTTGGATCAAGAGCTGTGGTGTAGGCTGATTGATGGTCGAAATCGTCATCAAACCTGTCTGGATCTAGGAATATTTAATTTTGGGACAGGTATGTTGATGGTTTGGAGGCACTGGTGGATATGGAGATAGATTTCACAGAAGTGAAATATTAGAAAATTGCCAAGCTTTCGAAGAATGATGTTCTACTGAAGAAGGATGGCAAGTGTCGTATGTCTTATCTAGAGAAAATGCGATAAGCTAGCTAGATTGTTGCAATTTCCGCATAGTCAGTCTCCGGCGCTATCTAAAAGGTACTCTCCCGAATTATTAAAGTTTTAAGGTACTCCGGGGCAAGTGAAAATACGGGGTAAGTGGGTACTATGGCTGCTGATCAATCGATAAACGTTTTTAGTGGTAACAATCTTCTAGAAAGATGAAGCAGGACTATCAACGAATACAGCCCACACAAAAATATTTGGAATCAAAACCATTTGAGGCACCATGCTAATGCTATTGCTTGATCATGACTTTAGACTACCGGGAAAATCTATTACTTATATTTTAATTCAATGGATTTCCACCATAATAGTCGTTTTTAAATTTATCATTGATGTGGAAGGTGAATAATTTGAGCAATCAAATAATTGTGTGACATCGAAAATGATTTATAAGTTTTAATTTAAGCCAAAATTTGCAATTTTCACTTACCCTTTAGTTTTAACATACATGGGGCAAGTGGGACATATTTGAACAACAATTTCGATAGAGCCCTTTTAATTGTTTTTAAATCGTTGTCTAGTGAAAAATATCTTCGACACTCATATATCATATGGATCTGAATCAGATGTAGTTTGCTTATAGTTGGTTTCGCTGTTAAATAGTATTGTACAGTTGATTAACAATAATACTAAATTCATTCTAAAAATTATCTCCCGCAATAGTTGTAGCAATGCGATATTTTTCCATTTACAGTGCAAATAATCTATTTGTTCAACGATAGGTCAACAAAATTTGTCTTGTGTTTTGTTATTTTCAAATTGCGCATCAAATTTACAGATTTTCAGATAAATAAAGTGCTCAACACATAAATTGGCAATTTCGTTCTATTACAAATTTATAGCAGTGCGCATAGCCTGAATAAAAACGTTTCTTTTGAAGTACTGATTTATGTAATAATCTGTGCTTTAAACACAGAACATTCACTCGAATGGTGAATAAAGAATTGCTTATCCTTTCCATCTAAAACATTTGGTACAAAAGTAACCCATTGAAGAGCAAAACAAGAGCCAATTAAACAGTAAATCGGCTGTTGTCTGGTGTTCATATTTGCTAAAATTATAATCCCTTCCTTGTAGCAAAAACAAAAATCCGACAAGCAACAAACCTCCATCCATGATCTGAAAATACTACGACTCAGAAGTAACATGAACCTATAATTAGTTTAGTTCGACAGTATAAAACAGAATAGGTCCCACTTGCCCCGTTTGAAGGGGTAAGTGGGTCCTACAGGTGAATTAATTTCTTTCACTACCAATATTTTTTGTAATTGAATAAATGGCTTACAACACGTCTACACTTCAACAACGGAAGCATATAATGATGTATGTGTGGTTAATGTTCTGAAATATCGTGTTTTATAAGTATGCGTTAACAATTTTGCTGAACTAGCGTTTTTTTAGGTCCCACTTGCCCCGGGGTACCTTATAAAAAAAAAAAATACGTGAGCACCCATCTTCGTATTCAATGGCTCTACATTCCAACTATAACTTGGCCGGCTTGTCAACTTAGTGTTCTATTAGCATTTCCTCAGTTATTAATTGAAAGCGCTTCTATGCCCGCCATTGCATGAGTAGGGTAAGGTGGGGCAAGATGGATCACGGGGTGAGATGGCTAAGGGCCGTTTTTGAGCATTGTATACATTCTAATGCAGATATTATGCCTTTGTAAGAAGAATAATTTGGTTCTACTTTATTGGCACTCGATTTGAGGATAAAAATTTATTTTGGTAGATAATGGCAAAGTAAAATATTAAAATATTTAAGTAAAGTAAAATATTTTTAAACCTATCTTTTTGTGTGTCATTTAATATCGTGAAAAAAAAATGTAGAATTCAAAGGTTACCCGTTTTTCCCCGCTGTTTGATCCATCTTACCCCGACATTTTTCAATCAACAGGAAATAGACTTATTTTCGAGCGTCTTAGGGGAAAATTGTTACACGGTTTTAAAAAATGTGTCTTCCTTTTACTTCCACTAATTTCCAAATTAGTGGAAGTAAAAGGAAGACAAATTTTTAAAAACCGGGTAGGAAATAGACTTTTACTTTAGTTACATGAAATGAAATAAAAAGTGGAATTTTTATTTTCATGCCCTTGGCATACATATTATGAGCTATACACCGCCTACATATTAAAGTCTAATAGATCTATGAATCTATGAAAAAAGAAAATGAATGATTGCATCAAAATACATAGAATGTTGTCGTTATATTTTACTTCCATGATAGTTTTACACTTCAAGAACAGCCACAAATATGCGTGAGTCACGAAAGTAACACATAGAGAGTAAATGGGATGGCGAATATTTGATCAATTTAAGGAAAAAATCAATTCTTATTCTGTAAACAAAAGCTCACACGTAAGTTTGTTTAATGAAAAAAAAATATATATCAACAAACAACAACTGTTCTCTGACGCACATATCTATCGTCTTTGTCGACGGTCAACCCAATCGTTTAGAAGGCGTGGGGTCAGTTACCTATATGCAAAAGATTCAAACAAAAATTTGTTAAATCTGGTGCATCCCCGCAAATTCATATCAGTGACAGGTAGTGGAAGCTGGAAGGATTCAGGGTGAAACCTGATGAAGCTGTTGGTTTGTGTGGGTTTACTATCAGAATCAAAAGTTGAAGTTTGAATATTTGTTCACGAAATCGAAAAGATTTAAAAATGTGTGATTGAATTCAAAAATAAGCATGTCACTACTTTTTAGAAACCCAATATACCGAATCAAATTTTCTGATTTATCTTGGTAACCCTGTCAGAAATAAGAACCTCAGCCTCTACAGTTCTGATGTCAGAAGATAAAACTGATGAAAGGGTTGGGGAACCACCATGAAATAAATACAAATGTAGGCGCATCTGCACGTTTCCCGAAAAATTATTTACCTCTCCATGTGGGATTCCAAATCTAGTTGGTTTTTCTAGTTGGTCTGCCCTGCGGAAATTCCATAATTGTTTCCGCTTTCTTCGTTCCTTTTGCATACTTATTTACCCGATGTTGATGTTTATGGGACAAACCTTCAAACAGAATGGCTAATCCTATTCATATTTATTAAGTAAATAAAATCATTTTGAACTTTCCCACTCTTCTGGCTGCGGATTGAGTTTGGCTTTGGATGCTTTCTGCTTGGCGCCATGCGATCAAACTTTGCGGGTACTGCGCAGGAGCTGGCAGATTATTTGCCTCGTTTATGACCTTGGGATTTCTTTTCGTTCCTAACTTCATTGAATAATTTATTGCGTTTCAATTTTTCGGGATTTTTGCCATATGGTGCGTGATTTCTGGACGATATTGTTTTTAATTTATTCTCTTGAACTTAAACAATGTGATTTAAACGATGTGCTGCAGAATGCCTTGCCGAATAAGAGCCTCGCATTGGAGCTTCGGCAAATAATGCTGACTGTTCTTCTTTAGCAGCACGATTTCGCCACTTTCAAGCTCAAACTTACCGTAGTCAGTGAGGCAGCGTACTTCGATGAACAGCGACTTCGGCGGTTTGATGTCGTTCGTAAGATTCAGGCCCGTACCGTCGCCAATCGTTGCCATGTATTTGGCCAGCATGCGCGAATAGTTGTTGAACCACTGCAGTTCTGGTTCGTTCAGATTGGCTTTGATATCGGCTGGTAGCGTGGCCCCCAGGTGCCATCGTACCTTTTTGAGCTTCTGGAGCCGATTATGCAGGTAGACCATGAGACAGCGTTTTTGTCTTTGAATCAGTTTATGGCGGTACATGATCACTGGGAGATACTTATGATCAGCGGTTTCATTGTACTCCAGCCTGATAGTAAAAAGCAAAAGCGAGAAATGCTAAATAATTTGAATAACAAGTAGGTGGTTGGGGCAAGATATGTATGTTAATATCGAAAAACCAATATGTTCTATTTTGAGAAAAAATATTTAAGCTTTTTTAGTGGAATGTCTTCAACTGTCATAAGACGAGTTTACTGCCCATGATATCATAGTTGACGTAACAACCATTGCACTTTCGCATGTATTTCGAAAGATTTAAGGACAAATATCGCATGTTTAAAACATTACAACCCGTACGCACTCAAATGAAATTTTGAACATGCATTGTATCGATATTGCAGCAGTTGAACTACTCCAGTGAACGCATTAATTAAATTAAATTCGCTGAAATTTTGAATGGTTGATACGTCAAATATGCAATCATGGGCAGTTTAGTACTTTCCATTTATTGCCACCACGTTTTGTAATCATCGTACTTGACGCGAGACTGAAGACACCCTCACAGTTGAGGTCGAAATACGTATCTGCAAAGATTACAAAACGTGGTGAAATAAAATGGAAAGTACGAAACTTGTCTTATAATAGTTAAATTGTTCTAGTTTATGTTCTTTAGAAATCATTTTGGTTATCAAAATAAATTAATAAAATATAGATGTATCGAACTATTAAACGACCAAAATTATTGAAAATAGAGGCCTGCGTTTCTGAAATTGTTATTAAATTTCATACAATGAACGAAAAACTATTAATTTGAACCTGTTTTATTAGAAATCTTCAATGCAAAATGGACTTTTTTCACACTACCGCAATATTAGGACATACCGCAACGATAGGACGCTTTAGATCGAGTTCGTACTATAACATTTAATTTTACCACTTGATTGTACCTTGTACCAGATACGTATTTCGACCTCAACAGTAAGGCCTTTTTCAGTTCTCGTACTTGACTCGACTCGTGTTAAATGGGATAGTACGATCTCGTCTTATGACAAGTGAAGACATTCCACTAAAAGCACAAAATCATTTTCTTAACAAATATTTGTCAAGCTCCTCCAGAGATCTATCACTCCAATTTGAAAATTTCATAGATATCTGGCAGATTGGACAAATATTTGTCATCATGACAAAGAGTGTATTGAGTTGATAGCTTAACTAAAACTGGAGTCATGTTCATTTCGTTACCAGTAAAAATTGTACTTGTACAGTTCTACTCATCACAATCAGAAAACTAAGCGATATAACTGTTTATGGAACATGTTTTTACACTATCTTGAAATTTGAATTTCAAGGAGCAGCCATCGAGCAAATAAGTACAGTGCGTGTGTTATTCGTCGCAAGGGGAAGAAAAAATATCTATTTGGTATTTGGTATTCGATGGACAGCAAATGTATTTAATTAATGTTTGGGGGATCGTGTGCTAGAGCTGCGCGTTGTTTCGGTTGTCCAAAACGCGATCCTCAACGGTTTGCATATGCCACCGGGCATGTATGGTGAGAAGTGTTCATGCTCGGTACATAGACACTTCGAACGTTCTGGTATCGTTATCCTTTGTGCGGTTGAGAAGTAAATCAATTGACACCCGGGTAATGGTGTTCCTGGTCGGTGTGTAGGTAGTTAGTTAGTCCTGCTTTGTTCGACCGAATCATAGTTAGTTAATATCATTGTGTAAAAAAATGCACGGTCGCATCGCTTATCAGAGCGCAAGATCCAACGATGCCTACCGACTAGCTGATAAACGTTTTAGAGGAAAAATAGAGGTAAAAACGTTCTTTAAATAGCAAAAATCACTTACTAATATTCCTTCCCTCTTCCTAACTGACTACAAGGACGTGACCGGTGCTGTTAATGATCATATAAATATTTGAGTCACTAAAACTTGCACACTGAGAGTGCTTTAACAAACCCAGTTAATCATTCAGTTGATTTCTTGTGCAATTTCACTGATTGTGGTCTATCACGGAGTAGCAACCATAGATATGTGTAGTCAGTCAAAGCTAAGCTAAGCTATCTTTAATTTTGAATTTCAAGATGGCTCACTTCCGTTTAGTTTAGTTTAGAGTTTACAAATGTACATGTATAATAGCATAACGTAACTTCGCCGGGTAAACACTAATCTTCTCGTGATTTTCAGCATAACATTTTAAATTAAATTCTAATAGAGCTGAATGAGTATCATAGTTATTATTTATTTAATCAGACTAAGGCCGAAGTGGCCTGTGCAGTATATAAGAGTCTTCTCCATTCGGCTCGGTCCATGGCTACACGTCGCCAACCACGCAGTCTACGGAGGGTCCGCAAGTCATCTTCCACCTGATCGATCCACCTTGCCCGCTGCGCACCTCGCCTTCTTGTGCCCGTCGGATCGTTGTCGAGAACCATTTTCACCGGGTTACTGTCCGACATTCTGGCTACGTGCCCGGCCCATCGCAGTCGTCCGATTTTCGCGGTGTGAACGATGGATGGTTCTCCCAACAGCTGATGCAATTCGTGGTTCATTCGCCTCCTCCACGTACCGTCCGCCATCTGCACCCCACCATAGATGGTACGCAGCACTTTCCTTTCGAAAACTCCAAGTGCGCGTTGGTCCTCCACGAGCATCGTCCAGGTCTCGTGTCCGTAGAGGACTACCGGTCTAATTAGCGTTTTGTAGATTGTCAGTTTGGTACGGCGGCGAACTCTATTCGATCGGAGCGTCTTGCGGAGTCCAAAGTACGTACGATTTCCAGCCACTATGCGTCTCCGAATTTCTCTGCTGGTGTCATTTTCGGCAGTCACCAGTGAGCCCAAGTACACAAATTCTTCTACCACCTCGATTTCGTCACCACCGATGCAAACTCGCGGTGGGTGGCTCACATTGTCTTCTCTTGAACCTCTTCCTATCAAGTACTTCGTCTTCGACGTGTTGATGACTAGTCCGATCCGCTTAGCTTCCCTCTTCAGTCTGATGTAGGCTTCCTCCATCTTCTCAAAGTTACGTGCCATAATATCTATGTCGTCGGCGAAACCAAATAGCTGGACGGACTTATTGAAAATTGTACCACTCGTGTTAATCCCTGCTCTTCGTATTACCCCTTCCAAAGCGATGTTGAATAGCAAACACAAAAGACCATCACCTTGCCGTAACCCTCTGCGGGTTTCGAAGGGACTCGAGAATGCCCCTGAAACTCGAACTACGCACATCACCCGATCCATCGTCGCTTTGATCAACCGTGTCAGTTTATCCGGAAAACCGTGTTCGTGCATTAGCTGCCATAGCTGGTCCCGATCGATTGTATCATATGCGGCTTTGAAGTCGATGAATAGATGATGTGTGGGCACGTTGTATTCGCGGCATTTCTGCAGTACTTGGCGAATGGCGAACACCTGGTCCGTGGTGGAGCGTTCGCCCATAAAACCCGCCTGGTACTGACCCACGAACTGAGTATCATAGTTCTTTATCGTAAATTGTGCCGTGTAACTGCAAATCACTGTTTTTCGATGTTTCTGCATATTTTTTTTCTATATAAACCTTCAACGAGTTTAGCACCGCTCAAACGTTGACCTATTTGGATGAAATTTTGTCCAGAGCATCAGGGCATCAAAAAGAACCGAATAAGAAGGCAGGCCATCAAAAAATTGAAAAAAGGTTTTTCACATTGAAGACAATACACAGAGAGCTGACTTGATAACGTCCTTGTCTGCCATTACATTTATTGATTGCTACTGTCTAACCGTACTCTCTTATTCAATAAGAATATTGTTAGTGATCAACGTAACGATTATTGGGGAGTATTATTTTAACAATATATGGTCGGAATTCTGCCAAAACGCACCGAGCGGGTTTCTGACTGGCTTGTGATAATTTGTTCGTATACGGAAAACGGAAATCATTTCATATCAAATTTGCTTTTGGATATCCTCAGTTATGTGGTTGAGGGATATCCAATTCGATGTTTGATCAATTAAATCTGCTAAACGAAAACTTGGGCAGAAAATTAAGTAATTTTTGTTGGCTCTTGGTGCGATTTGGCAGAACCCCGGCCATATGGTCCCTTGCATTGTGCTTGTAACTTCGATGAACTCACAGACGTAGCATGATTTGATATATAAACTAAGTCACCCTGTTTGTACTAAGTCACTACCCTAGTAACATTTTGGTTTTATGCTGGTTTTAAAACACTCTTGAAGAGTAAATTATGGTCTACAAGAGCGTTACAAAACTTAAAATGTTACTTGGGTAGGTACAAACTCTACAACGCGCACCATATTTCCGTTCGTTATGAGATTGTACTGCTCTGTTAATTGCAACAGTTTTGTCTCTTGCCTTAATCAAATCTCTTTTTAAGTTTTAAAATTTTTGAAAAGGCATCTGTAAAATATTTGTAAAATGACTGTAACCAAAAATATCAATTCCGTCATCGGAAACGAAATTGTGCAATCCTCAACTTCCCTGAGATTATGAGCTTCTGGCTGCCTTACAGCATCCAATGTGGGTAAAAGGAGCTGATACCATCTCATCTCTTGTAGTACTCTCTACCCATTCATTTCATTTATTTAGTTAACATCTAAACAGATAACACTGAATCAACAATTTGACGCCACAATGCACGGTTCGAGGCCGCATCTCTCCATCATCGGATACGCCCCACGCTCGCCAAGTCGTTTTGCACCTGGTCTGCACATCTCGCTCGCTGCGCTCCACGCCGTCTCGTACCTGCCGGATCGGAAGCGAACACCATCTTTGCAGGGTTGCTGTCCGGCATGTCCTGCCCATCGTACCCTTCCGGCTTTAGCTACCTTCTGGATACTGGGTTCGCCGTAGAGTTGGGCGAGCTCATGGTTCATTCTTCGCCGCCACACACCGTCTTCTTGCACACCGCCAAAGATGGTCCTAAGCACCCGTCTCTCGAATACTCCGAGTGCTTGCAAGTCCTCCTCGAGCATTGTCCATGTTTCATTTCCGTAGAGGACAACCGGTCTTATAAGCGTCTTGTACATGACACATTTGGTGCGGTGGCGAATCTTTTTCGACCGCAGTTTCTTCTGGAGCCCGTAGTAGGCCCGACTTCCACAGATGATGCGCCTTCGTATTTCACGACTGACGTTGTTGTCAGCCGTTAGCAAGGATCCGAGGCAGACGAATTCCTCGACCACCTCGAAGGTATCCCCGTCTATCGTAACACTGCTTCCCAGGCGGGCCCTGTCGCGCTCGGTTCCGCCCACAAGCATGTACTTTGTCTTTGACGCATTCACCACCAGTCCAACTTTTGTTGCTTCACGTTTCAGGCGGATGTACAGTTCTGCCACCTTTGCAAATGTTCGGCCGACAATGTTCATGTTATCCGCGAAGCAAATAAATTGACTGGATCTGTTGAAAATCGTACCCCGGCTGTTACACCCGGCTCTCCGTATGACACCTTCTAGCGCAATGTTGAACAACAGGCACGAAAGTCCATCACCTTGTCTTAGTCCCGGCGCGATTCGAACAACTGGAGTGTTCGCCCGAGATCTTCACACAGTTTTGCACACCATCCACCGTTGCTTTGATCAGTCTGGTAAGCTTCCCAGGGAAGCTGTTCTCGTCCATAATTTTCCATAGCTCTACGCGGTCTATACTGTCGTATGCCGCCTTGAAGTCAACGAACAGATGGTGCGTTGGGACCTGGTATTCACGGCATTTTTGAAGGATTTGCCGTACAGTAAAGATCTGGTCCGTTGTCGAGCGGCCGTCAACGAAGCCGTCTTGATAACTTCCCACGAACTCATTCACTAATGGTGAAAGACGACGGAAGATGATCTGGGATATCACTTTGTAGGCGGCATTAAGGATGGTGATCGCTCGAAAGTTCTCACACTCCAGTTTGTCGCCTTTCTTGTTGATGGGGCATATAACCCCTTCCTTCCACTCCTCCGGTAGCTGTTCGGTTTCCCAGATTCTGACTATCAGTTTGTGCAGGTAAGTGGCCAGCTTCTCTGGGGCCATCTTGATGAGCTCAGCTCCGATACCATCCTTACCAGCTGCTTTATTGGTCTTTAGCTGTTGAATGGCATCCTTAACATCCCTCAAGGTGGGGGCTGGTTGGCTTCCATCGTCCGCTTTCTACCCAGGTCTTAGCTATTTCCAAGAGGGGAGAAATCTGATTAAGTTGTCATCATTTACTGTAGTAGATTGGTAGCAGCCTCATAACAATTGCCGTCATAATATTCCAACATTTGTGGTCGAATATGAATATGTATTCTTGTGAATTGCTTCGCACTTATTGTTTCTAGCTGTGTTCAGCTAAAAATGTATGCCATAAGAAGTCTATAAAACTGGCAAGCAGATAGGTCAGAGAGAGAGTCCGTCTCCAGTCCTTATGACTCGCAGTCCAAGCAACACAGTCAGATCGTCACTTAGTTAGATATTCTCGCGTCGACAGTTAAGTTAAAATCCAAGTCGTGATCGAAGTTAAATCAAATCTCCGTTAGTCAAGTTAAGTTAATACAGTCCATTAGTAGAAGAATAAATTGTGTTTCAATCAATAATAGTGTCGTTATTAGTGCGAAGAAACTATAAGAAAACTTAATCATATTACTGGACAATTATCTAACAAAAAGAAGGTTCAAACCCGACAATCAGTTAATTACGAACGCTGATATGTGCGTTAACAGGCAGTATCGATTTAAAAAGTAGAAAGGTTGCGGAGTTTTGTACCTTTGTCATTTGACAAAAAAAAGCAATTTCACTAAACGATTGGCCATTTTTGACCATATTATCAATTCAGTAATTTGGCCGTATGGAAAATAACATTTCCGGCCAAAAGGCATTTTCGCCTTATGACTTCTGCGATCAAACGATCGTTTCATTCAGACGACTTGTTAGGGCAAACGGTTTTTTCGGCCAAATTACCAGTTCGCCGGCTGGTCATTTCGGCCAATCGAACTTCCCAAGAATTTCTTATGGACGGTACAAAGTATTTTCTGTAGAAATCCAAAGAATATTCTTGAAAATTTCGAACAATTTTTAGTTGAAAACCAAAGGTTTTTTTTAAACTACATTTTGAACAATCTTCCGCGGAAATAAAGGAACATTTTTCGTCAAAATTCCACGATATTCGCGGATATTCCGAAGAATTTTTGTTCTAAAGTTGGCTATGCCAAACTAGTTGTCTTAAATCTAGATTGAAAAACGTTAAGGCATCCCTTCGTCCAGTCACAAGCTCCTACAATTATGAAAGATTTTATGTGTAAATTTTGAAGAGTACTCAA
This sequence comes from Armigeres subalbatus, assembly GCF_024139115.2. Classification (NCBI taxonomy): domain Eukaryota; kingdom Metazoa; phylum Arthropoda; class Insecta; order Diptera; family Culicidae; genus Armigeres; species Armigeres subalbatus. Next base: position 455,228,098 of record NC_085140.1, read on the forward strand.
AAGAAACTAAAGAGGAATTTTTCGCGGATATTCCGAATATTTTCCTGTAGAAACTTGGAACAACTTCCCGTGAATATTCTGATGAGATTTTCATGTAAAATGCGAAGAATTTTCGCTGAAATTCCAAAAAATTTCCTTTGGGTAATTCAAAGAATTCTCGAAACTTCAAACTAGTTAATTAATGATTTGAGTGTATTACTTCTACGTGAAGTTGAACGATTTACAATAATTTGGAAATGCTAATAATCATCTTCCAAACTTAGACGTACATGTTCATGATAGAAATAGAGGCGAAAGTATAGAATTCAAGCATCATTTTTCATAACGACGTATGCAACAATTATGACGATTCGAGAAATCCTTTGCAGAAAGTTGGTAAAACTTTTTCTAAAACTGTTTTAATACTAAATCTTTTTTCAATACTTTTTTCCGCTGGCATGCGTCATTACATGACACGTAATAAGCGTGCTTCACATCAAATCTCAGTTCATTCAAATTCACTGTGAAAAACGATAAAATTATACATACACCGGTATGCTGCACACACGTCGGTGTACACCCGCATAGTAAAAAACTTTCTACTGTATTGTTGCAACATCACATTTAACTTAACATACATTGTCAATTTTTGTCTTATGATTAGTTTACACTGAAATTATAAATGTCTCTCTGACGTGTACTTTCCATAAATGTACGCTAAGCTTACCATATGCAGTTAATGTATAACATTTAGTTATAGAACATTTTCATACGTTCCGTATTCGAACGTTTTTCATTTTAAAATCATAATAGAATATAATTGGAAAATATCTCTCAGTGTTAATGTTTTGTCTTATGATCCACACATGCTCCCATATCATATTGAGCAAAAGCGGTTTTTTCGTGATGTCACGCATACACATACATATGGCTATAGTTCAATATTGAAGCTACATTAACAGTTACAGTTGTAGTTCGGTAGTATTTGTGCAGGCAAATCTAGCAGAAAGTTTGCTTTCTTCTGTCACATCAACAAAGAAAAAAATTGAAAGTGTGCAAAACATCAATTGCGAGTGAATATTTCTCTTCCATTTAAAGGTAATTGACATAAATAAAATTAAAATAAATGCATGATAAGAAAATTATTTTGAGCTTTTTAGTGGAATGTCTTCACTTGTCATAAGACGAGTTAATACAGTCCCATTGAATTCCACCACTTAATTGTATCTTGACAGATACGTATTTCGACCTCAAAAATAAGGCCGTCTTCAGTGTCTCGTACTCGTAGTCGAGTCAAGTACGAGACACTGAAGACGGCCTTACTTTTGAGGTCGAAATACGTATCTGTCAAGATACAATTAAGTGGTGGAATTCAATGGGACTGTATTAACTCGTCTTATGACAAGTGAATAAATGCATGTTGTTCTTATTTAATGTTTCTGTTGTTTTCAGATGAAAAATGTATCGCTCACAATTCGAACGGGTCAAGAGACCGGTGCCAAGAGATGTGCCTTTACACAGTGTTCTACATGTTCTTTTGTTTCAATACGAGGTAAGCAAACACATAATGTTTTCTGTTCGAAAAAAGTGTTAAACTTAATTCAATGCGTTCTTTCCCAGGTTAACATGCAGCAACAACCGATGATTATGTTTCTTCCGCAAGTTCTGTTCTCCAAAGTTCTCTATTCTCCAGTACAAACCTAGCTACAAATTAGGCTCTGAAGCTTATAAACGCCAACTATGTTTGTGTTATAAATGTATATATAAAATGTATGTTAATTATTAATGATCAATAATAAATGCATTTACTGAACTAAAACTCTGTTCAATTAATTTATTTTTAACTTTTTCATATTATTTGATGTAATGAAAAGAAGCGCATTATGCTGAGCCTCGCATATCCTCCAATTATGTTTAACTTATAAGTCAAAAGGTTCTAGTTGAAAAATATGGATTGAATCTCAACCTTATGATAAAGAATGAGACGAAGATTTTGTTCGCGAAAATTGCCATTTTTTATGGTAACCTAACTTAACAACCCATTCGCCATATTGTTGATTGGCCAATAACCGTTTCATATACTGTCAAAACCATTCATAATAAAGTGAGCTTATTGTTATGTAGGACAGTTTATGGAAATTTTCAGACATAATTACAAATGGTTATGAAGAATATAGGATAACGTCCATGCATGGTTTATATTTATGCGGGCATTGGTCGGTTTTCCATAGTGCACGATTGACGCAACTGCAGTTTTGTTTTGTTTTGCTATGTAACATAGGTCGCTCTTAGTTCCCATATGTTAAAGCGACGTATGTAACAGTGAGACTTCAAAAATAGATTTTTGACATACGTCGATTCGTAAAAAGATTGAATTAAAGAATTTTAAGATCTGAAATCAGTGAAATCGATGCGTATTATTTCTCGCTTAACTTTTCAAAAGGACCTAAGTAACATTTTTTTCATGAATTAATTTAAGTACTGCAATCAAAAGCTTTCATGTAGACGAGTTCATAAGACGAGTTTGTACAATCCCATTTAATTCCACCTCTTAAATGTACCTTGACAATTAAGTGGTGGAATTAAATGCGATTGTATAAACTCGTCTTATGACAAGTGAAGACATTCCACTAAAAAGCTCAAAATAATTTTCATAATGAGAATAATTTCCAAATATTCTGAAAAAAATTAAGTGGAGACACGGCAGGTATTTCCGTCCATCGTCATAGGGGCTAAAAACATCGAAAGGGACGTCCTTTTGCTAGAACTCCAATATAGCAGAACGTATCTCATGAGCTTACGAATTGATACGGATGAGTTTGTCAAAAAAGTTTCTTTTTTATTGGTTTTCGAGACTATGACGAAAAGACGAAAATACCTGCCTTAACCCTATTTTCTGGACAAGTTGGCCAGATTTTCCAGGCGAAAGATTGAATTGAAAAGATTCTACCGTTAATGTCTTGAAAATATCCAGCTTTTAGTGGTTTTGTTGTGTAGGGGTTTATCACGCCTATCTTGAGAGTAGGAGGTTGAGGGTTCAAGTCCCTCCAAGACACGTGGTTTCTTATTGGAAAATTTCATATGAATTTGTCCATTTCGAAACATGTGCTGTGCATTGAAATTAGGTGATAATAAAATTTCAATCTTATAGTTTATGCTACTTCAACTAGCGTTATATTTCCAGATTATCAAAATTACTGAAAGTTCTTTACTCATTATTCCTTTCAGCTCATACTGTCCATAATGGCTGTTTCTTGCACTCAATTGAAGGAAATGACGTACTTTAAAGTGAGAAGGGAGATTTGAAATCCGTGAAGGTCGAAAACGCTATCGGAACTATTCGGTTAAAATAAATCCAACTTTAGTGTGGGTCTGTCAGTGCACTTGGAGACACTGGCACTGTTGTATTTTGTTGGATCAATATTGTACCGCTCATAAAAGAATCTACTTTTCCGCTAATTTTTAGTCACAACGAAAAATAAGCGACAGATAAGAAAAACATACCTCTAAAAAACAGCTGTTTTAATATCTCGTTTTGTTTTGTAAACAATGCAAGATGAATTCCTGCTAAAGCAAGCATTTCATGAGAAAACCACGGTATGGATCCGACAGATCAAGCTTTCCTCTAGATAAGGGAATTAGTTTGGGATACAAACGCTTCCATTCTCCGGAATCCATGGAACAATGTTTGTTTACAAAATAAGTTACGCCCAAATCGCAAATCAGTCCCGAATTTTTGAAAATTTGGCTGCCACGTGATAGACGAATCCAAGTAAAAATAAGAAGAAGACACACGACGGTGTTATCTTTGACAGATCCTACAGCGCAGCATAGGAAGATTATTTTAAAATGCTTATAATAAATTCTAGACAAATTGTAATTAAAATCTGATTGACGTACGATACGGAAAAAGTTCTGAATTACTTATTTGAAAGCTTATCTCATTTTTTTGTATATTTCCCAAAAATGTATCTATCATAAACTTTGGAACTTTTTCCGTATCATACATAAAACAGATTTTAATTACAATTTGTCTAGAATTTATTATAAGCATTTTAAAATAATCTTCCTATGCTGCGCTGTAGGATCTGTCAAAGATAACACCGTCGTGTGTCTTCTTCTTATTTTTACTTGGATTCGTCTATGGATAGCGGTGAATGCTTTGTTGACTCGTGCTTTTTGTACTGCGATTAAATTTTAAACATCTATAAGAACCTTAGAAAATGATCACGTTGTTGTTTTGCAAGGCGCAATAATTGTCATTTTTTGCAAGGCACAATAAAATCCTACTTTGAAGTCAGTACGAAATTTTCAAAACGACTTATCTGCTTTTGTAAACAAAAAATAAAACGACGATTTGAATCTGATAGCTCTCCCACGCAAACCAACACCATCAACAGGTAGCAGAAACCTTCACCTACCTATTGGTGGTGTTGGTTTGCGTGGGAGGGTGGTAGTGCTATCAGATTCGTCAAATCGACGTTTGAATCTTTGTTTACAAAAGCAGATAAGTCGTTTTGAAATTTTGTACTGACTTCAAAGTAGGATTTTATTGTGCCTTGCAAAAAATGACAATTATTGCGGCTTGCAAAACAACAACGTGATCATTTTCTAAGGCTCTTATAGATGTTTAAAATTTAATCGCAGTACAAAAAGCACGAGTCAACAAAGCATTCACCGCTATCCATCACGTGGCAGCCAAATTTTCAAAAATCGCAGTCGGAAGCAAGGGATGCAACGTGGTGAAGTGAGGCGATGAATGTTTTGATATCATGATCTGTTTGTATATGATAGAGTGGGGCGTCATGGTCATTTTTTCATATCAATGGTTTTTCGAAGCCATTCTGGGTCCTGAACAACTGTGCAGAATATGGGACCGATTGGTTGCTTCCTCGCTTTCCGCATCGCGTTTGAAGTTTGTATGGAAATTAGTATGGGAGAACGTATATTTTTGCATTTCTACTACTACAGGTTTCAGTTCATCGTAAACCGTTGCGTTAAAGTATAACCCAAAGGATGCCGAAAAACTTTGCTGAAGAAGGCACGTTGCTGGAACGAACTATTGGGTAGTTGTAAAAAACGTTTAGACTAGAAGTCCACCCTACAAATTTTGAAACTTAGCCTCTGGAGTGAGTTATTGCCAAACTTCTAAATCATTGAAACGAGGTTGCTAAATAATCGAAAACATTCTTGGATACATCGCTTTTCTGAAAAAGTTATGGAAGGAATCCTTTCGAATGTTATAGCCAAACACAGCGTATCGTATGTCTGTCGTATTTAATTAGGGCGTTCCTTTTTGTTAAATAAAATTCGGCAAAACCCTGTGATTAAGAGGAGAGCTAACACAAATTTAATTGAGAAAGAACTTGTAACTCTTTTAGATGGATTTATAACGGTTTTCTAAACGTATCAAGATCTGGGCTGATAATGAGCGTGTTCATGTCGTCAATGGATGAGTTGAAATAGCTGTCTGGTAGGCTAACTTGCGAATAATATTGGGCTAGTGCTCCTGCACTTTGAATCATACCTCCTATGTTCATCTCACCACAACAAAGTAATGAAAAGAAATTTGATTTGCAGATTTACCTGGTTCTGGATAAGCACGAGGATATTGGTGCTGTATTTCTTTCTTTCACGATGAGGTGAATATATGTGCAGTGAGATGGTGTGGGAATAGTTATCATATATTAGTTTGGTCGAGCGTCGAGCAAAGACGATACATTTTCTGTGCTTTATAGTAAAAAAAAAGTTACTCCTCCCCCTTCAATTTTACTTTATTTACGCCAAAGCGGGCATATTATACCGTCTTACCCTACGGTCTCCTTTTTGCTGAGTGGCCTCGAGTAACAAAAACTTCTTTCTATAAACTCTAGCAAATATAATATTCTTAATCATGTTAAAAACTAAAAAATCGATAGATGTTTTGTCTTCCTTTTTAACCAAATGTCCTGCTTTTACACTATGATTCGGATGAATGTCCTCCTTTAGAAAAGTTTTATATGGTCACCCTAGGCAGAGGTGAATAAGCAAAATGCTAATATATTTCAAGAATCACAATACTAAATTTTTAATGCCTGGAAGTTAACTTAATTCTGCTGTTCGGCTAGTAGGAAACCAGCCACTGCTTGTAATCCATTGAAGAAATACAACATACAGTGCAAACAAGCAAAATAACGGTTTGTAAAAGCGGTTTTTGTTGAATTTGAATGAATAAATTACAATTACAAAAATTAAAAAATGAGCTTTAAAAATGTACTCACGCGTGAATGTTATTATCCACATACGTTTGATTCATATCCTCAAGTGCAGCTCGAACACCCTCGCTCTGAAAATATAGATTGTTTATTGTTATTTACTCATATACGATTGATAGATATATAAACCCTAACGAGGCTGGATTAATAGCAGATCTGTATAATGCGGGCACTTTGATAAACCCTAACCAAATCCTATTTAGTAGTAAAGAGGTAATCCAATAGCAGATCTAGATCTATGTATACAATATTCAAGCACTGTATTATAACTTACGTTGAAGGGCGGAATGGTCTCGGTAGTTCTGGTCAGTTCTCTGACTAATTCAAATGCCCGCTCAGCCATTTCGATCCAACATTTACACTGCACTTTCACTCTACGAAATGATTCAAATTTATCTGTTGCAAAACGTAATAAAAAGTAATAAACTGAGAAGAATTCAAAAAACGTTCTGTTCAACCTCTGCTTGGTATGTTGTGGTTTGTGGTACGTTTCGCGCGCGTATTATCCTTCTCTGATACTTGTTTTGCTCCGATTGTACGTCTTTCTATCACCACTCAAGGTTTGTTAAGAAAGGTGGGAGCTCCGTCTTGCGTAATTTGACAGCTGATTCGGCTCGAGACTCGAGGTGTGTGGGACATGCGGTGTTTACAAAAGCCACAAACTCGATCGTCGCGTAATACTTTTTGAGACAGAAAAATTTTCTAAAATGTTTCAGTTTATTCAAAAAAGTGCCGGAAATATTTTAGGAATAAGAGCTTCGTCGGCGGTAGCATTAAATCATTTCCGTGCAGTGGCTCAGCAACCATCACTGAATGCTACTGAGTTGAATCCGTTCCGTGCTCCGCGTTCACTGTGGATTGAAAATTTGGACACTATCGAGGAACAGAAAGTTGGAATTCAAGAACTGAGCAGTGAGGTATTTGGCGCTTCTCCCCGGATCGACATTGTACATCAGAATATTGAATGGCAGCGCAAATATCGATTTGTAAGTTTCGCTCACGCGAAGACGCGCAATGAGGTTCGTGGAGGTGGTCGGAAGCCGTGGCCGCAGAAGGGATTAGGTAGGGCTCGTCACGGATCCATTCGATCACCGTTATGGCGCGGTGGTGGAGTTGCCCATGGACCGCGATCCCCAACAACGCATTTCTACATGTTGCCATTCTTCAATCGAGTGTTGGGACTAGTCTCAACGTTATCCATCAAACTGGCCCAGGACGATTTGCACATAGTAAAGGATCTGCAAATTCCAACGGAGGATCCCCAATATTTGCGAGATTTGGTCCAGGAAAGAGCTTGGGGTCCCTCGGTGCTGTTCATCGATAGCTGTGATATCATGCCACAAAATATTGCTTTGGGAGCAGAGGCGATTGGCCACATCAACTTGATGCCGGTCTATGGGCTGAACGTCTACTCAATGTTGAAGCACGACACTTTGGTTTTGACGAAAAGTGCAGCGGAGGAAATCGATTCGAAACTCGCAGAACACCTCCATCGAACCGACGCCAGGTCATTGATGACCAAGTTTAAAGTAGATCGATAATTGATTCGAAATAAAGCTGCTAGATCAATATGTTTGTTCGAGTATTGAATGAATCACAAATGTCTTTCTTCTAATTATATAAATTAAATTATCTAATATTTTTTAAGAGGATCCTGCAAACCTTCTTTTAATTTTAGTACATTAAAAGCTCGATTTCATCCCTCTGGTGAATATTGGAGTGATAAAATGGACAATTTGACAAAATCGGATTTTTAAAATTTGTTTCACAAATATGAATCGCGGAACCCATAATTTCATGTTGAAAAGGCTTAAAGAGTTCTTGACAGGTATTCAAAAATGATTCATAATAAACCACAGGAGGGGAAAGTTTTTTTTATTGAAAATCATTGTTGTATGCGGTATTTGCAAAATTAAAAATTTAATGAACGACTTAATTTTTTTTTTAATCAGGTAGAAAACGTAATAAAATCGGGTCAATACTGTATTCGTCCGGGATACATACTTCCAAGTTCATTCATTCACAGGCGCTCAAACCTTTTGAACGAATGCGATTCTTTCGAACCATTTACACCATTTAATTTCTTTAACGTAAAAATAACCAGAACTCATTGTATGCCTTTGCCTAAATGTGTATCATGTAACTGTGCCACCAATTTCGGTTTCATTCGGACCTCATAATTATGTATGATTGTTACTAAAAAAAATCGTCTAGTTTATTGTAGGGTACAACTTGGTTACATTTATCAGTCTATACGTAAGCCTTATTTTAATATGCATAGGTATGTCGTAAAAAGACAAACCATTGTTTTGTTTGCAGTATGGACGGACAATTTTCTAGCAAGATGATTTGCTGAACTCTGCTGCGCTATTTCTCGCCAAGCAACTTGGTCCGTATCTGCCACCTAAGATCAGAACGATCATTCTCTCCAGGGAGTTGGTTTTTGAAGCGTGCCCAATCTTTCTGGTAGGAGTGATACAGCGAGACCGGATCGTTTTTGCGAAAGCTATTGGCACTACTGCTCCGTGGACGAATCCCTAAAACATAAGCAAAATATTGGTATCGTAAGCTCAAAAAAAAACCTCCCTCAACTTACACATCTTATTAGCAGCAACGTTCTCCTTTCCACTTTTCAGTTTCTTAGATCTTCCCCCATCCAAAAGATGAATTTCCTTTGCGTCATGCTCATCCACAGGTGTCACTGTCTCCGATCGCAGATGTTGAGCCGCCCCTGTTTCAGATTCTTTCCTTGATTCAACTGTTGCTGACTGAGATTGCTTCGTGGGTATATTCCTCGCGATTTTCGCATCGTAGCTGATTGTTGTCAGCGTATGTAACCGTTGGAAGGTGTTCATCTGTTGAGCGCCGCGCATTAGTGCTTCCGGATTCAGAGAAGCACCGACATTTGGGCCCCTTACTCCGGTGTCGAATTTGATAAGCTTCCGCAAATCTACATATTTCGTTACAAAATAAATTAATTACTTTACGATTACAAGTCTTGTCATTTCTGTATTCAAAGTTTCTGAATTAATGAAAAGATTAATACCTTTTTGAAATTCTTTCAACTGGTCTGGGGTGATGTTTCGGTATCCAAGCTGATTCAAGTGACTTAATATTTCTCGGGCATCCAGTGGGATGGACATGATGTTAAATTTTGTGAAAATCGAAGGTTGTTGGATCAATGGATGTATATTCTGGATAATGATAATCTGAGTCAGAATAATAATGCTCCGGACTGGCTCAAGGAAGGACTGATTCGACGAATGTTTTGGATTTTCTATCATTTGCTTTCGTTTTTTGTCCGTTAACGAGAGATAAATGACAGTTCCATAAAGAATGTATTCCAGCCGGATGTTTTCAAAAGGTGGGACAATCATACAATGACAGCCATCTTGCGGTTAGTAGCGAAACAACACTCCAAACCATTGATATGATAGAGACTCGCGGTTTTTATTTGCAATTTGTATTTCAAGACAAAATTTTCAAAACGACTTATCTGCTTTTGTAAACAAAGATTCAAACGACGATTTGACGAATCTGATGGGTCTCCCACGCAAACCAACACCATCAATCGGTAGGTGATGGATTCCGCTACATGTTGATGGTGTTGGTTTGCGTGGGAGCGCTATCAGATTCGTCAAATCGTCGTTTGAATCTTTGTTTACAAAAGCAGATAAGTCGTTTTGAAAATTTTGTCTTGATTTGGTCGGGGTTCTGCCAAAACGCACCAAGCGGCTTTTTGACTGACATTGTGATATTGATCATACAAGGAAAACGGGACTCATTTCATATCAATAGGACGAGACCAGTATGGCATTCTAGCTGAAATTCCGCTTGAGGCCCTTTCAAATCATTTCAACAACACTACTATAGTACACTTGCTGGTAAAAAGTGAGATATTGGCACTTTTTTTTATTGCTTTATTATTGTTTTTTTTTAAATTATAAATTAAGTTCCACACAGAAATATATTGGCACTATCAAACGAGAGGTGGCGATGCTGCGTATTTATATCAAAGTGATTTTGCATATACAGCAGTGACAGCTGATGTTGAATGGCGTAAGTTATGAATGTTACTTTTGTACCACAGACAAACAGACGTAACACTGATGAAATTCCCATCGTCCATACTCTAAACGGTCCTTTTAAATTACACTGATTAGTTGTTTCACACCTAGAGGCGCGCACATCGTTTACCTTTCGATTTGACATCTCACACTAGCGCCGTCTGTTGACAATGTCGTACTAAACATCATTTCGTGCAACATGCACGCGAGATGGTGATAAAGTAACTGGGCTATGAATTTTTCAGGAAATTGTTCTAGCTGTTACGTCTGTTTGTCTGTGTTTGTACACTCTATAGGTGGACACCTAGGTGGAGAACAGTCATAAAATAAATTTGTAGTAAGCCGCTCGAGTTTATTATGCGAGAAGATTGAAAAATTCAAACCGGGGTCAGACGGTCGACTGTCGTAAAGCTGTTCCGCAAACGTTAAATCACTTGTTGCACGGTAAAAATTTTTGGTTTATTTTTTCGGTGTGAATGTTGATTATTAAAATAAACGGGAATATGCAACTTTAAACGAGTGTTAGGCCGGTCCCAATGCTGAATTTGCAGTTTCAGTTTGGTACTGCTGGAAGTTATAATATTTATAGCTGTCAAAATAAAAACTACAACTTGGTGCCCGCAATGCATAGTTGTAAACAAAATAAAACTTGGTTTTATTTTTCTAAAACGCACAAACAAAACAAACTAACATTTTCCGCGGTAGTTTTTCTCTCGCAAACAAACTACAATGAGTTTGTCTATCATCGGAGACATACAAACACTAACTATTAAATAAATTTAAAACTCAGTTCCATTCCAGTTTCAAATCAGGTCATATTTACAACAAACCTGTCGAGCAGTTGCAAATCAGTTTCAAAAAGTGCTCGAAAAATAAAACTACAACTCTGCGTTGCGAACTGGTAGTTTCAGTTTCAGTTTGACTTCCAAACACGCCATACAAAACCCAACAGCATTGCGACCGGCCTTACATGCCGCTATATTTTTTAAACAAGTTTTATGATACTTTGAAGGCATTTTGTCATATATTTATGTGATTTAGAAACATTTTAAATTTCTCGAATACCCGCTCGGAAAGATCTTCTAGACTTCTACCGTGATATCTCAGACAAAAAAAATAGTCTCCTAGATATTTTTCTTCGATGTCTAGAACCTGTCAGACCGTTAACGGGTGATTTCGCGCCTAACTCTTCAAAAGGTCCTAAGTAACATTTTTCCATGAATTAATCTGAATATCGCAATCAACAGAACCACATGAAAGCCTGGGTGCTGCGGATAGAGCCGCTTTTTTGTTCTCAAGCTAGTAGAGGTATATTTTGGAATCAAACCTATAAGCAAAATTATTTTGTAGTTACAGTGAACGTTCGCTAATTGGGGTTTTTCTAGTTGGGGCGCTTTTTAGTTGGGGGTTCGCTAATTGGGGCGAAACCCATTTAAAAAGCAGCTAAACGTCAGAATGTGATGTCGCCGTTCCGTTGTATTGCGTTTGGGGCTTCAAGGGAGATACCGACTGTCCTGATATGCGATTACGCGGTGGTTGCTACAATCCAGCTTATCGCCTTTTTTGTAGATGGGACACGATACCTTCCATCCACTCCTTGAGCTTGAGCTTGAGCTTGATTGACTGCTCGTAGTTGCTACTCCATTATGACCAGATCAGCTGTTCTTGCAAGGGAACCAACAGATGTTTGCTTGGGACTAGCTCACATCTTCAATGTACAAGTAGTGGTGATCTCATTTGTTAGGTCATACTGGCGCCTGCCACGTCAGAATGTAAGTCAATGTAGGGAAGGGGAGGAAATGATGATGCAATCACTCGCCCACTGCAAGCCGAATATACCTCTGCACTTGCCACGAGTTCATGCGGATTTTTGTTGGAATTTTTGGGTTAGGTTCGAGAGGCAGAGGTCCGTCTTGGTTAACGAGCTGCCAATGTGATAGATAGGAGAAAGCTGCCAATGTGATAGATAGGAGAAAGCAAGTGATGGAATTTCTAATTGGACGTTTGGAAATGCGCTTTATAGATCATTTCCAATTCTAGCAGATTACTGTTAAAATATTCAAGTTGAAGGTATAGGAATTGAAATGGAAACGGTATGGAAGTCCATTTCCAGTTCTAGCGATTGCTAGAACATGAGAAATATAGAGAAAAATACAAAGTAGGAGAATGGAACGGACCTGGGATTGAACCCACGACCTCCTGCGTATGAGGCAGAAGCAGTAGCCATATGACTACCAAACCCGCTTACGATACCTTCCATCCACTCCTGCGGCAAAACCTCATGCTCCCAAACCTTGGTAATTCCCAGTGCAGCGCTCTAGCCAGTGCCTCACCACCGTGTTTAAACAGCTCTCCTGGTAGTTGGTCAACTCCAGGGGCTTTATTGTTTTTCAGACGGCCGATCCTCCTAGATTTCCTGGAGATTCGGAGCCGGAAGTTGTATGCGCTGCGCGCGTTCATTACCATACCGCCACCGTTGTCTGCCACATCGCCTCGGTCTCTTGTAGCTATGAGTGTCAAATTAATTTTCCTCCACTTATCCTAATTGACTGTGAGGACGTGGCCGGTATAGTTATTGGTCTTGAATTAAAGAAACTCCGAAGCATGTGTACAGTGAGAATAGCTTTCTAGTCCCGAGAAAACTATTCAATTGGTAAGCTGTGCATATTTGTTGTTTCTCGGCCAATCACGACTACCAACTACGATGTGGCCACGAACACGCTGGCTGCACGCGGTGGAATCGGACCTGAGGACCCTAAACGTTCGGGAAAACTGGAAGAACATCGCCCAAGACCGACGATTATGGAGCTCTACAATACGCGAGGCATAGGTGTATTGACGCTGCGGCCAACCTGGTTTCCAGGCAGGCTTAGTATGCTCGTCCCTGAACGGTCCTAAAGTCATCCGGCTGACATCTGCGTATGGTATACATAAAAAGCACCCGGACACACATGCCATCACACTAGGGTTCGAAACAACATTAGGATAAGGAGCATCTTAGTTTCAAGTGTAAATGGTTTGTATGGGAAATTAATAAAGTCAATATGATTGCCATCTTTTTTGTAAAATTTGGAATTTATTTTGGTTTCTGGATATTTCCGGGATTAACTAGTCTCAGAACTTTGATATGCTCGACCGCGAACCTGATCGAATATCAAGGACAGACCAATACACCAAAGAAATTCGATTTTGGACTTATTGAACTTTGTCTCATTCGACCAGGAAACTGGAAATTTGACAAGCTTTTTGAGCTCAAGATACTGCGAACAATATTTGGCGGTATACAGGAGATGCCGTTGGCTGGGTTCGATTCCCGGTGCCGGTCTAGGCAATTTTCGGATTGGAAATTGTCTCGACTTCCCTGGGCAATAAAAGTATCATCGTGTTAGCCTCATGATATACAAATGCAAAAATGGTAACCTGGCTTAGAAACCTCGCAGCTAATAACTGTGGAAGTGCTTAACGAACACTAAGCTGCGAGGCGGCTATGTCCCAGTGTGGGGATGTAATGCCAATAAGAAGAAGAAGAAGAACCAATTGTATTGTACTGCTCATAAAAAAATCTATTCCTCCTCTCATTTTTAGTCGCAACGAAAAATAAGCGCCAGATAGTCGCTTAAGAAAAACATACTTCCAGAAAAAAAAGTTAGTTTGATATTTTTGAATGCGTTGATAGAACGTGCTATCTGTACTGAGGATAAACTTCACAGATAGAAAAATCCACTGAAATTTACGCTAAAAATCATGAACATAAATGGAACGCCATTATTAGCACACGGGATATAGGACATGAATCGTAGATATTGCATACAAGTTGTAAGCAATCTTGTTAGGAAGAGGGCCATTTCAGCGTAGAATAGCGTGAATTTTGGCAAAATGATCACGAAAGTTGTCATTTTGTTGCAAGGCACAATATAAAGAGATGGATATTATTAAGCTTATACAACACAGTAGGCCAGATAAAGATTGTCCCTTCTGTTCCCTTTGTTCTGCTGTCCTAAACATGTGTGGTACCTACCTGCCAAATCGTATGTATTTTTCCTTCATTGACATATAGATCCCCTATCCTCGCCAGCAAAAGATGTTCCGGACAGTGACGACAGCGACAATCTTTATCTGGTGACTTAAATATCTTTTGCAACGGTGGACTGGAGACGTTGTAAAAAATATTTAGTGTAGGACCCGAAAGAGGCCGTTGGATTCGTGGTATCAGGTATCAGAACGTTGGCTCCAGGGGCACGTTCACCTCAATTTGGGAGATTTGTGCCATCGCCTTCACAGCCTTTTTCATCACACACCTGACGGAAAAGGAAGTGAACAAAAAGGAAAGGAATGTGTATGGGAGAACAAAGGGAATGTTTGGAAAAGGGCCCTTGAAGAGGGCATACAACGCGTAAGCGTACAAGAGCTTATAACTCCTTACCACAACGGGTTATGGACAACAAAATACTCTGAAGGTTCAGGTTTCTGAAGTCAATTTCACTAAGTAAATGTTTACCAAATATTTGGAAGCGCAATTGGGCATAGACTGGGCAGTTACATATTAGATGATAAGAAGTTCCATAATCGGATTCACAACTGTCACAAACATATGATTCAACGCCTTGAATATTTGCCATGTGATAGTTCAGTCAGCAGTGACCTGTCAAGGCCTTGACTAAGACACTGCAATTTTGTTTAGACAGATTAGCTAAATAGCTTGCTACTACCGGAGATGGCTCCCGGATGTACAATTTTGTTTGATGACATGAATCCAGACTACTCCAATGCCATTTGTGCTGAGTGACAGCCCAAGAGTTGATCAAAAGCTTCACCCAACACTTGGATATTGGAATAGCTGGCTCAGGACCATTAAAGTCATGCGATGCTCCATTACGAGCTAACTCATCAGCCAATTCGTTTCCTGCTATGGAAGAATGGCCAGGTACCCATATAAGGTGTAAAGTATTTACTGAATTCAGTTCCTCAATTTGAGTTCGACATGCGATTACTAACTTCGACCTTGAGTTGGCCGAGGCGAGAGCTTTAATAGCTGCTTGGCTATCTGAACAGAAGTATATTACTTTGCCCATAATGCGTTGCTGCAGTGCAGATTGCACTCCACACATGATGGCAAATATTTCCGCTTGAAAGACAGTGCAGTGTGTACCCAGTGAGTGTGACTGTTCCAATCTCAGCTCACGCGAATAGACGCCTGCACCTGCTCTACCTTCGAGGAGGGAGCCGTCAGTGTAACAAACAATGCTGTCCGACATACTTCTCTCCAAATAGCCAGATGTCCACTCATCCCGCGAGGGGAATTGTGTTGAAAATGTCCTATAAGGAAAACTACTAACGTGTGTGAGATCACTTGGAGCAAGGAAAATTTTGTCCCAATTAACCATAAGCGGTAACAACGAAGTGTGTGTAGAACTGCGGTTTACAGGATTCTCTTCCATAAAACCGAGTACCCATAGCCGGTAAGTACAAGAAAATGCTTCTTGTTTGAGATGTATGTGTAGTGGGGCCACGTCTAAGAGAACTTCGAGAGCAGCCGTGGGAGTTGAAGAGAACGCACCAGTCATTGCCATTAGGCACATCCTTTGAAGATGGCCTAATTTAGACTGAATTGTCCTCACTTCCCCCTTTTGCCACCACACAAGACATCCATAAGCCAAAATTGGTCGTACAACTGTTGTGTAAATCCATTTGATATATTTGGGTTTAAGACCCCAAGTTTTACCAAAGGTTCGTCAGCATTGGCCGAAAGCCATACACGCCTTTTTGATTCTGAACTCAATGTTAGGAGTCCAGGAAAGCTTTGAATCCAAAATTAGACCCACATACTTTACTTGATCAGTTACATTGATTTCAGAACCAAAAAGATGTAATGGACGAATACCATCACGATTACGTTTTTCCGTGAAAATAACAATAGATGTTTTATTCGGATTGACCGAAAGGCCATATTGGCGACACCAACTTTCAACTACCTAAAGAGCATTTTGCATCAGGTCGAATAAGGTACTAATGCACAAACCCACTATCAATGTAAGATAGTCGTCGGAAAAACCATAGGTAGGAAAACCGCCATTATTGAGTAACCTCAATAGCGTATCTGCAACGAGATTCCACAAAAGTGGAGATAATACTCCCCCTTGAGGGCATCCGCAGACACTTAATTTTCTAATCGCTGCTTGACGTAATGTCGAGTAGAGATGTCGGTTTTTAAGCATCTGGTGAATCCATTTGGTAATAATATTAGGTAGCCCATGTCAACATGCGGCTTCCAATATTGCATCGAAAGACACGTTGTCGAAAGCACCTTCAATATCTAAGAAAGCACCCAAGCACGATTGCTTTTGAGCGAATGCTTTCTCAATATCGTACACAACCTTGTGAAGAAGAGTCACGGTGGACTTTCTAGATTGGTAAGCATGTTGATTAACATGAAGAGGCATGTTTGCCAAACAGTCATCACGAATGTGATGATCGATAATACGTTCTAAGCATTTCAGAAGAAATGAGGTCAGACTGATGGGTCTAAAACTCTTTGCTTCTTCATACGAAGCACGTCCTCCTTTTGGGATAAACTTTACAGTGACATCCCGCCAGGATATGGGAATATACCCAGTAGCAAAACTGCATACTAAAAGCTTTTTCAAAACATGTTTGATATGTTCAAAACGTTTCTGAAATAGAACGGGATAAATCCCATCCTCCCCTGGAGATTTGTAGGGAGCAAAACTGTTAAGTGCCCATTGAATCGATTCAGTAGTTATGATTCTACGTGCTTGAGCCCAAGACCCATAGCTACATGAAAAGACATCAGGATCATCCGAAGATGTTATATCGACACATCCAGGGAAGTGCGTATCAAATAAGTGCTCTAACGATTCTTCATCAGAAGAAGTGTAGAAGAGGCCGTTGGATTCGTGGTAGGGACACGGCAGGTATTTTCGTCTGTTCGTCATAGTCTCGAAACCCAATAAAAGAGACGCTTTTTTGTAAAACTCATACGTACCAAATCGTAAGCTCAGGAGAAACGCTATAGTGGAGTTCTAGCAATTGTACGTTGCTTTCGTTGGTTTTAGCCCCTACGACGATGGACGGAAATACCTGCCGTGTCCCTACGCCGCGTATACGATAGCTTTTTGCAGTTGAAAATGATACAAGGGAGTGAAAAGTTCCGGATTACTAGATGCGATTGGCCCACAGTCGAGTCCAGCGAAGAAGGATACTTCATTCCTCCTAGCTGAGGAGCTGTAGCCCATCAAGTAACTGTACCATGTACAAAACTTCGTAATCTGAATCGGCTATCATGGATTTTTTTAAATATGTACATTCAAATAAGAAACTCAAAGTGTATATACAAAATTTCAAACAGGTTCAAAGAAGGTAATCCGTCCATGTCGATTTCAACGCAAATTGCATACGTTACCTAACATGTCTGGAAATGAGTATAAAAGGAACCCATGGACAATCTCTTAGTTAGATTTTTATTTTATCTATAGGTAAGAGAGTACCTATTTCAATATGGAATATGAAGTTCTGAATGCCGATCTACGCAGCCAGTACGGGTACATACATTTGTAAAATTATCGCCCACTTTTCTTCGATATACATACATCCATGCATCAATGAGCTTGCAAAGGTGCATTGCAACCTACCTAATTGATGCTTATCATTCAAGGTAAATGTGGTTACTTGTTATGCATTCGATCCTCTCGGGAACGCGATTCGATGACGATAAAACGGAACAAAAAATATCCTGATGTATTCACCTAGTAAGCTCAGCCGAATCAAGATACTCATCTTAGACTTAGACTAAGTGAATACAAACATACATAGACGAACTACAAATACTTTAGTTTCATCGGTGAATGCATAGCTTTTCAGCACGCCCAGTTATGTGAAAAAGGTACCAATAACATAACCAATGAGCCCTATAGAGGTATAGGCATGCTCCATGCTGACGGTGATTAAATCGCAAATTGTAAACCAGGCTCACATAGATATCGACATGTTCGTTGTTTATCTGCGCATCTATTGGAAATTGGGAATCGATATTCGTGCCCTTTTACAATGCAGCACGTAGTGATGGGCTTTCCCCGTGATGGTGGATGATATGCTGATGATAGGCAACGGCTAAGTGATGATGAGCCTTGTACATGGCCCAGTAGTGCCAGCATCAGGAAAGGCTCACCTGCGACGATTTAATGTTTTTGAGCAATCTACTGGATGCTTTGAGAAATATAAGAACTACTTGGAGAGCTGTCTCTCTTTTTCAGCCTAGGAAACTGTAGCGTTGATTGTAATTGATGTTAATTTAAAGTATTTATGTTACTATCGGAGGGAAGATGGCGCAATATGGGTATAACTGTGTACTATGATCTGCTAATTTGAGAACAATACAGAACTAAGATCGAATACGTTCCATTAATTTCTTTGTTTTCTAATATTACACTTAAAACATAGTATAAGAAAAGTCCAACCCCGTACTGCTTATTGTTTTTAATTAAATTGCTTTTAGAATTTTTGAAAAGAGTTTTAAAAACTTCTTCGTATGGTTTCCCGTGGAGATTTTTTCGATTATCATCTTTCTGCTTCTTCTTTTTCAGAGTGCGTGATCTCTCTTTTTACGGACAGCAGAACGATCGCGCGGTCGGCCGATTTTTTGTGTTCTGCATTGCGCGGCCGGTAATAAAACTAATCAGTTCAGTGCGTGATCTCTCTTGTTTCGAAGCGGGCTTGGTAGTCATATGGCTACTGCTTCTGCCTCATACGCAGGAGGTCGTGGGTTCAATCCCAGGTCCGTTCCATTTTCCTACTTTGTATCTTTCTCTTTATTTCTCATGTTCTAGCAATCGCTAGAACTGGAAATGGACTTCCATACCGTTTCCATTACTATTCCTATACCTTCAACTTGAGTATTCTAACAGCAATTTGCTAGAATTGGAAATAAACTATACACGGACAGATAAATCAACCCAAACTTTGAGTTCAATATACGCACTGATGAGAATATCGCAGAAAAAATTTACCCAAATTTGGGTAGTTTTCCCTTTCTTTCCCATGATTGCTATCAAAACTAGAGCAAGATGCAAACACCTCACCGAGGTTGCTCAGCCAAATATAACCCATATAACCCAAATTTGAGTAAATTCAATATTCTCTATTTTGGGTTGATTAAGGTCCGCTTTGGATAAATTAAACTCAGCTTTGGGTAAATTGTTTACACGGGATTAAAGGCAAACTACCTAGTGCCAGACAAGTCATTTTACTCAAATTTGGGTTATTGGCCCAAACCACGGTTTTGAGTGCAAACAACCTTAAGCACATGCGGTATTTCGAAAAAAAATCGTTTCAGGTGGTTCGAAACGAAATTCCGCGGAATTTCGCGGAATTTGAGCATGGCGAAATCTGATTTCTTGATTTCGTTTCGTTTCGTAAAATTACAAAAATTTCGCTAGAAAAAACAAGCTTCTAACGAAATTTAACGGAATTCCGCGGAATTTCGAAACAAATTTAAACTAATCCATACTTTATATTATAAAATTTTTTGGCTGCGCCGCTGAACAAAATCATTAAGTTCTTTTCAAAACTTTAGGTTATACAATTTTTTCTATTAACGCTCACTACATAACCTCATTTTTAGTCGACAAATACGTAAGTAGTTTTGTTATATAAAACGTCTTCAGTGTCTCCATGATTTAAATTTTGTGATATTTTTTTACTATTTGCACAATATGAATGCGGAATCGATCGTGTTGCTGCTGGTCATGGGACGGCAGCTAGTCCGGGAGAACGCGAAGTGAAAAAAATCTACCTCGCGTAGCAGAAATTTGTTTAACCAGTGTGCAATCGATCGTGTTGATGCTGATCACGCCAGCTAGTGTGAGAAAACGCGAAGTGATAAAACTAATGTCTGTATCGAAGAGCAAAAAATTATTTAGTGTGGAATCGATCGTGTTTTAGAATATTATTAAACGAAGCACATTGATCTTGCGTTGGATTGATTTGAAACACAGTTTTCGTCTTCTTGTTTTCAAAATAACTTCGTTTACAATAAATATTTTGTCGCTTACCAAGGGGTTTCACATGAATTACCTTCTCAACTAACCAACGATTCCTTTTCCGTAGCGCTCACGATGATGCAGAGCATACTTCGGTCTCTTAAAACAATGAGTGTTAAACTAATTTTCCTCTCCTAATCCTAAATTGACTATAAGCCAGGGTTTCGACTTTTCGTTTCAATGAGACCAAAGCAAGCGTTTTTTGGGCCAAGAGAAAATCTTGTTTCGTTGCTTATGTTGAGGATCATCTTTCACCTATCAATCTTTTCGCTAGAGTTAGCCTTGGACGATGAACGAAAATCTTGCCTATAAGATGAAAATCCTTTTTCGTTTCATTACTTTCACCTCTCACACACTTTTCGCGAGAATTATCGCAGAACAATTACAAAATTGTATGGCCGCGCCGGGATTCGAACCCAGAATAGTAACAATAATAACTGTGGGGATGCGCTTACTTTAGCCACACCACCAGGCTATCTGTATGAAAACGTTAAGTTATTTGTTCCACATAAGCTACTACCATTTGCATTGATGATACCACGAAAAGACTCGAATATAACAGAAAAGAGCAAACCAACGTTTGGCGGCAATCAAAGTGAACGAAAAATGGTTATCACTCTCCACTCTCCAGGCTGTTTTTCTTTCCCGAAAAGCGATTTCTCCCTGAAAACTTTCGTGAGGGAAAATCATGTGCTCCTGAGATTGAGTGAGCATTATGAACCCTGCTATAAGCACGTGACCAGCATCGTTATTGGTCATGAATTGAAAACTCCGAAGCAACTGTATACTGCTACGAATAACTTTTTTGTATCCTAAGAATATTATTTACTTGGTGAGCTGTGCATATTTGCTGTTTCTCGGCCAATCATGATTAGCAACTACGATGTGTACAGTTAATCCAGAGCTCTTCTTTACTATTTGCACAGTATGTGAGGAACATTGCAGATTTGTGGGCATTTCTAGATCTTCGCATGGAAATTGCAAAAAAAAACCAAGAACGGGTTGAAAGATTATTAAAATTGTTGAAAATTCTTCACTTATGATTGCTTTCAGCACATACTGACCATAACAGCTGTTCTCATATGCCAAGGTCACACACACAATAGCTCAGATGGTCGAGCTGATTGTATATAAGACTATGCTGCCGCTAACTGCAAGCCGAGCACATCTGCATATGGACGCCCATATACACATGTGCTCGACTTGCGGTTAGCGGCAGTATGGGTCTGTGAAATTCAATCTGAAATACATATCTTTGTGAATTTTAGAAAGGTGCACAGGATTCTTCTAGTGAGCAAATGTATGCTATATATGTAGACGAAAAATAAGAAGGAACAAATTTTGGCAGATACGCCATTTTCAAATGTTGATCTTGTAATATCAATTCTATATCTGCGTATATGCCTGGCAGATGTGGATACATATTTAAGTATCCCACTAAAAATAAAAAAATAAATCTAAGTATTCTTTTTCAAATTTTGACTAAGTCAATACACTGTAAAACCACGCTGACAAGACAATATGAAGTATGCTTCAGCATAATTACATAATTCTTGGGTGAACTATGGTTTTAAACGAAATTTGAATCCTTATATAAAAATCACTCAATTTCTTTATTTTTATATACTTACTGATATGAAACTGATATAAAATTGATCAGATTCGGGAGCACACGCTCCACGATGAATTCCTTTGACAACGGCACAAATGCCGGGGTATTGCCTTATCACCAACGGTATTTGCGGCGAGAATGTGACGATTTATCACAGATTGCCCCTTCAGTTATTATACCTCTTTTGGTCGCAAAACAGTTATTCGACTTCGAAAAAGTGAAATTAGAATTGCGTACTTAATGTAAAACCAATTCAATAAAAATTCCGCGAAAAAAAAATCAAAATTTCGTTTCGTTTCGAAAAATTTCGAATTAAATGAACCTGGATTTCGTATCGTTTCGAAGTCTCGAAAGAAATCTATAATTCGTTTCGCTTCGATCCGAATCAACATAGACATTTTAAATTTCGTTTCGTTTCGTTAGGAAAAAGTGTGTTATCGCATACCCTTAAACAACCTACTTTTGGGTAGTTTTGGTTTTCAGTGTAGAGCTCGTTTCCCCTACATCCAATTAGAAATTCCATCAGTTACCTTCTCCTATCTATCACATTTGGCAGCTCGTTAACCAAGACGGACCTCTGCCTCTCCAACCTAACCCAGAAATTCCAACAAATTCCGCATGAACTCGTGGCAAGTGCAGAGGTATATTCGGCTTGCAGTGGGCGAGTGATTGCATCATCATTTCCTCCCCCTTCCCTACATTGACTTGCATTCTGACGTGGCAGGCGCCAGTATGACCTAACAAATGAGATCACCAGTACTTGTACATTGAAGATGTGTGCTAGTCCCAAGCAAACATCTGTTGGCTCCCTGTGCAAGAACAGCTGATCTGGTCATAATGGAGTAGCAACTACGAGCAGTCAATCAAGCTCAAGCTCAAGCTATCATCTTTCTGCTTCTTCTTCTTCATGCAACATCAAAGCGCCAATCAAACTTCACATTTTGCAAGACAAATGAAAACATGACATGCCCCCGGGAGCTCCTTCAAGAACCTTGGGACCGTCTTTCGGATGGCCGATATCCCGAAATATCTTGCGAAATCCTGCAGTTTGATACCCATATTGCCACAGTTTGAGGTATTTTTTAAATGGTTAGATGCTTCCGGAAGCTCTCCTAAGGGCCTTCGAAGTGACCTCAAGGTGGTCAATATCCAAAAATCATATCCGGATATCACACGCAAAAAAAAAGCGTTCATGAATTTGTGAACTAACGAGTTCACGGTGTATTTTTTCGGGAACAACAGTCACGGATTCGGGAATACAGTCACGTTTTCTGAATCGTTCTGGAAAAGTGACTGGTGTTCCCGAATCCAAGAATTAAATCACGGTGTATTTTTGCTGGTTCACGAATTCGGGAACGCTTTTTTTGCGTGGATATGCCCACTTGTCTTGCAAAATGCTGAAGTTCAATACCCATGTTGCTAATATGGAGCGAATATATTAAACAAGCCATTTTGGGAACCGTCTTCCAAAGGGTCACTTCGAAGAAACCAGTTGTTGGCAATTTCTGGAACAGGTGTCACCATGATTTTTTATACTGCTATAATCCCTATATGAAAATGACGAGCTCGGTGGTCTAGTGGCTACCGCTTCTGCCTTATAATCAGGAGGTCGTGAGTTCAATTCCAGGCTCGTCCCTTTCCTACTTTGTATTTCTATCTTAGTTCTTTCTGTGTTTCACGTTCTACCACAACGATTCCTACTGTTATAACCTTCCACACAATCCCAAAACCTCCCGTGGCACCTATGAGAGGTCGTAGAGTTCTCTGCATCTTTCTTAAGTAGGTGTCCAACAAACCATCCTTCCCCTTCCTCAGCAATCGCAAGGACGTGGCCAGGACAGATCTCGACTATTGGAGAGTGCATTGCTTCCATCTAAGAGATATTGATTAGTCCCAAATCAATATCTGTGGTAACGGATGAAAGTGATGCTACTCCCATACAATAGTCTTGGCTTGTACCACCTACGAATTTGTGCGAAATGCTCAATGCTAATGCTAATGCTAATGCTAATGCTATAATCCCTATATGAAAATCTACCGAAACGGTATGAATAGAGAAAACGACCTCGACATTTTGTTAGACTTACGTCGCCAAAAAAGGAAGTTGCGGAAGAACTCCGAATAGGCTAATATGACAAAACATTACGAAATAACAGAAATTTGAATGTTTTTTCTTCACTCAGGACGATACGGGTTAAGTTATTAAGTTCCATTATAAACAATTTGTCGTTATGTCTGACCACAAAAAAGAGTTGCTCAGCGTGCTCGAACCAGTAGTGTTTCAGCTAGTCGGTTGGGTCGGTCAGTAGTTGACCAGTCACATCTTTCACAAACATCGTCGCGGTTACCTTCGCCCGGCGTGAGAAATCGTTAAGTAAGCAAAAGCTTCCAGGTTGCTGCGTTTTCTAGGGCACTCCACTCAATACGGAAGAAATGCACAACTGTAATTTGTATTACTCCACGCATGCTACGACGCAGCAAAGCTGAAATAATAAAAATGACAGTTGTGCGTTGCTTCCGTATTGAGTGTTTTACCACAGACAAACATACCTAACACTTGTGAAATCCTTATCGTTCACTGATTTACTGGTCAATTTAAATTATCATTAGTTGGCCAATCGATCACTCGTGGCGCACGCATCGGATTTGCTCGAGTTTGACATTTGCACACTATCGCCATCTGGTTCGTGGTTTGCCCAACTTAGTAAAAACAACAGATGTCGTTAGGGCGTTTACGACGATGAATTTCATGACTGAATGTTCAATGTGTTATGTCTGTTTGTCTGTGGTTTTACTCTTAATTTTTTTTTTACCTTTTGAATTTGGATTCTGTGAGGATTGTCCTTAAAAATGGCTTCACCTGGACTGGAGTACGATCTCAGCCACCTTCAGCATAATCATAGCTTCGTTACTACATCACTAACTTTCCGGGCTGCAGTGTATCTTATATAGATTACATTGCGCTAGAAGTACTCACATGTTGTCGAAGGAAAATTAAAATCAAGATATTTAGACCAATAATATACAACAAGCGCGTAATTTGAACATAACAACCTTACAACGTCTGTGTTTCCTATACCGGCGATTGCGAAAATCAAAGAGCGTCACGAGGATATGATAGACTTTGAACGTTAATATCTTAGCATATCAAGTTTTTGAACCATTTGAAGGAAGAATGGAAAAATGAAGAATCAACGCTTAGGGAGCGGAACCATTTGGAAAGCACCTCCTATTCCCGTCCGCAACATTAATAACTCGACCGCGTTCCAACCAAATGGCTTGATTGTTTGTACATTACTAGATATCGACAGAAACTAACCATGTACTAAAAAACAAGTAATTCGGTTGTAATGCGCTCGAGTAATGAACGTTGCTGACGGGAATAGGGGGTGCTGCCCAAATGGTTCTCTACCCTATATATATATATATATATATATATAAGGGTGGCTCAAATTAGTATGGGAAAAACTTTTTTCAATTTTTTTGATGGGCCGCCCTCTTATTCGATTCTATTTGATGCCCTGATGCTCTGGACAAAATTTCAGCCAAATCGGTCAACGTTTGGGTGGTGCTAAACTCGTTGGAAGTTTATATGGAAAAATGTAGGCAGAAACATCTAAAAACAGTGAATTGCAGTTGGACGGCACAACTTAAGATAAAGAACTATGATATTCATTCAGATCTTGGAGAATTTAATACAGCATGTTATGCAGAAAACCGCGAGAAGATTAGAGTTTGCCCGGCTAAGTTATTAGCATTTCTCTGAAGTGGGGTTTGAGCAAATTTCGTTTCTTTTACCTTTGAAAAGAAATAAATTCACCCCAGTAAAATGACAATATCTTTGCCTAATAAACTCTAATCTTCTCGCGGTTTTCAGCATAACATTCTGTATTTAATTCTACAAGAACTGAATGAGTATCATGGTTCTTGATCGTGAATTGTGCCGTCCAACTGCAAATCACTGTTTTGGGATGTTTCTGCATACATTTTTCCATATAAACTTCCAATGAGCTTAGCACCGCCCAAACGTTGACCGATTTGGCTGAAATTTTGTCCAGAGCATCAGGGCACCAAATAGAACCGAATAAGAGGGCGGCCCATCAAAAAATTTGAAAAAGTGTTTTTTGAGCCACTCTAATATATATATATATATATATATATATATATATATATATATATATATATATATATATATATATATATATATAGCCTTCCAAAAGTAATGATGCTCAATCATTTATCATTCCTGTGAGTGATGAGAGATGAGTGTATTAATTCTGCGTGAAGTTAAACGCTTTTTACAATTTTATGGAAATGCTAATATCATCTTCCAAACTTAGACGTACATGTTTATGGTAGAATTAGAGGCGATTTCATAGTTCCGTTAGAATACGGCAGGCATGAAGCAGGTTTTATAGAAATAGATTTAAAAGCGAGCTGAGGACAGTATTTGTGATAAATGCTAAATCTTACGACCTTCCTTCTGCCAAACTCCCATATGAAGTGGGAGGGAAGAGTATCAGTGTGGAAGCAGGTTTGATTTGCTCAAATACCATCGCACTGAGCCTGCCTATAGACACTATACTGCCGCTAACCGCAAGTCAGACTTATCTGGATATGGCGTCCATATACAGATAAGTCTGACTTGCGGTTAGCGGCAGTATAGGTTCCATAGACGAGCCCAGGAACGGTTGGGTCATTTCGAGTAAGCGTGTTTTTCCAATTTTTCACAGTGTACCACGTGAATTTGACGTCACACGCTCCTTTGCTTGGATTGCAATCGTGACGTCATGCTCGTTTGGCTACACTAACTGACAGTTCGTTTGGCTACACTCGCCTTCGCCTCAGCTCGTCTATGGAACCTATAGTGTCTATAAGCCTGCCTTGTTTTTTGTATGCCATGGACAGGCATATTAGCATGAACAAGCCTAAGAGCGATGACATACTGACGCGTCGAGCAATGCGGCGCGCGTCCAAGCACTCGTTAAGCAGAATATCAGCAAGAGGAATTCTTGACGAGCTAAGTAACTCCATTTAATTCCACCAATACGTATCCAATCAATACATATCTGCAAAGATATCGAAATAATTGGTGGAATTAAATGGAGTTACTTAGCTCGTCAAGAAATCTTGCGTTGCGGAGATGCTGAATTCCGCAAATATTCTCGGCTGAGGAGGACCGACCGAGCAGCAGCAGTCGGGATGCACAGACCAGCAGCGGGAAAGTGATCCTAACCACAACTCGGTCATTCATCAAGAAGGATCAAATGATCCGGTCGTGAATGTTCATGGTGCATCGACCGTCACGCGTTCCCGAAGAAGCAAATTATCGAAGACTTGCTCCCGTGCTTTACGTGCTTCTCTTAAGCTGCAGCGGCTCGAGGAGGAGAAGCATCTCGAGAAGGAATTCCTCGCCAAAAAGTATGAAATCCTTCAGGCCCAGCTTGAGGATGGAGAAAGTAGCAGTAGCGGCAAAACTCGTCGATCTTCCCATGGCAGTTCGTAGAGGACTCACGAGTGGGTGCAGAGCCATTTAGTCCCGACTACCAGTGATTCCCGTGGTTACTCAGTCCCGGACCGGTACAATTCCCAAGGATGTTACTCCAGCGATTCCAGTTACAACTAGTGCCATGATCACGGATGTATCGAGTGTGCTGGACTTGCAATCGTTATCCATCAACATGAACCCAGTGGATCAAGTGACGTCGAAGGTACCGCATGGCCGTTGTTAGTGAGCTGCTATCAAAATACGACCGACATGTGTGGCTATTCCGATGGCGAAAACCTTATGCGGTTGCATCGGTGCCTCAAAGGAAACGCGTTGGAGGCTGTTCGAAGCCATCTGATGCATCCTACATCCGTGCCGCTAATCATCGACACGTTAAAAACACTATACGGACGTCCAGAGCAGATCATCAACTCGCTACTCTCCAAGCTACGTGTAACGCCAACCCCCAAGCCTGAACACCTGGAGAGCCTGATCGGTTTCGGTTTGGCGTGCAAAAATCTTTGTAGCCACCTCTAAGCAGCGGGTTTTCATGATCACCTTTCGAATCCCTTGTTGCTTCTGGAGTTGGTGAGTAAATTGCCAGCCGCCCTCAAGCTAAACTGGTCACTCTTCAAGCGCCAACATGTGAACAACTACATGCACTACATGCAACTACATGGACCAGATTGTGACAGCCGCCAGTGAGACGTTTCTCTGTGAAGCAGATGGACATGGCAAGCAAGAAAAACCGAAGACAAAGGAGAAGATGTTTATGCACACTTCTGAGGAGAAGGCAGTGAAAAGTGTAGCAGCTAATCACAAGGAGAACAAGCCGAGCCGTGTGTAGCCTGCCAGAAGGACGGTCACAAAATCAAGGATTGCCACAGCATCCGCCAGATGATTTTCGAAAATTGCTGTAAATTAGTTCAGGAGCGGTTCCTCTGTCGTAGTTGTTTGGGTTCTCACGGCAGATTCCCATGCAAGGCAAGCAAAAGTGGGGAGAATGATTGTGAGGATCGGCACCACATGCTACTACATCCCGGGAATCCACAATTATCTCGAGCAATCGAAAACCCAGCAACTACAAGCACAGTTACCGTTCATCCTTCATGCAATATGCTAACGCAGGTCATGCTGTAAGAGGTCCGAACACCTATCGGTGCTGTCCCAACACTAACATTACTAACATTACTCTGTTTCTCAGTAACATGACAGCTACACATTCGCAGTCATTCCTTCCAATCCAAAATGAAACCTTTGTCTAAGTTCGGGGGTCTACACAGTAAAATATTATGAAAATTAGCCATGACGGAATTCATAATTGAATGTAAAATTCGGAAACAGAATGTGTACCAGATCATAATTTTAAGATTCTGTGATGTAAATGATAAAACCATTGAAATTTCAATTGAATATATCTTAATTTTACATGACTACCGGAAACCTGGGTGAGCGAGCACGTGGCTGTCAAAACAAATCAAAACAAACTTCACTGCATTTCATGCAAACCGCAGCTGGCACCTATTTTACTCATATAAGAATCAAGCTAAACGGATATCTTCGCATATGAAAATAAAGCAGCCTTTATGACGCTGCATTTCATCGCTGCAACTCTTTGTTTTTTGCTTCTTCCGGCGAGAAATCTGTGATGCATTCAGCATACTGAGTCTCAAATGATTCCGTCTCGATGGAGTTTCCGTGTCATGTAAATTTAAGCTATCGTTCAGCCTAATGAAGAATTATCGAATCACCAAAACGTTTAACCTGTTACACCTTGATCGACTCGATAACAAGAAGCGGAAATACCCGAGACGATAACAAGTCCGGCTCTCACTCTGCAGACCAATGTTCGATTCCCATGCTCTACTCCTTTTTTTGTTTTCAAATAAGAATAAGAGCTGTAAAATTCCAGCACGTGTAAATTTAAAACAACCTATAACTTTCTGTTGTTTGACACGGAGCAGATTTGTTACATCTACTTGAACGGAAATTTACAGGTTTTGTTCGTACTGTGAATTACTCGCTTTACCACTTGTTGGGTGAATCACAACTGGGAACTTAAGCGCCACCTTCTTTAGAAGGGTCACCAGTGCCGTTTAAATCCGATCAAAGACTCCAAATTCAGGGCAGGTACACAGTACGAACAAAACCTGTAAATTTCCGTTCAAGTAGATGTAACAAATCTGCTCCGTGTCAAACAACATAAAGTTATAGGTTGTTTTAAATTTACACGTGCTGGAATTTTACAGCTCTTATTCTTATTTGAAAACAAAAAAAGGAGTAGAGCAATCTTAAAATTATGATCCGGTACACATTCTGTTTCCGAATTTTACATTCAATTATGAATTCCGTCATGGCTAATTTTCATAATATTTTACTGTGTAGTTAATTCCCAAATCACTTAAAAACCATAAAAGAGCCCAAACGAAAACCAATCACTGAGCTAGAAAAGCTCTATCTTTGCAGCGTTCGACTATTTTCAATTCTATCGCACCAACAAACTCTGAGATCAATTGAGGCGCAAGTATTGGGTTGCTGTAACTCGTATGTAACCCAATTTGGTTATATATAACTATCAGAAACTGATGTACAAAATGTGTAACTGTATTGCTTGGGATACTACCAAAGGCTACAATCTAAATCGAGGAATCAGTACTCACGGCTTAATACTTATTCTATAGCAAATCCCTAAACTGAAACTGAAACTGAAAAAATCCAACAATAATAAAAAAATAATAATTCGCAAAAAAAATGTTTAGGGTAACCATACCCTTAGTGGAGGTAGCACCAATATTGGAGGTAGTGGGGTTTTAATGAGATTTATCATATTTATACACTTTACGATGGTTTCAGTTGATGCGTCGTGCTTTAAATATCCTGTTAAATGCAACTTATCGTAAGATTTCGCTTGAAAAACGATTGAAAACAATGTTTTTCCTTAACAAAATTGACTCTCTCGCACCTATAGTGGTGCAACTGTACCAATAGTGGCGAGTCCCATAAGAAACTAATGGATAGCACCACTATGGAACCAAAATTATTTTTTACCGCCACTAAAAGAACAGTGTACCCATAGTGGTGCAAGCAATATTTGGTAATTGTTGATGTTAAATGACATCTATCTCATTTTTGTTAGCAAATTTATTAGTTTATCTATTGACTAAGATATACTAAGAGATACTAAGGCTGTAAATTACCCATAATTATCAATTTAAAAAAAATATTTTCTTTTGTGGATCTACTAATATCTCCACTATTGGTACCGTTACCCTAAAACCAAAGGCAATATAACTCAAGAGCGGATGTTCCGATTTTTAGGATTTCCTCATTGATCAATTCGTCTTGGGATCAGCTGTGTTCATATTCACTAAGGTTTGATCAATTTGACGTGGAATGTTGGAAAATTATCCAAATGCAACGATTTCATGATTTTTGAAGCATGCCATCAAACTCGAACTGAAATCGATCTAAAGTGCAACGCTGCAATCAACTAAATGATTAACAAATCATTAGTTAAAAATAAAAATATTTGAAACAAGAAAGTAAAGGCAAAAATAGAGTTTACAGTTAATTATAATTTAAATTAACTGAACAATTACAATGCATTGTAAAAAGCGTAACACCAACGAAAAAGCACGTTTGTTGGACACAATATAGGCTGGCACACGATACTTAGTATCTTGGGGGTTCCTGAAGGTCAAATCCACTCATTAAAATCTAGATCATACATTATTTATTTTTTCTTAAACGTATGCTCTTCAGTGTCTCGTAATTGACTCAAAAAATTGAGTTGTCTTATAAACAGATGACATTTCACTGCTACTAAATAAAACGCTGGAAAAATGAAGGTGTTCAGAAGTTCAGAAAGTTTTCGGATTGTAATTTCAAGGCCTTACATTATTTAGCGGCGTAGCCGAAAGATTTTTAATATATGAGAGTTTGAATGAAATTTACATTCTAACAATTTGGATTTGACAGCAACGTAGTCGTACGTTACCTTTACGTACAACCTGATTGGGCTGTATTTTTAACCTTGTCATAAGACGAGTTTTTACGTACGTTCGATGCGCTGCTACAAAGCAAGATCATGCTGTAGATAGCTAGGTTTGATTCCCGGTCCGGTCTAGGAAATTTTCGGGTTAGAAACTTTCTCGACCATCCTGGGCATAAATGTATTATCGTGATAGTCTCATGATATACGAATGCAAAAATGGTAACTTGGCTTAGAAACCTCGCAGTTTAATAACTGTGCATGTGCTTAATGATCACTAAGCTGCTAGGCGGTAATATCCCAGTGGGGGATGTAATGCCAATAAGAAGAAGAAGAAATGTTTAACAGTCCCACATAAATAGGAAATCCAGCAAACATGAGACTGTTACGAATTTATGGGCAGTTTACTGAGAATATAATGGAGATGATCATATGTGATGCATCTAAATTGAAATCCCAAAACCGTAAGCAAATGTTGCGAGAGTTTTTAATTGATGCAGCTTCCATTCAACGAACCTTGCAGCCTCTGTCGACATTTGATTACATTAAAATTAATAAAGAATTTTCCTGACTTCGCGTGGTTATGATTCAGGGCTTTTCCACACAGCCTCAATGTGAGCCACATTCGTATATGGGATAAGGCGCAGTGCGGAGAGAAGAAGACAAGACCGGGCTGGGGGTGCAAACTAATATAAGAAAGAAGTCATTTACAAGTTTGGAACACTCGTCGGCGCACTCCTGTGGGTACCGCACCGAGGAAATGTATGTATGAAAAATGTAGGGTTATGCGCTAATTCGTCCATGGCGCTAGCATCCGTCATATCAAATTCTAAATCACTAAATACTCGCGAATCGTAAACTAACAAAATAAACTAATCATCTGGCGAGATAGAAAAAAGTGTACACTACGATCTGCATTCATTTAAATTACATTCCGGTGTTACTTACTTGAAATACAGTTAAATATTACTTTGCGACTGTGACTTTTTGCACAATTTCCTACGTTATCCGTGCGACGAAGGAAAATCCAGTTCGTTCACTGCTGTAGAAGTGGCGCAACACCGTCACCAAAATCAACGTATTTCACTGATTTTCACCGCACTTTTTCACATAATTTTCTCACTGCGCACTAAATAAAAGCAATGGTTATTGCTCAAGTGAAAAATAATTGTAAAATAACTACCGGAAGGCGTTGAAATGATCTGTTTTTTCAAACTTTAGAGCGTTTGAAATTTATTTTCTTCGTCGCCTTGTTTATAGTCGAAAAACGCGTTGCCAAACTGGCGGTTTGAACTGAAATAATCTTATGTTACCCATCTGATAATACATCATGCAGTCAATAAAAGTGGGGTTTTCAATTATTTTCCGCTAGCGTAATAAAAGTAAAGTCTTCCAAATAAATATTTTTCATGCACACTCGTCATTCATACTAAAATTTTCTACTATTCCAAAAGTTTGAAACAGGAGAAATAATTTCATAATAGAAATTTGTTGGCAGCACTACCCACGTACATGTTAAGCATGTGTGTTAGTTGTTTGACAGACTGAGGCATTTAACTGAATGGCAGCACAATCAAAACCATTTTTATGCGGTCGAAATGGGATTGCACTAGGAAATTTTTGTTAACTGGAACCGAAATAAACTTTCAAATTTGACTTTCAAAATTGACCGAAATGATAGTTATTCTGCATGAAGTCACAGATAAGTCATCAAGCTATCCAAGAAATGGCTTGAGCTCAGGAACAAAGATTTGCAGTCCTGTTTTAAGTATGGTACATGGTCCTTGTGGTACATAGAAAGGATACGAAGATGATCAATTTTCCGATTTCAAATATGGTACATGCTCTCTGTAGTACAAAGAACAGAATGCGTTCACAGCATATGTTCTTGGTCATCCAAGAAATCTCTGGAGTAAGGCCTTTTGATCTACACGCGTAACTAAAGATCAATTTTCCGGTTTCAAATATTGTACATGCTCTCTGTAGTACAAAGAACAGAATGTGTTCACAGCATATGTTCTTGGTCATCCAAGAAATATCTGGAGTAAGGCCTTTCGATCTACACGCGTAACTGAAAATCAGTTTTCTGGTTTCAAATATGGTACATGCTCTCTGTAGTACAAAGAACAGAATGCGTTCACAGCATATGTTCTTGGTCATCCAAGAAATCCCTGGAGTAAGGCCTTTTGATCTACACACGTAACTAAAGATCAATTTTCCGATTTCAAATATTGTACATGCTCTCTGTAGTACAAAGAACAGAATGCGTTCACATCATATGTTCTTGGTCATCCAAGAAATATCTGGAGTAAGGCCTTTCGATCTACACGCGTAACTGAAAATCAGTTTTCTGGTTTCAAATATGGTACATGCTCTCTGTAGTACAAAGAACAGAATGCGTTCACAGCATATGTTCTTGGTCATCCAAGAAATCCTTGGAGTAAGGCCTTTTGATCTACACGCGTAACTAAGGATTAGTTTTCCGGTTTCAAATATGGTACATGCTCTCTGTAGTACAAAGAACAGAATGTGTTCTAAGGCATATGTTCTTGGTCACCCAAAAAAATCCTGGAGTAAGGCCTTTTGATCTACACGCGTAACTGAAGATCAAATTTCCGGTTTCAAATATGGTACATGCTCTCTTCATAATGGGTACATAACATATTCAGAACAGGCCTTTGGACCGTGGGTTACGCGTGTCGACCTGAAGGCCTTCACTTCCGGTATTTCTTGGATAACCATGAAAATCTTCCACACGCAGGTTATATCATATGTACCACAACGGGTACATTACATTAACAAAACCGGCCTGTAGATCATTGGTTATGCCTGTTGACCTGATGGCCTTCACTTCAGGGATTTCTTGGATAACCGTGAAGATCTTCCATATGCAGATTCTATCATATGTACCACAATGGGTACATTACATTTACAAAACAGGCTTGTAGATCATTGGTTACGCGTGTAGATCTGAAGGCCTTCACTTCAGGGATCTCTTGGATATTCGTGAAGATCTTCCATACGCTTATTATATCATATGTACCACAACGGGTACACTACATTTACAAAACAGGCATCATTGGCTTTGCCTGTTGACCTGATGGCCTTCACTTCAGGGATTTCTTGGGTAACCGTGAAGATCTTCCATATGCAGATTCTATCACATGTATAACAATGGGTACATTACATTTACAAAACAGGCCTGTAGATCATTGGTTACGCGTGTAGATCTGAAGGCCTTCACTTCAGGGATCTCTTGGATAACCGTAAAGATCTTTCATATACACATTATATCATATGTACCTCAACGGGTACATTACATTTACAAAACAGGCCTGTAGATCATTGGTTATTCCTGTAGACCTGATGACCTTCACTTCAGGGATTTCTTGGATAACCGTGAAGATCTTCCATACACACATTATATCATATGTACCACAACGTGTACATTACATTTACAAAACAGGCCTGTAGATCATTGGTTATGCCTGTAGACCTGATGACCTTCACTTCAGGGATTTCTTGGATAACCACGAAGATTTTCCATATGCAGATTCTGTTATTTGTACCACAATGGGTACATTACATTTACAAAACAGGCCTGTAGATCATTGGTTACGCGTAAAGATCTGAATGCCTCCACTTCAGGTGTTTCTTGGATAACCGCGAACGTGCTCCATACACATATTCTATTCCATGTTTCACAATGTACACATATCATATTCAGAACAGGCCAATATTAATTGAATTTATGTTATTTTTATTTAACACGGTATAATACCGCATAAAAAACTAATTTGGTGTACTTGTAGAAATCGCACACCAATACCAGCAGATTTATTTGACAGCAATCCATCGAATTTTAGACTGGACGAATGAAAATTCTCATGGACGTAAACAGATTTTCATAAGACAAATTTAAAAATTTTGAAGGGTGTTTTTGATTGCCGATTCTCAATAAACTATGATTTGTTCAATGCGCTAATAGTACACAATGAAAACTAGGAACTCTAGAATACGTGTTACATACAACTTAGTTAGAGTAAGTAGTTGGGATAGCGTATAAATTAGATTTGAAAACCAAGCACTACCTACTACGACGGGAATTAGCTCACTACCCTATTCCTAGATAAAGGAATTTGGAAACGAAATTAAATTCACTCGACGGTCGTCGGTAGGTGTGGAGTGGTACCTACATAAAATATGGTGTACCGGGTCCCGTGGTTGCTACCGTTTTCCAACATATACAATATTGCAAACGAAAAAGCTCAATCGAGTGGGAACGCTCCAGGCGGCAGGGTGGGAAGCAAACTCGGGTCATGAAAAAGTTTTATCTCGAAATTTTGTAAGAAACGAGCAACGTACCAAAAAAAGTATGAGCATTTTGCATGCACACTTTTATTTGCGATGAAAATTGGAAACGAACAGTGCTTTTCTTCCGTTGTCGTCCTGCCCGGTTGTCTTGTTCCGATGAAAAACGACGGAAACTATTTCCATTTCCACGAGTTATTTTTTCCTCCTTGGTGGGTAGCATTTCTTTAAACCTCTGCAGACGGCTGCTGAATGGCGGGAGGTAGGAGAAAAAACTCTCAGATCTCAGGGTGTAGATATTCGATTGCTCCGCCTTCGCCTCGGCGGTGGCTGCTGGCGCATGACATGGCACGGACGACGTCGGGTCGGGTTGGGTGTGGGATGCGAGAATATTGATGGGGCACTTTGGCTGGTGGATCCACTGTTATGGTAGCTCTGAGTTGGAGCCGAAGTTCCTCGTCATACAGACGCACACTTGCCTACAAATACATGGCCTGCAGCCGTTCGTGAGCGAGAGAAGTCATTCGAAGCGCGCGAACACTCGGAAGAGAGTGAGCATTTGGGAGCTTTTCTGATGCCAAGTAAACCACATCGCGGATGTGTTTCTACAACTGTTGGAAATGGTTAGAGCGATGACGAGTGAAGCGACAGGGGGCCTTTATGACTACTGGGAATCGATTCCACGGCTGCCGAAGCATCGCATCGGAAGAAGCAAGATCGATTGTCGGAAATATCATCGAGGGAAAAATGAAAAGAAGTATGTTTTCTATGCAGTGAGAATCATTCGAGGTATTTTTCATCCAGAGTTAGATGTTGGAAATTATTTTTTGAAATTAGAAATGTTGCACAATTCACAAGAACTTGAACAAATTACAATAATTTTATGTCAGAGTTGAAGCATTTCATACAGAAAACTGCAATAGTAATTCAAGAGGAAAAAAATCAGTTTGAACTGTAAAGAAAGTTCAGAATTTTTTGGTAAAATTTTGGATATCCATCTGAAAATATTTTAAAATCGCTAAAAACTTTCTTTAGACGCACCATAGAATTTAAGAGCATAATGTTTTTTAAATAGGTTAAACCTGAAAAAAAATGAAAGAATTATGGAGAAGTTGTTCATCTATAAACCTTGCTTCAATCTTGATCACATTGAAAATATAGTGGCATCGACGAAATTAATCTTTTACGTAATTTTTATTTTTTGCCTTTCTCGTATACTAAGTATACGGTAAAGGCTATATGATCGCTCCAAAAACAAACTTTTTATAGAAGGCCCGGAGACCCATAGTGTTATATACCAATCGACTCAGTTCGACGAATCGAGGTGATGTCTGTGTGTGTGTGTGTGTGTGTGTGTATGTGTGTGTGTGTGTGTGCAAAACTACTCAAAAATGTCACTCATTTTCGGGCACTTATCCTCAACCGATTTGCTCGCAAAAAGTTGCATTCAACGCAGAATCCTATCCCATTGTTTCCTATTTGAAATTGGCCAGATCGAACTATGGGATCGAAAGTTATGGCCAAAATACAAATTCATACAAAAAAATCGCGTAAAAAATGTCACTCATTTTTCGGGCACTTTTCCTCAACCGATTTACTCGCAACAAGTTGCATTCGACGCAGAATCCTGTCCCATTGTTTCCTATTTGAAATTGGTCAGATCGGACTATGGGATCAGAAGTTATGGCCAAAATACAAATTCATACGAAAAAATCACGTAAAAATGTCACTCATTTTTCGGGAACTCATTCTCAACCGATTTGCTCGCAACAAGTTGCATTCGACGCAGAATCCTGTCGCATTGTTTCCTATTTGAAATTGGTCAGATCGAACTATGGGATCAGAAGTTATGGCCAAAATACAAATTCATACGAAAAAATCGCGTAAAAAATGTCACTCATTTTTCGGGCACTTATCCTCAACCGATTTGCTCGCAATAAGTTGCATTCGACGCAGAATCCTGTCCCATTGTTTCCTATTTGAAATTGGCCAGATCGAACTATGGGATCAGAAGTTATGGCCAAAATACAAATTCATACGAAAAAATCGCGTATAAAATGTCACTCATTTTTCGGGAACTCATTCTCAACCGATTTGCTCGCAACAAATTGCATTCGACGCAGAATCCTGTCCCATTGTTTTCTATTTGAAATTGGTCAGATCGAACTATGGGATCAGAAGTTATGGCCAAAATACAAATTCATACGAAAAAATCGCGTAAAAAATGTCACTCATTTTTCGGGCACTTATCCTCAACCGATTTGCTCGCAACAAGTTGCATTCGACGCAGAATCCTGTCCCATTGTTTCCTATTTGAAATTGGTCAGATCGAACTATGGGATCAGAAGTTATGGCCAAAATACAAATTCATACGAAAAAATCGCGTAAAAATGACACTCATTTTTCGGGAACTCATTCTCAACCGATTTGCTCGCAACAAGTTGCATTCGACGCAGAATCCTGTCGCATTGTTTCCTATTTGAAATTGGTCAGATCGAACTATGGGATCAGAAGTTATGACCAAAATACAAATTCATACGAAAAAATCGCGTAAAAAATGTCACTCATTTTTCGGGCACTTATCCTCAACCGATTTGCTCGCAACAAGTTGCATTCGACGCAGAATCCTGTCCCATTGTTTCCTATTTGAAATTGGTCAGATCGAACTATGGGATCAGAAGTTATGGCCAAAATACAAATTCATACGAAAAAATCGCGTAAAAAATGACACTCATTTTTCGGGAACTCATTCTCAACCGATTTGCTCGCAACAAGTTGCATTCGACGCAGAATCCTGTCGCATTGTTTCCTATTTGAAATTGGTCAGATCGAACTATGGGATCAGAAGTTATGGCCAAAATACAAATTCATACGAAAAA